>NC_064640.1:299598298-299904443 GCF_023864345.2 Schistocerca serialis cubense | reverse complement strand
TTTGAAAATATTTCAAGGAAAAGAAACTCTTTTGGCCACATACAAGATGTAATGAAACAGTTGAGGTTAAGTAGCCATGAAATAGGACCAGACTGTAAGTGCTTAAAACTATAGTGTTTTAAATTCATAAGTGCAAGTGAAAGAAGTGGTATTATTTCAAAGTATAATCAGATTGAATCACATGAAGAACAGTCGATGCATCTTTGTGGATTAACACAGTGCTCTTCTGTCACTTGTCATCGGCCTAGGAAACCAGACTCTGAGGATAACTTTCATACATATTCATATTCTTATATGGTGAAAGTAATCAGGAATGAACAGGTTTGTGAAATCCCTGTATGTTACAAATCTTTTTATCCCTTCATTACATTACAGCTAAAAGGCTGCAAAATCTACAACAGAGTCTTAAAACAACAGGTTTACCACCATTGGATATGCAAGGAAAACACAGCTCTAGGCCTAACAAGCTTCCTGATGATGTAAATTCTGTAATTGAACACATGCAAACCTTTAAAAGCAGAAAGTCTCACTATGGTTTAGCTAAGTCTCAAAAACACTACTTACCAGATGAACTTAACATGAGTAAAATGTTTTGTCTCTTCAAAAAGGCTTTCCCAGACAATAAAACATCACTGGAAAGTACAGAGAAATATTTAACACCAAATTTAATTTGACCTTTGGCTATCCAAGGTGTGACACATATAGCTCCCGTGACAAATTTACTGTGAAAATGGAATCTGTTCATTCAAAACTAAGCCTGCCTACTACTATCAGAATGAAGCTTTAAAAGTTAACTATGAACTAAAGAACATACTACAAAAAAATAATTACATTTAAAGTGAGCTGATTCTTTTTACAAACTAAAGAAAAATGCTAGGCTTGCAGCGCAAAAAGACAAGACTAAAGAAGCAATCACAATGGATTTCCAGAAAAACCTGCCTCTTCCAAATATCAACACAAATGATGTTGATGTATCAACAGCAACTATAATTCTACATGTTTAACATATACCAATTTTGAGATTCTGAAGCTATTTTCTACACATATCCTCAAACTTCCAGCAAAAAAGGAGGAGATGAGGTTTGTTCCATGCGTGGGATTTCATTTTTCATCATCTTTACTCCAATGTTAAGGAACTTTCAATTTTTTGTGACTCATGTAGTGGTAAAAACAGGAACTGCTCTGTGTTTGGAATGCTAAACTCCATAGTACATAACACCAAATGGCTCTATGCAATACAAATGGTTTTTCAAATAACAGGACATTCATACATAGAAAGTGATAAAAGCATGGGTTTAGTTAACCAAAAGTCTGTCTGAGTGGAACGAAGTTCTCCGAAACTCGAGAAACAAACCTAGACCATTTTAAGCCACTTCTTGTGTCAATCAAGAAATATTCAGATCATGGACCACCTTTCTTTCCCCACTATATGTAAAACAATGTCCCTTCAAAATATGTCCAGTGAGGAAACTAAAGATTATCTGTCACCACCCTAGAATGATCTTACATCAGCAGACCTACAATGGCATGGATGATGGATGTGAGG
The DNA here is from genome assembly GCF_023864345.2 of Schistocerca serialis cubense. Lineage (NCBI taxonomy): Eukaryota > Metazoa > Arthropoda > Insecta > Orthoptera > Acrididae > Schistocerca > Schistocerca serialis. The sequence continues at coordinate 299,902,897 of NC_064640.1, read as the reverse complement.
TCACCAAACCAAACAGGAAAATCTTATCTCTACCTGATGGCTGCTTTCATCTTCCTGAACTAGCAAATGATGGACCTACACCTGTTCCAAAAGCAAAGTCTGATGACCTCCAGCACCTGAAAAAATTTTGTTTTGTCAAAGCCCAAAAATTTTATGCATCAATCTCTCATTTGTGAAGTGTACTGTGTGTTTAAGAAGCCTAGTAGTAGTTTCAGGTAATGATGTAGGCAATTTATATCAAGTGACATTTTAAGTATTTCAAAAACCACCACACAAACAATATATTCATAGATTTCACTACAAATGAATGGACAGTCATCCTTTTTGCCTATATTTTTGTGACATGAATCAATTATAATGTTATTTTTATATACCACATTAATGCAAAAAGTCTTCCTACATAATAAAAATGTGCCAGATATGTTATTTATTGGTGTAACATCGTAATAATTATTGTTTTTTTTATTAGGATTTAGTTATTTCATTTTAAAATAAAACCACTGTTTTCTTAAAACTTTTGTTTCCTGGACCCTCGTCCTTTTTTCCATGGACTCTTCATATGTGATTTGGGGTGACAGTCATTAAACTAAAGCCATTTTACATAATGGTGAGATATTTTCATGAAATTTAAATCTTCAACTCTCCCCTCCAAATGTGAAAATATTTTTTTGACATCCACATACACTCCTGGAAATTGAAATAAGAACACCGTGAATTCATGGTCCCAGGAAGGGGAAACTTTATTGACACATTCCTGGGGTCAGATACATCACATGATCACACTGACAGAACCACAGGCACATAGACACAGGCAACAGAGCATGCACAATGTCGGCACTAGTACAGTGTATATCCACCTTTCGCAGCAATGCAGGCTGCTATTCTCCCATGGAGACGATCGTAGAGATGCTGGATGTAGTCCTGTGGAACGGCTTGCCATGCCATTTCCACCTGGCGCCTCAGTTGGACCAGCGTTCGTGCTGGACGAGCAGACCGCGTGAGACGACGCTTCATCCAGTCCCAAACATGCTCAATGGGGGACAGATCCGGAGATCTTGCTGGCTGGGGTAGTTGACTTACACCTTCTAGAGCACGTTGGGTGGCACGGGATACATGTGGACGTGTATTGTCCTGTTGGAACAGCAAGTTCCCTTGCCGGTCTAGGAATGGTAGAACGATGGGTTCGATGACGGTTTGGATGTACCGTGCACTATTCAGTGTCCCCTCGACGATCACCAGTGGTGTACAGCCAGTGTAGGAGATCGCTCCCCACACCATGATGCCGGGTGTTGGCCCTGTGTGCCTCGGTCATATGCAGTCCTGATTGTGGCGCTCACCTGCACGGCGCCAAACACGCATACGACCATCATTGGCACCAAGGCAGAAGCGACTCTCATCACTGAAGACGACACGTCTCCATTCGTCCCTCCATTCACGCCTGTCGCGACACCACTGGAGGCGGGCTGCACGATGTTGGGGCGTGAGCGGAAGACGGCCTAACGGTGTGCGGGACCGTAGCCCAGCTTCATGGAGACGGTTGCGAATGGTCCTCGCCGATATCCCAGGAGCAACAGTGTCCCTAATTTGCTGGGAAGTGGCGGTGCGGTCCCCTACGGCACTGCGTAGGATCCTACGGTCTTGGCGTGCATCCGTGCGTCGCTGCGGTCCGGTCCCAGGTCGACGGGCACGTGCACCTTCCGCCGACCACTGGCGACAACATCGATGTACTGTGGAGACCTCACGCCCCACGTGTTGAGCAATTCGGCGGTACGTCCACCCGGCCTCCCGCATGCCCACTATACGCCCTCGCTCAAAGTCCGTCAACTGCACATACGGTTCACGTCCAAGCTGTCGCGGCATGCTACCAGTGTTAAAGACTGCGATGGAGCTCCGTATGCCACGGCAAACTGGCTGACACTGACGGCGGCGGTGCACAAATGCTGCGCAGCTAGCGCCATTCGACGGCCAACGCCGGGGTTCCTGGTGTGTCCGCTGTGCCGTGCGTGTGATCATTGCTTGTACAGCCCTCTCGCAGTGTCCGGAGCAAGTATGGTGGGTCTGACACACCGGTGTCAATGTGTTCTTTTTTCCATTTCCAGGAGTGTATATAGAGAGAAATGATCATTGTAATTAAATAAGAGTAATCAGAGCTTGCACAGAAAGATTCAAGTGTGTGTCTTTCCTGCATGCTGTTTGAGAGTGGAATACTAGAGAAATAGTGGTAAAAAGATGCATTAATGTATTATCAGTATAGAGTTTTCAAATGCTTCTTTGACTTGAAGTGATGATAGATATATTTTCTGGCTTCTTTTAAATAACTGTCAAGTTATAAGAGAAGTTGAGCTCTTACTATTGACTTTATATTGAATTTAATAACGAAATTATCATGGAGTAGAATCATAAATAAACTGTTTGCAAACAACATAGCAGAGGGTAAGAAAATATGAAGTGCAGAAGAAAGTGATACTCTGCAAACAGACTTGCAAGTCATCTGAAACTGGACTGAGAAAAGTGAGACACTGGCAGATACAGAGAATATGCTACTGGTAATTTCCAAAACTAAGAGAAATAGTAGAACATAGGAGTATAAAGTAGGGGTGGGTGACATCACAGCAGAACAGCAATGCTGATTCCATGAGGTGACGCTGAGTGCTGGGAAATTACACTTGAGACTCTACATGGTGTGAGGTAGTCAGGAAGAAATGTTAGTATGGATAGTGAAAGGTTCAAACAAGGGTACAAAGAAAAACCTACTTGTGGCTTGTAAGACTCCCACTGGCATATGTTGCTGAGCTACAGGAACAAAATATCTGTCAAAGTAGATAGACTTAATGGAGGATAAGGCACTCAGGTATGTAATGGGAGACTACAGATGGTCAAGTAGTTCACAGAAACTATAATGAGACTACAATGGCAAAGCTTTCTACAAAGAAGAAACAGAAGAAAACTTGGGAAAATTTAGGAAGTGAATATGGAAGAGGATGCATGATAAGATGTAAAACATAGAGCAGTCACAGATAAGATGTATAAAGGAAGTAAAGACCAAAATAAGTGTAATATTCTGGATTAAAACCGGAGTTAAATATACACATGCTGGTAGGAGATTACGGGATTAGAACAGTTTTCCAAGAATAACTTTAATCCTTTTCTAGAGAGGACCCTCAAATGTAAATACCTGATTAACCAGTGACAAAGTAACTACGAAAATAGAGATGAGTACAAATGTAAATTTAGTCATAAAGTGTAATCTGCTGTATAGTGATTAAGAGTGAGCTGCTGTGTAATAATTTACAGGAAAATAGTAAAATTATATCATGTATTCACATTCAGCACCTTGCTATTAGTCTTATTTGTGAACTAATAAAAAATTATGTTTTCAAATGAAAAGACAATCTTTTACTGAACCATTAGATAACTCAGTTGTTGTAATGACCTATACTCTGTATTGCAAAAGAAGAGCCATGACAGCTGGCAATACTGTTGTCAGTTTTCAACTGGAAAGAGCAAAAGGTCCCTGGTGGTACTGAAGATATCAGTATAATTGTGGTAACACTGGCATGTTACCATACAGATGTAAGCAAAATAATGTTACATGATAGGTTGTGACAGACACATGAAACAGCTGCACCAAACCTATTTTAACTGAAAGGGCCCTTCTTTCACTGTATACCTACAGGAACAAATTGTTTAGAGTTCCATCAAATGGGTACAAATGGACAATTTCCATCTTGAATATAAAATAAAACAGCTGCAATGATTGAGAAATATTGTTTAATAGTGTCTTTTTCCAAAGCAAAGATGAACCATTTGTAATCTAAAGTAGACTAATAGAGTACCAATTAAATTTTGGTAGAACAAAATACATTGTCCTCTAGAATGTTCTAAAATTAGTCAGCACCATCAGAGAATACTTAAATTTAGTGGTTGCTGTCCTTTAAGGCAGTGTAGTCCAAAATGAGATGTAGATGTTGGAAAAAATTACCTCTATTTTCTATAAACAGATTTACATTTTAAGCATACTGTTTCCAATATATAAAATAAATACTTAAAGATATTTGGTTTTATATGATTTCCTGATATTTAATACTTAACTTAATCATTATATTAGAACTCCAAATTTTCAGAGTTAAAAGAATGTTACAATGACAGGACACATTGATTCTACCAGTTAAGCAGAAAGAGAGCTAGCATAACATCAATTAGCAAAACATTCTTCTTTACAGTACAATTGTATATACAACAAATTCTTCAATGATGACAATAGTTCATCACTTCAATATCAAATATGAATTAATTTCTGAAAGCAAGTGTAAATTAGATGCTAATCTGTACTTCATATTCTGAACAACAGATGATGCATTCATTTAAAAATTGTATAGTCACCAAATAGTCTCAGCTGCAAATAATCAGTTAGAGACCACCAATGAAGAATAAATAAATAATTATGTGTTGTATTTGTTCCCTACAGTCTCTGAATGATGGCTGTGTTAGATAAAAGAATTGAGTACCTGGTATAATTTTTGTAATAGAGTGTGTGGTTGTGAGTGTGGGTGTGGGCGTGGTTGTAAGTGAGTCTGTGTGGATATGACTGCAACAATTTACATTTGATACTTAATATGTTAGTCGTTATTATTTATAAAAAAATGCTCTGAGTGAGAATATTTTAATGCCAAATATCAAAATAACTTTTTTGAACATATTTTCATGAATGATCTGGCATATATTTTAAGCTAGGATGCAGAGGATAGTGTTTATTCTTGCAAAAATAAACTGAGATTTTAAGTGTTATAGTTTAATGCATTTGTTCATTGACATTAGATAATAAAAACAAAAATCTATCTATGCAGATATATAACTAAACTCAAGCTAAATGTAGCATTATTGTGAAACTATATTCAATGTTCATTCTCAACTTTAAAATTTCTTTATTTGCCCAACTGAATATGTCCTCCTCTAATACATTGTTGGACAACACTGCTTTAAGGGACACAGTGTACACATAGGCACTCTTTCAAAACTTGTTGTGTACATACTGTTCAACCTAATTAGTAATTGTGCAACTATGAATTTAATGTGTATTGCTTTCTTCATACATAAGGACATCTGTTCTGTTTATTTCACTATTTGGTGCCTTTTCTCTTAAAATTTACACATTTGTTATATTACAGTACTTGAAAACATTTTTGTATTAACATTTCAGGGCAGTTGAGGTGAATGTATATTTTAATGAAAATGTCTGGCCATTGCTTGTTACTGTCCACAGCTTCCATGTTTCTGAAAAGTGCATTTCGTCACTGTGTGTGTAAATCCATGTGTGTGTGTGTGTGTGTGTGTGTGTGTGTGTGTGTGTGTGTGTGTGTGTGTGTGTTTGTTTGTGTTTGTGATTGTTCAATTTGCTTATCATTCTCTCCAGTTGTGACGTAAGTGTCAATATGGAAATGCTATCTTTTCATTCTTTGTACCAGACTACTTCACATATAGATGGCATTGGATTGTAGTGCTGTCATACCAACATAGCAGAATCAAATATAATAAAATTAAAAGTAATTCTTTGACATCACTTGTATCATTATAACATTAGTCCTCATTTAAAAGAAATACACATTCTCTAAGAAAATTCAGGAACCTTCAGTATTATCCATACCATAAATAAATCTGGCAGTAATTAACAGCTGTTATACATAAGAAATGAAACACACATATTAACATTTATACATTTATCTCAGAACCTCTAGAGGCTGTGGAAGCAAACATAACTTTATTTTTTGATAATGAAAGTTCTTAATCTCAGTTATGGCTGGTTGTCTTTCAGAGTTACATTGAACACATGTTTGTGCATTGTGATTCCCTACAGTGTCAAAAGTATGTAGAATATAAAATGATGTTACAAATTAGGCAGTCATTACTTATATACTGACACATTGCAGCTGCTGCTTTGGAAATATTACTGTATTGTTTCACAAGATATGTGTTCAACAACTCATATACAGATCTCATGTTTGTCAGCTTTTTCTACAAGAAATTTCATCTTTACAGTTATCCCAAAGGTTAAGCATGTTGTCTTGCTGCTTTTTTTGTGAGTATATGCATCTCTGTTTAAGCAAAAGCGCTGAAGAATGATATCTGACTTCTATAGAAAACTCAATCAATAACTGAAACATAGCTCCTTTTCCTCTTTATCATAACATCCTAACTATTCACATTTTTATTCTCTCTTGTCCCTCCTGCCCCTCATTTTCCACTCTCCACACACACACACACACACACACACACACACACACACACACACACACACACACACACACACACCTGCTAAAAGTTATAATTTCAATTTATGACCTTCGAGTTACCAATTGATTTTTGTGACTATATTTCATACAAACTACTCTATGCTTAAACAAATTACACCCCAATTGTGGAAATTTTTGTTGTGTTCTGTTCAAATTAAAACATTAAAGTATGTTAGCATTTTACCACAGGCTTTCAAAAATTTTGTTCTTTGCTGGATTAAATCCTTCCTATCCTATTTAGTTTTAACAATTTTTCAATTTATTGCACTGAATTTCTATGTAGTGCTAAGCGTAAAGGCTTTATGACCTGAAGAAACATGAAATTTTTACAACACACAGTGTATGGTAGCACTTTCAGAGTACAGTAAATGATGAACATAAATGATAACATTTGGAGGTGTGAGAGCCTGAAAAGTTCACAGAAACAGTTTTTGAAATAAATTTTAATGGATGGATTTCTGTTTTGGCTCAATTCTCTAGTTTTTGTATGCTTCTTTTTCATTAATTAACATCAAATTTTTGCATTACAATCACAATATTTTCTCTTTTACATACTTGCCAGATCTATTACCTTTGTTAACTATCACTGAGTTTTACATAGTTACAGTATTACTATAACTATCTTTTATAAGCTGTTGCTTAAAAAACATTACACTCTTTCTACCATAAGAGTAGAGAAGATTTGTAATGGAACTAAATTGATGAATTTTCATAAAATGGTTACATTTTAACAGTCATAGTATCTTATATAACTGGATATTCAATTTTAAAATAAATGTCTTATTTTTCTAATCATACTGAAGTGAGAAATGCACATATTGTGCATTATCTTATTTGTGTAACATTAAAACTGTATTTTATTAGGTGGAATGTGAGCATTGAACTCTCTCATTGAACATCATCTTTCAACAGTTTACTCCCACTAAAATTTTATACTTATGAAAATACTTATTTGAGCCATATTGATAACAAAATTATTTTCACAGCTTGTATTACATCCTAATATCAGAACCGTAGATTTGCTTCATGCCCACACACAAATAAAAGTGACAAAGGCTTATTGTTAAAGTCTGTAGCATAATGAAAGAAAAAAAGATGTAGAGAAAGTAAGGCAGTTACAATTACAATTTTGTGCTACCACAATGTCTAGCTAAGCATCAGGTGAAAATGTATCACAGAAGCTCTATACACAGCACTTAAACACGTAATGTTACATTAACCTGGAATGTCTCTTGATGCTATATAATTCACACTGCACAACTCAACACATTTTTCTGAAATTTAATTCACATAAATGCTATGTATATTAATAAGCATAATAAACACTACAGCAATACTAATAAAAATATCAACATTTTATGCACATCTTCCCATAATACATTTTAGCTGTTTTATTTCAAAATCATTTCATTTCAGTAATTTGTGTCACTACTTTCAAATAGAATAAATTTGACAATCTCTCCAGTAGCCAGTAAATGTTAAAAATTCATTTCTTAAACTACCACCCTCTTTTATTAGGTGGAAATAATAAATAAATACTCTTATGTGGACATATCCATGACTTCATTTACTCTAATATTGGTGTTCCTATAGTGATTTTTAGAACTGAAGTTTATCTGCTGTCAACACATTTCATATTTGTGGAAGAGTACACCACAACTCACAAGGAAACTCACAAGGAAGCATACCTGTAACTGAGCAGTTAAAAATATCAGATTTGTGTTAACATCCTAAGCAGGAAAGATTTGCATCCACTTCAAGTAGATAATTTAATCTGTAATGTTTGGTACAGTAATGCTTAATCCAGATCTTCCTTTGAATATTTGAAATCTCATGTTTGGCAGTAATCCGTGCAGTTGAAAGCTGTTCTTCCAGTTTCCTATTTTCTTCTAAAGAAAAATATGCACACTACTGCATGTTCACCTGTGTTTGTACAATGATCATTTTGTAAATACTCATGGGGGCTCCTTGGCCTGAATTGCTCGCAGTAATTGGCTACGGAGCTCTGATTCTGAACTACACCACAACATAACTAGTTCCTCTCTCTCCAGTCGTTCCAGTGGGCTTGATGCTCCAGAGGATGAATTGTGAGTGTTGCAGTTGGGTGGTGGTGGAGGTGGTGGGATGTTCTCAAATACCTGAAATGGGTAAAATAATTCTTATTTTCTCATGTTTGATTATAATTGTTGTTTTTTTATTGTTACCATAAATGAAAATTAAAAGAAAAAACGAAATACCAAATTCTAAAATATTACATTTGCTGATAAGACATGTGAGGAACAAATATGATAAATACTTTATTTCATTCATTATCAACATATAAACTAAATGTTAACATTATTTTAAAAGGATAAGTTTTGACTACTTACCAGTGGACAAAATGGAAACACTGGAGTTGGGCTGACAGACACACAAGTTAAGAACATATTTTAATTTATAGCCTCATCAATACTTATTTATTATTATATTGTGATCACCTTTTTTGTTCCTCATGCAGTAAATAAATTACACTTTCTGTTTCTGAGTGTGGCATATACTTTACATCATGTGCTTTATTTGCTTCACATGTTTTCGTTTCTGCATGTTCCCAGTAGGTGGCTGTATCTGCTTGAGGAAAGCTATTTATCACAGTGTCAGCATATCTTCATAAAATAAAGGTAATTTTTTTAAAAAAAATAGCAGTAGTTGGCAATCATCTACAATTTCACATTCCAATGGCACTGTTTTCATAATTTTCAAGTGTTATAACTGAGTTTTCTGAGTACTGCATATATTTCAGTTGTTTTCTAACATAAATAATATTCATTTTGAACATGTCATAAAGTTTTGTGGAATCATAGTAATTTTTTTAAATTTAATAATTTAGTATTATTTTATCCCAGAAAAGTGAACCTTCCATCAATATAAACTCTTCATTCATACAATATAAACCCAGGACTGGGGAGGACAACTGGGAAAGTAATTTTAAATTCCAAAAGATTTAAGGCTATGTTTTTAAGTGCTGTGTCTGTCAGTCCTGTGATCTCTATTTGTCCAGCTGGTAAATAGACTGTCTTCTGCAGTGGAAAATTTATTATTCATTGGGATAAGGTATAATCTGTTCTTTGTAGTTATCTTTTATCTTTACATCATTACCATTGCCAATAGAATGACTACTTGCTATTATATTTTTCTGTGCCTTATGTAATGGATTTTCTGTATTATTTATGGAGGTAAACTTGTAACACTAAAGTTTATATCAATTTTGCCCAGAGTTTACAGTGAATAGGGAGACAAACTTGTACTGGGATGACTATTACCTGGCTATTATTTCAAACTATAATTATTGCATTCTAATCATTCTGCAGTTTGTTGTGTTTGATTCTATGTTGGGCTCACTCAGATATAATTGTAGATACTGAGAAAAGATTCTACTTGGGTTACCAATTTCCAAGTTGATTATGATACTTTTTGTCTTTCTTAAAAGGGTGATCTACCACCAAAATTAAATATTGTTCAATACTAACAACTTCTTTTCAGTAGTAGCAATAATGTCTTATTCATAACCTTTGATATCTATAATTACAAACTTCTGCTGACAATCTACACATGTGAGAAAATAGTATATGACAGTTGTTTCATATGTATGGAACATATCAAAGAAATACACAGTAAACCACAAAAAAGAGGTCTGGTATTTGGTATCTCAGACTGTTGGAGGCTGTTACCGATACCTGTATTATGCACACACAGTAGTTTTACCATTTTTGTTGAGACTGTTGGGAGCAGAAGGATCAATAGAAATCATCTGGTTTCTGGTTAGTATCAACCTTAGCAGACAATACTGTACATGGTGGTATCATAGAGTACTGCTTTGTAAATTATGATAATAAGATTTCAGTTTTGACCACACAAAATCAAATATGGAATGTTACTTCTCTCTGTTGTTTCAGTTTTAATAACCTTGCTAGATACAAATACATGTATGTTTCTTTTATAAACTATCTCTCCTCCAAAAGTGGTCTAGGTTTAAGGTAGTAATCATATAGATGAGTTCCCAACAACCATTCCTGTCCCCCCCTCCCCCCCCCCTCTGCCCCCCCCCCCCCCCCTCCCACACCCACCAAACACATATATGAATGGACACACTTCAATCATATTTTAATGGTTTTGAACCAAACATTATCCCACTAAAATAAAACTTTTTATAACACCTTAAAAAAAGGGTCATCTTTATGGCACCTTCTCATTCTTTGTGAAACAAAGTTAGTGTCTCTTTTTTGCAAACAGTATGAAACCTTTAGTTATTTTAATACCTAAACAAATTCTCATTCTATGTAGACTGACAATTGCTGAATACCAAATTCAGCATATTACATTGAAACTGACTCACACTGTGTATGAAAGATTACATGTAAAATTTAAGAGCCAGTATATACTAAATATTGCATAAACCACAGATTTGCTATCTTGTATTGTGGCAGTTACAGTGGAGAAGAACAAGAACTGATAGCATACAAACGATGGACAACTATGGAGACTGCAGCACCAGAAATACCAAGTCATAAAAGAACAGTAAGCATCTATAGCCACTTTTTATGCATATAGGACTAGAATCTTCAGATGCAGGCTACTCAGGAGAATGTTGTGATCAGAGAAAACAAATTTCGTATTATACAGTTCATAATGTGAATTGTCAGATCCCTTAATCATTTAAGTAGGTTAGTGAACCAGAAAATAGAATTGGAGGGGGTGGGATTGGATGTAGTAGGAATTAATTAAGTACAGTGGCAGGAGGAACAGGTTTTCTGTTCAGGTGAGTATAAGTTTATCAACACAAAATGAAATAGGGGGGTTGTTGTTGTTGTTGTGGTCTTCAGTCCTGAGACTGGTTTGATGCAGCTCTCCATGCTACTCTATCCTGTGCAAGCATCTTCATCTCCCAGTACCTACTGCAACCTACATCCTTCTGAATCTGCTTAGTGTATTCATCTCTTGGTCTCCCTCTACGATTTTTACCCTCCACGCTGCCCTCCAATGCTAAATTTGTGATCCCTTGATGCCTCAAAACATGTCCTACCAACCGATCCCTTCTTCTAGTCAAGTTGTGCCACAAACTTCTCTTCTCCCCAATCCTATTTAATACCTCCTCATTAGTTATGTGATCTACCCACCTTATCTTCAGCATTCTTCTGTAGCACCGCATTTCGAAAGCTTCTATTCTCTTCTTGTCCATACTAGTTATCGTCCATGTTTCACTTCCATACATGGCTACACTCCATACAAATACTTTCAGAAACGACTTCCTGACACTTAAGTCTATACTCGATGTTAACAAATTCCTCTTCTTCAGAAACGATTTCCTTGCCATTGCCAGTCTACATTTTACATCCTCTCTACTTCGACCATCATCAGTTATTTTACTCCCTAAATAGCAAAACTCCTTTACTACTTTAAGTGCCTCATGTCCTAATCTAATTCCCTCAGCATCGCTCGACTTACTTCGACTACATTCCATTATCCTCGTTTTGCTTTTGTTGATGTTCATCTTATATCCTCCTTTCAAGACACTGTCCATTCCGTTCAACTGCTCTTCCAAGTCCTTTTCTGTCTCTGACAGAATTACAATGTCATTGGCGAACCTCAAAGTTTTTATTTCTTCTCCATGGATTTTAATACCTACTCCGAACTTTTCTTTTGTTTCCTTTACTGCTTGCTCAATATACAGATTGAATAACATTGGGGAGAGGCTACAACCCTGTCTCACTCCTTTCCCAACCACTGCTTCCCTTTCATGCCCCTTGACTCTTATAACTGCCATCTGGTTTCTGTACAAATTGTAAATAGCCTTTCGCTCCCTGTATTTTACCCCTGCCACCAATAGAATGTGAAAGAGAGTATTCCAGTCAACATTGTCAAAAGCTTTCTCTAAGTCTACAAATGCTAGGAACGTAGGTTTGCCTTTTCTTAATCTCTCTTCTAAGATAAGTTGTAAGGTCAGTATTGCCTCACGTGTTCCACATTTCTATGGAATCCAAACTGATCTTCCCCGAGGTCCACTTCTACCAGTTTTTCCATTCGTCTGTAAAGAATTCGTGTTAGTATTTTGCAGCTGTGACGTATTAAACTGATAGTTCGGTAATTTTCACATCTGTCAACACCTGCTTTCTTTGGGATTGGAATTATTATATTCTTGTTGAAGTCTGAGGGTATTTCACCTGTCTCATACACCTTGCTCACCAGATGGTAGAGTTTTGTCAGGACTGGCTCTCCCAAGGCCGTCAGTAGTACTAATGGAATGTTGTCTACTCCCGGGGCCTTGTTTCGACTCAGGTCTTTCAGTGCTCTGTCAAACTCTTCACGCAGCATCGTATCTCCCATTTCATCTTCATCTACATCCTCTTCCATTTCCATAATATTGTCCTCAAGTACATCGCCCTTGTATAAACCCTCTATATACTCCTTCCACCTTTCTGCCTTCCCTTCTTTGCTTAGAACTGGGTTGCCATCTGAGCTCTTGATATTCATACAAGTGGTTCTCTTCTCTCCAAAGGTCTCTTTAATTTTCCTGTAGGCAGTATCTATCTTACCCCTAGTGAGACAAGCCTCTACATCCTTACATTTGTCCTCTAGCCATCCCTGCTTAGCCTTTTTGCTCTTCCTGTCGATCTCATTTTTGAGACGTTTGTATTCCTTTTTGCTTGCTTCATTTACTGCATTTTTATATTTTCTCCTTTCATCAATTAAATTCAATATTTCTTCTGTTACCCAGGGATTTCTATTAGCCCTCGTCTTTTTACCTACTTGATTGTCTGCTGCTTTCACTACTTCATCCCTCAGAGCTACCCATTCTTCTTCTACTGTATTTCTTTCCCCCATTGCTGTCAATTGTTTCCTTATGCTCTCCCTGAAACTCTCTACAACCTCTTGTTCTTTCAGTTTATCCAGGTCCCATCTCCTTAAATTCCCACCTTTTTGCAGTTTCTTCAGTTTCAATCTGCAGTTCATAACCAAGAGATTGTGGTCAGAATCCATATCTGCCCCTGGAAATGTCTTACAATTTAAAACCTGGTTCCTAAATCTCTGTCTTACCATTATATAATCTATCTGATACCTTTTAGTATCTCCAGGATTCTTCCAGGTATACAACCTTCTTTTATGATTCTTGAACCAAGTGTTAGCTATGATTAAGTTATGCTCTGTGCAAAATTCTACAAGGCGGCTTCCTCTTTCATTTCTTCCCCCCATTCCATATTCACCTACTATGTTTCCTTCTCTCCCTTTTCCTACTGACAAATTCCAGTCACCCATGACTATTAAATTTTCGTCTCCCTTCACTACCTGAATAATTTCTTTTATCTCGTCATACATTTCATCAATTTCTTCATCATCTGCAGAGCTAGTTGGCATATAAACTTGTACTACTGTAGTAGGCATGGGCTTTGTGTCTATCTTGGCCACAATAATGCATTCACTATGCTGTTTGCAGTAGCTAACCCGCACTCCTATTTTTTTATTCATTATTAAACCTACTCCTGCATTACCTCTATTTGATTTTGTATTTATAACCCTGTAATCACCTGACCAAAAGTCTTGTTCCTCCTGCCACAGTCTATGTAGGGGGGTATGTCTAATAATTAATAGACGAATATTAATTCTGGTGAACCACTATGAACAACATAGTCAATGGATTATCAAAGCCAAGGCAAGAACAATGCTACAACCTACTATTATAAGAGAAATCAGAGCTCGAAGGCAAAGATTTAGGTGTTCCTTTTTCCCACGCGCCATTCGAGAGTGGAATGGTAAAGAAGCAGATTGAAAATGGTTCAGTGAACCCTCTGCCAGGCACGTAAGTGTGAATTGCAGAGTAACTATGTAGATGTAGATGTAGATGCATTATAGTACAAGTATACGAGGTCTGTTCAAAAATTTTGGAACATTTGTAGTTTCATGTCAATGATGTGTTGGAGCAAAATTCGGTTGGCATCCTTCCTCACACCTGCGTATAATGTGTAACTGCCCGAAGTTGTATGTCTGTTATTGTTCAGTGCTGTACTGAGTAGAACATAGTGTCACATAGTTTGCGAATTTTGAGTGTTAGAGGAGCAATGCTTCTGTTCAAATGGTTCAACTGGCTCTGAGCACTATGGGACTCAACTTCTGAGGTCATCAGTCCCCTAGAACTTAGAACTAGTTAAACCTAACTAACCTAAGGACATCACACACATCTATGCCACAGGCAGGATTTGAACCTGCGACCGTAGCGGTCTCGCAGTTCCAGACTGCAGCGCCTAGAACCGCATGGCCACTTTGGCCGGCCAATGCTTCTGTATTAAATATTGTGTGAAACTCAAGACAATCTTTACAGAGACACACCAAATGATGCAGGAAGCCTACAGTGATGAGTGCTTAAGCCATACTTGGTATTATGAATGGTTCACATGGTTTAAATATGGCCAGATGGAAGCTAAGGATGACCCTCTTTCGGGACGAAATTCGATGTCTATCATCAATGTTCCTGTCAGGAAGATCAATGAACTGTGTGTGCCTATCAAAGGTTGACTGTCTGAGAGAGTTCAAAAGAATGTAACATTTCAATTGGATGATGTCATTAAATACTGACACAGCATCTTGGAACCCTTCATGTTGCCGCAAAGTTCATGCCACAGTTCATGAGTCAAGACCAGAAAGACCTTCACCTTGCAATCTGTGAACAGTCTTTGGATTGCGCAAGTGGTAACAAGATGTTCCTTAAGAAAATCATAGCTGGCGATGAGACGTGGGTCTATGGTTATGATGTTGAGATCAAGGTTCAGTTTTCACAATGTATGAGGAAATTTTCTCCAAGATGAAAAAAGCTTGTTAGGTCAGGTCAAATGTCAAAGTAATGCTGGTAGATTTCTTTGACTTTGAAAGATTAGTCACCATAAATTAATTCCACAGGTAAAAACTGTTAGTTGATGGTACTATAGGAATGTGTCGCAATGCCTGTGAGAAAATGTGAGAAGAAAATTGACTGAAATGTGAAATGTAGTGAGACGGTTCATGGCTCTAGCATGACGAAAATGCACTTGCGCATTCATCCATGCTGGTGCATGACTATTGCACAGAAAATGAGATCACAGTGCTGCCTCATCTTCCGTACTCTCCAGACTTGGCCCCTGTGGAAATTTTTTAACTTCCAAAGTTGAAAACTCCATTGAAAGGATGAAGATTTGCAACAACAGATGAGATAAAAGAAAATTGGCAGCTGGTGTTTCACATGGTCCAGCAAGAGGTGTACCAAGGCTGCTTCCAGAAGTGGGAATGATATTGGGAGCAATGTATCAAGTGTGGAGGAGAGTATTTCAAAGGAGACCATGCACAGTAAGTAAAAGGTAAGCATAGATAAACTTTGTGTACATAGTTCTGGATTGTTTTGAACAGACCTCATAGAAGTGTACTAAACATACAGATGATGAAGAGAAGACAAAAATATATCATATGAAGAAAATTATTCAGTATGTCAAAGGATACAAAAGCTTAATTGTAACTGGTGCCTGGGATTACACAGTAGGACAAAAAAAAGGAAAGTTAATAGGTCAACAAGTACTCAGAGAAAGAAATGAAATCAGAAACAAGCTCTTAGAATGAGACCTGGATAAGTTGAAACAACCAAAGTTTGTTAAGAGCTTTAAAAGGGGACATGGGACAATGAATAACTGAATTAGATGAGAGAAATTCACTAGAACAAGAATTGGTGCCTTTAATAGTCAAATCAGTGTCAGCCACAGAGGAGCAAACAGACAATAAGATATGTACTAATTGAAATCTGTGAATAACACATAAGACTGAAATTTAATTAATGAAAAGTGAGAGAGATATGCAGCAATTGAAGCAAACAAAAGGAAAGCCATATGTCCATAAACTGGGACTGACATGGAGAGAAAATTTACAAGGCAGGAATGACTAGAAGATAAATACCAAACTGTAGTAGCAAACATGAGTGTGTGAAAGATCTATTCTCTGTATAGGAAACTTTAAGGTGCTCAAATGTCATGCTGATACTAAGCAAAGAAGGGAGGGCTGAATGGTGGAAGTGCTACGTGAAAGAAAGAAACATGAGAAAAATACTATGTGATTGAAAGAGGAAATGGATGAATATGACATAGGGGATGCAATACTGTAGTAAGAATTGGAAAGAACAATGAAATACCTAAGGAAAACAAGGCACCTGGAGTATATGGCATTCTCTCAAAATCGGAGAACCAACAACAATAAAACTACTCCAGGTGGTATGCAGTAAATATATGAAACAGATGAAATATCCTCAGAGTTCAAGGAGCATGTAATAGTCCCAAAAAGGGAGTTGCCATCATATACCAGGTGTAGACGTATGAAACCAGAATTTTCCTATACATGGTGCTAGCCATCAGTGTAGGGTCCATGAGACCATGTCTGCAGTTCCATCTGGTTCCTGTAATGGCTTCCACTGTACAAAAATGTCTTTCTGACTGGTTCACTTCAAAAGAAGAACTGATTTTTGGCATGGCATTCATAGCCTGCCAGAGAGGTGGGAGAAATGTATAAATAGCAATGGAGATTATTTTGAAGAAAATGTTATTTATCAGTTTCAAACAACAGACATGTAATTATAGCAGCCAAGTTCTGGTTTCATACTTCTACACCAGGTATGAGTATTACTGAAACATCAGTTTACTAATTTTTGGTTGCAAAATACTAACACAAATTATCTACAGAAGAATGGAACAACTGGTAGAGAGTGAATTGTGTGGAAAATCAGATTGGGTTTTGGAGCAATGTGGGATCATGCACTTGGTTTAACAATCATGAAAGAAGGTTGTACATGTGGAAGGTAACTGGAGACACCAGAAGGTCTCAGATTGATTATGTAATGACAAGACAGAGATTTTGGAACCAGATTTTAAATTGTAGCACGTTTCCAGAGGCAGATCTGAACTCTGGCCACAATTGATTAGTAATGAACTGTAGATTAAAACTGAAGAGATTGCAGATACATAGGAAATTAAGGAGATGGGGCCTGGATAAACTGAAAGAATCAGAGGTTGTTGAGAGTTTTGAGGGAGCATTAGAGAACAATTGACAAGAACAGGGTAAAGGAATACAGTAGCAGGAGAATGGGTAGCCCTGAGAGATGAAGTAGTGAAGGCAGTAGAAGATCGAGTAGGTAAAAAGATGAGGGGTAATAGAAATCCTTAGGTGACACAAGATATATTGAATTTTATTGATGAAAAGAGAAAATGCAAAAATGCAGTAAACAGCACTGAGACACAGAGATGGACTCTTATCTCTGTTCTTCAACTGCAGTTGAGAACAAGTTATTCATGAGTGGTACAAATAACTAATTAGTGAGTCTATTGAGAATGGAGTCAGATTATGCTGTGAGAATCCTGGTAGTTTTTTTCAGATTTCCTTGACACAGTTAATGAACAGATCAGTTACATTTGAATGAAAACAGCAGAAGCTGTTTGCAGATCTCATTTGAGAAAACACAGTCAATAATGAGCATCAAGTCAGTGCTGGAAGAATGGTCCCTGTTGTAAATCATGGAAAAATAAAATGGTTAAAAAAGTTTAAACACCCACAGGGTTGGATAGCACCCAACATTCCTATGAAAGGAGCTTCTAAGTCAAGTATCACCTAGATGGAAATAGTGTGAATATGTTTGTTATAAATGACCAGCACCAAGCTCAAACATTACTGTACATGTAGCAGAAAGCCTCAACAATGATAAAGAAAGATCTGCCAAGAAAATTAGAAGACAAAGAAAGTGTAAATTTCAGAAAGAAGTTTGACTCAGCTGAAGAAAATGGAGATTACAAATGAAGACACAACCATGATTTACAGTTACCTGTGAGAAAAGTGTAAGGAGCCTGGTCCAGGAAAGTAGAAAAACCCTTGCAACAAACAGCACTCTCACATTGCTGACATTATGAAATGTGTCCCTTTAAAGAATAATCTTGATGAACAATGGAATTTCTGTCCAAAACCTAAGAAGAAAACAGGCAAGATGGGAACTGAAGAAAGGAAGAAAACCTTCTGAAAAATAAGGTGAGGAAACTGGACTAATGTTGAAGCTCAAGGGAAAAGCTGTTGGGATAATGTGTTCAACAGGTAACTGAAACAACAAATGTAATAAACTGTGTTTAAAAAGCTCAGTTTCCAGAAGCCTAACCCACTTTTCATATTAGTGATTCATTCATAAAGGACACATATAAAATAGATATGAATATTTCATCTTATTGGTATCTCTTCATTTGCAAGTTCACATGAATCCTACATTTTTCCCTCTAAATTTCATTTTGAAAAAGTGGATATTTCATGTCAAATAGTTCTTATACTAGCTTGACCATACAAAAACGGCAAGATGAGTACAATTAAGTTTTATTTTTATAGCTGAATACCATGTATGAGAGTTTTTGATGTTTTAGAGACTATATGTTGGAGGTAACACAGATAAAATCAAACTCACAAAACATTATTAAACAGTTCATGTACACTATGAAACTAGATGCTAATTTGGGGCAAAAATTATAATTAAGTGCAATTTAAGTTTTGTGTCTTTGGTTCTATTAGACCTGTTTACACTACAGAACTTCAGCAAAGATATTTTACAAAATATTTTTTCCAAAATCATTGATGCTGTACTGGGATACTTCTATGATATCTTTTACAAAAGCTGAAGCATGGTCTTAGCTTTCATAACAGATTTGCCAAAGATCTTTGAAGATGTAGTACAGGTCTTACCTGTATCAATAGATTTGTCAATAGTTACACTTCATTCTTTTCAGCTGTACATTTAGATCTAAAAATTTGTTTGTCATTAATCATACTCATAGAAAATACTGATTTCTATATTTCATATTACTTCATTAGCTTTAAACTTTCTCTGCACTTAATTTTTGTGGTTTGTGATGAATATTATGACTCAAGTATTTGCAATTTTTCAGAAATATAAAATTCCAAAATAGAAGCAGTCATTCTTCATTTTCTAGACAATTTAAAACTATGACAGTTCATGCTTTACACTTTTAAGTACCAAATATTGTTACAAGTAAATGCATTCACATATTAGATAGTCTTCTGAACTCAGTTTGTCATTGGTAAATTACACTACAGTTTCTTAAAATGACTCCTAGAATTTCTATGCTCTTGAGAGATTATCATTACACTATGATACATGACAACTGCACATTTAGGATAAAAGAAAAAGGGTACATGCACAATATATGTTTGGATGTTATAGTATTAGAATAAACAGCATGTTTTATATCCTGGAGGTGACATATCACGTGGCCTGTAAGAAAGGACATGAAAAAATTCATACATTTCTCAAGTGTATGTGAGTAAATATAGAAAAGACACACAAATTTAATTTTATAAGATGAATGTTGCACCTGTCTTTTACATGAGTCCTCAACAGTTTGATGCAGGTAACTAAAATGTCTTTATTGTAGGGAGTGAAACATATTTTCACACTTAGTATATACGAAGTATGAGGAAATTTTGGATGAAAGGAATACCTTTTGTGTAAATGATAAAACTAGAAAAATTGGAACAATAGTGGTTAAGACAATGGCTTGACATTTGAAAGGAGTAGGCCTTAAGCAGGAATGTGATGTTATCATCACTTAAGGTTGTAGATGTGTAGCGAACCTAGCTTTACTGCTGCACCCATGCACCATCCAAGGAAGAGGCTGGGTGATGGGAACATGATGGAAATTGAGAAGAGTTGTTTGTCAGTGACATACTTCACTAGATGTTACAAACAAACTCTTATCTTTAATGCCCATGCTGGCACACTGCACTGGTGTTAGGGCTTGATCAGTGACCCTGGAGGGTACACACTCTGGTGATACACACGTTGCATGACCATATGAACTACTTGAAAGAAAGGTCACATCTCCAATTGGTCAGTTTCTGGTGTGAACCACAGAGCATCATGTCTTTTGCAGACAGATGAAGGACACAGCAAAATGAATGAATGGGTGAGACTTCACAAATGTGTTTGTGGGGTCACATTAACTTGACCATTTGGTCCACAGTGAGAGAGATTGGGTATGTGTGACATATTGCCATGTCCAGTTCACACTGCTGCCTCCTTTGTTTCATGCAGGCTGGTATGTGTCACACCACTGCCAAAATTTGGCATAACAGTAAATCTGCACATGCATCTCAGTGAATGTCAAGTGCTGTTTGCTTGTGTCAGTTGTGACCAGAGTTCTGTCATTCACGTGTTTCTGTGATCCAACTACCACACACATATTCTCTTGGAGGGCAGAGCTCCATAGCTGCCAGAAACTGCAGCAATCAGTCTGTGGGGCACATGTGTTTAGAGTTCACGTGTTATGTGGTGATGTCAGTGCAAGCATGATGGTGGCAGGTCAGTCAGTGGTGGAAGGGGAGTGGCTAGGGGCAGTTCCTTAAAAAAAATTGACAATTTCCCTGTTTCCTTCCCCTAACATAGTTCTATCTGAACTTTTAATACTACTCCTTAGTAATGTCTCAACAGCCATGCTAACATCTCATGTAATTATGAAAGTAAACTGACTGGATGTCACACTGAGTAAACGCACTACTGACACAGTGAAATGTCACTGTTATTTTCATTTTTGGACCATTTCACATATTTTGCTCTTTTCAGAATTGAACATCTACTGCCGGCCGGTGTGGCTGAGCGGTTCTAGGCGCTGCAGTCTGGAACCGCGTGAACGCTACGATAGCAGGTTCGAATCCTGCCTCGGGCATGGATGTGTGTGATGTCCTTAGGTTAGTTAGGTTTAAGTAGTTCTAAGTTCTAGGGGACTGATGACCTCAGAAGTTAAGTCCCATAGTGCTCAGAGCCATTTGAACCATTTGAACATCTACCACAATATTAGTCCACATGTTTTTACTTGTGTTAGACCTTTGCTGAGTGAGGAGACTTTTGTTTTTACTAACTCCAGTTTATTCATGTCTTTGTAGATTTTGTCAGTATCACAACTCTAGATTTTCTGCCAGATTTTGACAGTTGATGGGTTCCTTATTCTTTCTGGTAATGATATTGCTAGAGATGCCTAAGGATATTTTTCATCGTAGTCCCAACAGCTAAGCTGGTAGACAACAGACTGTTTTTAGTTTTCTATCATTACTCTTGGTTTAGAAAAATGTTTCTGAATCCAAGTATTGCTTTGTAACTATTTTGAGACCCTAGTTCTCAATTTTCATCTGTTTTTTATATTTTTGAGGTGACTGTATTATTTGTTTTATTCCATTCTCCTTCTATTTCAATGACAAAAAAGTGCCTGTCTCATTTAGTAAGGATGAGATTTGTTCCTAGCCAGCTCATTATCAATATGCTATTTTTCTTTTATTACATTTTCCCTCTACTGTCTCCTTATATTAGCTATGATCTGTTTTTAAATGTAAGTGAGTTTTTATCAGTGTAAATTACAAGAATCCTGCTGAAACTGTTCAGCTAATATGTAATTGCACACTATTTGTGATTTTTTGGAGACCAGAGGTTGCATTCATTATAGTCTCTTATGCTGTTGGTTGTGTCAAGTCACCTTTCCTAAAACTTGTAGCTGGAAAATTGGGTTTATTTTCTTGTGGATTTTTTGATTTTAAATTTTATTTTCCATTTTACTGCATGTTCACAGATCAGTAACTGAATTATAGATTGCTGCTGTGTTCTGCAGGTAGTGCTCCTGCCATCAGAGTGAACTGAATACTTCAGTGTAGCATATGATTAACAGTTCACAATACTTTTGGATTACACAAGACCACTCACCAAAAAGCAGAGAATTGGGTTATCAATAGGCACACATAAAAGAAAGAAAAGAGCTCATTTATGACATGGCTGCTTTCAAAGGTAGCCTCACGTCTGCTGGGTTAGGATAAGCCAGTGACAAGACTGGGTGGACTGAGCAAGTGTTGCACCTTGTTCTGCAACAGAGATATGATTCCTGTGGCAAACAGTTAGAAGTGGGAGTGACATAGATGGTCTAGGAATTTGTGTAGGTTGGCTGGGTGACAGAACACCCCTATTCAGCTTCCGGGAATTCCTTACCTCCAACTTGGTCTCACCATCCTTCCCCAGGTCCCTTCTTAAGAAAACTAACCTTTCAGCAGAAGAAAAGATAGACATATATAACTTGTAAACAAATACAGACCTCATCTTCCTCCATGCACACAAAGGCTCTACCACTATTGTGATGAGTCACCATGGCTACTTGATGGGAGGCCTCTGCCAATTGTCTGACTCCTCCACACACATGCTCTGCCAGAGTGATCCCATCCTGGAAGTCCAACATAACCTCCAGTCCCTACTGAAATCTAAAGGTCCTTCTCAGAACCTTCCACCTGACTCCATCTCCCTCCTCACCCCAAAATCCTGCACTCCCACCTTCTACATACTCCCAAAAATCCACAAACCCAAAAACCCTGAATGTGCCTATTGGGCTCCCAATGAAAGAATTTCTGCTCTTGTGAACCAACGTCTCCAGCCAACTGCCCAGAACCTAGCCTCTCATGTGAAAAACATGAATTACATCCTTCACTGACTTTCCTCCATCCCCACACCTTTACCTCCTGGATCCCTACTCATCACTATTGGTGCCACCTTCCTAAACACCAACATCACTCATGCCCATGGCCTTGCCACTATCAAACACCACTTCTCTAAACATACTTCAGACTCCAAACCCACCACCTCATACCTTATACACCTTACCGCTATATCCTGACCCACAACTACCTTTCCTTTGAAGGGAAGGTTTACAAACAAATCCACAACACAGCCATCGACACCCACATGGCACCATCATATGCCAACCTATTTATGGGCCATATCAAGGGAACCTTCCTAGCCTCCTAAAACTCCCAGCCCTAGTCTGGTTTAGGTTCATTGTTGATATCTTCATGATCAGGAGTCAGGGCTAGGATTCACTATTCACATTCCTTCACAACCTCAGCACATTTTCTCCCATCTTCTTCACATGTTCCTTTTCTATCCAATGTAATACTTTCCTGGACACTGACCTCCACATCTCTGATGGCTGCATCCACACCTCTGTCCACATTAAACCCACTGACCATCAACAGTACCTGCATTTGACAGCTGCCACCCATTCAACACAAAAAGATCCCTCCCATACACTCCAGGCACTCATGAATGATGTATTTTCAGGGATGAGAAATCCTTACCAGGATGCTGAACACCTCACAAAGGCCTTCACAGATATGCAGTACCCTCTGATCCTAGTCCACAAACAGATTTCCTGTGCCATAACCTCACATTTCCCAATCGTCCCATCAACCCCAAGAATCAGCTACAAAGCAAAGCTTCCCCTTGTCACTCAGTATCACCTTGGTCTGAAACAAGTGAACCATATCCTTCACCAAGGCTTTGATAATCTCTCATGTTGCCTGAAATAAGGGACATCCTACCCAAGATCCATCCCATCCCTCCTAAAGCGGTGTTCCATCACCCATCCAACCTACACAACGTTCCAGACCATCTTTAAGCCATTCTTGCTCCCAATCCACCCACCCAGCATCTCCTACTCCAGTCAATTACATGTTTATGCTACCCCACCAGAGGTTGGGCAAGCTTTGAAAGCAGCCATGTCATATACCATCTCTGCTGCAAATACTGCAAAGCCTGTTTCATTGGTAAGATTATGAACCAGCAGCCCATCAGGAAGAATGGTCACTACCAAACTATTGTCAAGAAAAAAGTTGGCCACCTGGTAGCACAACTTGCTGCTGAGCACAACATGCTTAATTTCAATGGCTGCTTCACAACCCCAGTCATTCTGGATCCTTCCCTGCACCACTAGCTTCTCTGAACTAAGCAGATAGGAGTTATGCTTATAACACATCCTCCTCTGCCATAATTGGCCTGGCCTCAATCTTAGGTAACCCACTGTCCTTGCAACCTCCTCCCAACAGTTTCCCCTTCCCCTGTTCTGTCATCCCCTATCAATTCATATTCCCAAGTCACCTTCAGCATGTGTCACTTCTACCAGGGCGCTACAATTGTGCCAGCCAGTAGACTTACCACCCCTCCTTCGTGCATTCCTAGCCTAAACTGGATACTTCCATCCAAGCTGATAGCCACCCACCCCCAGTCCCTCTCCCTGTCTCCCACCTCCCTCTCTGTCTACGTACCCCACCTGATGTTAACCCCTCCACAACTAGTCTGCCTGCTGGAAAATAACATTGGCACTGTTAGTCAAGCCAGCATCATATAGGGTCATAGCATGTGTAAGTCTGTGGCTGTGTGTTTGTATTTTACTCTAGCTCATCAAAGGATAACTCCAAAATCTATTAAGTTTCATTATTTGTATGTGCCTATCGACAACTCAGTGCTTCTGCTTTTAGGAGGGTAGTCTCCTTTAATCCAAAAGTATTTATATTCTATAATAACTTTTCTACAATAATTAGTTTACAATGTAGATCTATGTAAAGCTCCATATTGTACAAGGTTTAAATGCAGTATCTGTGGGCTTCTGTATTAACATGTTACAACTGGTGTCAATCATGTCATATGAGAACCTAGGAGTAACAGTTGTGGTGATATGAATTGGAACAATCAGACTCAGCACTAGCAAAGCAAATGCCAGTCACTGATGCATTTGGAACTGTTGTAATCCCACTGGATTGATGGAACAATTGATATAATTACACAGACATTGAATGATATCAATAGGTGTTCCATGGAGTGATACATCCACCAGTATTGTGTCTTGCGGGTAAACAACAGTTAAAGATTTAAGAACTGCTAGAGACCATCTTGATGAAACTTGTCTCAGCTCATTTAAGTGCACTGCATGCTCTCTGGTGGACTTATTTACATCAAAATTGCAATACTAGGCTATTTTCTATACATTCATTTGGACTTTGATATTCTTTGCCATCCATGTTTGGCTTGCACATACACTTGTTAATTTCTCTAATGCAGTGCTGCCTCCATTTTCTGTTTTATTGTATATTATGCCTTCCCTGGGTGAACTGTTGGCTTGTGTCTGTACCAAAATAGTGGTTCATATTCGCGTGCTTCCCACTAAGACAAACTGTTCTGCGATGTTAACAACTAAGTCAGTCAATAACTCTACAGACTACTTAAATGGTGAAAAAGTATCCACCTCCAGAAGTCTTTGTTTCTGTTTAGTTCAAAAAGAGACATGGTCTGTTATACTCTGTTATTTATTTGTACTTAATTGGTGTTAAATACAACCTGTCATGTTCATGAAGCAGGGTTATGACACGAACATACTAGACAAATGCAGTTAGCCTATAAGTGGGGCTATTTACAAAATATTAATATGGCCTACATTGGAACACTGCTGACCTATGTTAGGTTGATCTAAGGAAGTGCATTGGGCACATAAAAAGAACGGCAGTGTAGATGTTCACAGGCTTTTTGCCTAGTGAGAGAGTGTGAAAGAAATACTGAAAAATATCCACTGAAATGCACTTGAAGTTAGACATCTGATATCTTATGGTAGCCTACTTACATAATTCCAATCCGGTGATATGTGGAAAAGCTTGCTAAATCTCTCTGCAAAATAAATCATAATCAGGCACATCGTACGGAGAACTACGATCATGATTCATCTGTTTATTAGTGTATCACAAAATTAGCTATCATATGTTTTGATATCAACAGAAAGAAGTTTGGGCAATTGTTTTTGTTTTCTTGAGCATGTGCGATGAGATTACCAGGCTTTGGAAGGCAGTAGATTAGTATTAAAATTATATTATTGCATTACAGTGGAATGATGGTGGAAGCCATTACATACAACAAGATTTATCAGCTATGTATTGGTTCAGTAAAGAAATCCTCTGCTTCAATAGTTACTTTTCCTGACTGTGCGTCCTGTAAGTAATTTCTGGCAAATTATAATCTAGTACAGTATCTAGAATGATAGTCATTGGCAGGCACATATACTACTTAATGTGTGCCCCAGGAAAGTGTCGTAATACTAACACTTGTCATGTTTTATGTTAATAATTCAATGGACAGTATTAGTTCCAAAGCTCATACTAATGTGACCAATGGTGAAGCTGTCATCAACGCAAAGGTTGGTTTGCACATCATAGTGGTTTACTAGGCATGATCTAATTGGATGTGGTGTGCTACTGCCTTCTCCTGAACTTTGAGCTGACTTACCCAGCCAGTTGCAAGGGGACATGCAGTTTGACGTTGTAATGAATCTCACCTCTTCAGAACTTCCATATGTCACTGAAATGTTTGATCCCGTATCAATTTTGGCTTGACTTGGGTTAATTTTCACACTTAAATTATATGTTCAATATCTGAACATACTTTTGTATACATGTGATTGCCAAAACTTTATATTTATGATTATAAATTTTTATTTTTTATATTGATCCATTTTGCAACATTAATTTTGAACCATGAAAATTGGTACTCACAACTTTCAACTTAATTTATCCAATAACTACTTTACAGTAAAGATAATGTTATTATGCTTCTTTTTTCATATAAACAAAATTTCTGTTTTGATTTATAATTTTTCTAATTTTATTTTTGATAATACAGTCGACCATGTACGATATTGTCAGAATTTGTAACCTTTGTTATGAATCCTTAGGTGCATAAGTCATCACATAAATAATTATTTCAGGAAAGCATTATGTAAATTAAATCTGAAAAACAGTTTCATTTAAGACAGTCTTGTTAATAGTAATTTGAATTGCATCCTGTTCCATAAGATGCTGGAAGCTATATTTGTAATATGTAAAGTATTTTTGACACCAAGTGTATCAGATAGCATCAGAGTTGCTTCAGAGTTGGGCCAGTGTGGTTTCAGTAACTATTAAGGTTTGTCCATGTATTAGTCTGAGGAATTACAGTCTTTGTCTCGTGTAAAAACATTGCAAAATGTTAGTCAAGGAAAAATATGGTTGAAAAAACTGTTTCTAGAACTTTTAAATAAATACAGATGATGATTAAAAGCAACAATATTCCAGCAACTTGCCATTGAAACACCTTGAACCAACAATTTTGGAAAGCTTATGTTGGATTAAAGAAGACACCCTAGACAATGGAGCAGCCATAGCAAGATAAGTAATATTTGTCTACTAATATATTGTGCCACCCTTACTAAATTATAAAAATGTTGAGTAAAGTAGAAGGAGAACAGTAGGTTCAATGCTGAAAATTTGTTACGTAAATGAACATTCATGTAAGGGAGAGAACTTCATAATGTGTATTCTGAGACATGGTGTAAACTGCAATACAGAGTTTTAAACTTTAGACTCTTACAGAATATGTACTCATAGAGAAATTGTAGGGTAAATTCAAATAAAGTTCTAGAAAAAACATGCTGAACAGAACAATGAAATATGGTAGAGCTCTCACTTGTATGCAAGCAGTGTCAGTAAGCTTCACAAGAAAAATGCCTACTGCAAAAGTGATGTAAAACAAAACCCAAACCCTTAACTAGACAGATGTTATAAACAAATGTGCTTGGCTACAGAATGGAAATGCATGTGGTCCTCAATAACTAACACAGTAAAATATTGGCAAATGACCTGTCCCAAAGCCCCAGTGGCTCAAGAGTCACATTCCAGAACTGCTCAAGGAAAAAGGGATCAAAGTAAGAAAAATAGCAATACAAAAGCTAAAATGCTGATTTCCATCTTCAATCTTCAATTGTTCCTTCACGAAGAATAATCAAGAAATGTTTTCCTCACTAAATAGATGTACTACTGCAAAAATTAATGAGATAATAATCAATACAAGGAGTGTCAAAAAGCAGTTCTAACTGCTAAAACTCAATCAAGCTTCAGGACTCAAAATAGTCCCTTTCAGATTCTACACCAATACAACATTTGTGAGTGAAATAGCCCTATTTTTGTCTATAATATACTGTTGATTACTTGAGCAGAAAAATGTTCTCAGTTACTGTGAAAAAAAAGCAGAAGAGACAACCATTTAGAAAACATGAAGTACAATAGATCCACAGAAGTCTAGCTTTCTATCAGAATAAATCACCACTGCCGAACTGTGTCCAAGAACAAAGTTGACCACCCAGTGGCACAACTTGCATCTGAACACAGCATGCTTGATTTTAAAGGGTGTTCAAAACCTGGGCCATCTGGACCTTTCCCCCCAACACCAGCTTTTCTGAACTTTGCAGATGATAGTTACTCATGAAACACGTCCCTTGCTCTCTAATCTTCCTGGTCTTAATCACCGGTAACCCACTGTCTCCTCTATCGTATCCCCCCACCCTAATTCACTTCTCTAAGTCACCTTCATCGTGTGCTGCTCCCCACCAGCTCCAACACCTGTGCATCATGAGCCTAGTGCATGCAGCTGACATCCCTCTAGGCGCTTCAGTCCGGAACTGCGCTGCTGCTACGGTCGCAGGTTTAAATCCTGCCTCAGGCATGGATGAGTGTGATGTCCTTAGGTTAGTTAGGTTTAAGTAGTTCTAAGTCTAAGGAACTGATGACCTCAGATGTTAAATCCCATAGTGCTTGGAGCCATTTGAATTTTGACACCCCTCTATCCTGCATGCATAGCCAGCCTCTCTCTGAGCCGCTATCTACCCACACCCAGCTCCTCTTACCACTTACCTCTTCCTCTACACACCCTATCACCCTATCTGACACAACATTCTCAGTCACCTAATTCACCTGCTGAACTGCAATCACAGCATAGTGCATCCAACAGGCACCATGTAGGAGGTGTGTGTGTGTGTGTGTGTGTGTGTGTGTGTGTGTGTGTGTGTGTGTGTGTGTGTGTGTTCAAGCAAGCTCAAGAAATGAGTGATTCCAAAAGCTAGCAAGTTTTCTTTCACTTTCATGATTGCCTTTTGATGACTCAACACTTCTGGTATTCAGGGAGTGGTCTCATTTATTCCTAAATTATTTACATTCTATTATGACATTTCTATTGTTATTGAATGGTGTCACCTATGAGGCAGTCTAGACACATGAATTTTCTTTCTGCCAGAATGGACTGATTTATTTTAAAAGGGAGTGAACAATCAGATCCAGATACAGATACAGATAATATAGCTCACCTAGCTGTCACAGCATGTTAGATAACCTCATAAGCAGGATGGATACTCCACTTAACAGAATATTTTGGCTAAAAATAAATACTAACAAAAAAAATTGAGGAGTGAGGGAACAATATGTATAAGTTCTGAAATGTGATGTTACGCCAACATTAGCAAAACTAAGGTACAGTGCAAGGCATAGTTTTTTATAAGATGATTTTCCCAAATAATTTATGCTTAGTCTAGACATGCACAAGTATTGTGGTTGTTAAACGTCTCGCAGTTGATCTGATAAATTGTTTGCTATGAAATATTTTAAGGATGAATTTTTAAACTTCTCAGTCATTTCCATTATTTCCACAGCTCAATACAAGAAAATTTTCAATGTTCTTGTTTTTCAATATGGATTTTTTTTCATTAAATTGGTAGAAAATAGTTGGAATAAATTTTACTATGTTGCAAAGAAGCATGTGAGAAGTAATTTTAAGATTTCTCTGTTTTTGCCATTAATTTGTTCAGCATTCATGTTTCACTTGTAATGGTCCACAGGTTCCATAATGAAGCAGAGCTTTTGTCCTGTACAGAAATTCTTAATAATTAGTTCAGAAAAAATATATCAATATGAGAGTATCACTTTTAAGAAGTCAAGGATTACACAGTGTGCTGCCCTATAATACCTACATTGCCTTCTGTGTCCTGTAAACTACTACAGATTTCTTGGGTAAGGATACTTTTCATTGTACCTTCTTCTCCTTCTCCTTCTGCTTCTTCTTTTCCTTCATCTTCTCATGTGTCAGGCCTACAACCCTGCATAGGTCCTGGCCTTTTCAACAAGTTTCCTCCACTGTGCCCTCTACAGCACATTTCTCCACCATCCTTTGGCTCTGAAAGATTTAGTATCTTCCACAATGTCTACTCACCAGTTTCATGCTCCTCCTCTCTGTTTTCTTCAAATTGGTCTCCATTTAAAAACCTTGTTACCTTGTTACTCATTCCTCCTGTATCTATCTTCAGGACATGGCCATGCCAGGCTTTTCTTCTACTTCTTATACAGTGTCAGCTCCTTGTATAAGGTGGTCAAACTTACTTCTTGTTCTAGATCTCCAAAAACCATTATTATCCTGAACTACCCCACAGATTTTGTACAGAGTCCATGCATTCAGGTATCTTGAACTACTGTTCATCAGCATGCATTAATGTCTGTATTTCACTTCCATAGATTGCTGCTGGTCTGATCATGATCCTATATATTTGCATATATTACCACTTAGGATTTGTATTGAAATTTCTGCCTGTAGCATTCGCCAATGGAGCATTTGAAGAATATCTGCTTACATTCTCACACACATATTATAATTGTAATTTTATTTTTATGAGCCTCACAAAGACGGAATTCTCAAGGGTATAGATTCCACAACCTTGAGCATGATGTTAGTCATGGGTGGTGTTGGCACATAGTCTGCTGTTCTCAAATAAGACAAAGAAGACTACCATCATAACCTTCCTATTCAAGAAATGGAGTATCACAAGCAGTGTCACATATCAACATTCAAAAAGACACAATAGGGAAGTTTGCTATTTAACTTAGGACAATCACAAAGTTATTTGATCAAGAAGGGTATACTGTCACCTTTTTTTCCTTTTGTGCTCAAATATTGTTGTCAAAAATTTCTTCCATTACCAGAATCACAACATTTTACCCACACGTTGAGTGGCACTGCTCTGCCATACATCAATGACCCCCTGCTCTGGAAGTAGTTAGCAGCTGCAGTAAACCGAAACCATGGTGTTGTAATCTTATTAAACATTATTTACACTGTGCTGTAGGTACATAAGCTTAGCTTGCAAATTCATGATGCTTTACCACTTTATTATTATTAAAAAATAAAGAATAAATGAATG
The DNA here is from genome assembly GCF_023864345.2 of Schistocerca serialis cubense. Classification (NCBI taxonomy): domain Eukaryota; kingdom Metazoa; phylum Arthropoda; class Insecta; order Orthoptera; family Acrididae; genus Schistocerca; species Schistocerca serialis. The sequence goes on along the minus strand of NC_064640.1, from coordinate 299,871,678 downwards.
AACAAAACATGATTTTATTGACAAATGATATGGGCAGCTATGCCACATCAGATGTACAGTACCCAAATTACAACTGGAGATCAAACCTCACGGGAGAACATGGACATAATGCAGCAAGCAGGAAGTGAATGTAAAGGTGAGTGAATGATTGATGACACCAAAAAACAAAACAAAACAAGAGTGTTAATGGTAATGAAAGCCTCACCTTGTTCTCATCACACATTTGGATGAGGCATGTGACCTGAAAAGTGCATATGTATTTGTTATAAAATGAAAATGTGCTTAACATGAGTAACATTCATATGGTATGAGATTACTCCAGTACCAATGAACCTTTTATCAATGTCAGACCATTTAAATATCTAGGGATTTAGGAACATTGTCTGATCTGTTATTTAATCCAACATAAGTATTTGAGATTTTCATAGACTTAGACCAGCAGAGCACAATAACAGCATAGGTTACAATATACAGGCACAGACTATGTTTTCAATACAGCAGTTCAGTATATCATCACCTCAACAATAAATTCTGATTGTAATGAAAACATTCTAATTGTTGGAAGTGGAAATATTGTAAATGGATAAAGTTTCAGAATCACCATCTCCCTCTCCCTTCTTTTCTATTTGTGAGTGGTATGTGGGACAAAAGATTGTTGGTAAAGCTCTGTATGATGTCTAATTTATCAGATTTTGATCTTGTTGTGATCATTTTGCATGATGTATGTTGGAGGAAGTACGAAGGCAGTTCAATAAGTAATGCAACACATTTTTTTTCTCGGCCAATTTTGGTTGAAAAAACCGGAAATTTCTTGTGGAATATTTTCAAACATTCCCACTTCGTCTCGTATAGTTTCATTGACTTCCGACAGGTGGCAGCGCTGTACGGAGCTGTTAAAATGGCGTCTGTAATGGATGTGCGTTGCAAACAACGGGCAGTGATCGAGTTTCTTTTGGCGGAAAACCAGGGCATCTCAGATATTCATAGGTGCTTGCAGAATGTCTACGGTGATCTGGCAGTGGACAAAAGCACGGTGAGTCGTTGGGCAAAGCGTGTGTCATCATTGCCGCAAGGTCAAGCAAGACTGACTGATCTCCCGCGTGCGGGCCGGCCATGCACAGCTGTGACTCCTGCAATGGCAGAGCGTGCGAACACACTCGTTCGAGATGATAGACGGATCACCATCAAACAACTCAGTGCTCAACTTGACATCTCTGTTGGTAGTGCTGTCACAATTGTTCACCAGTTGGGATATTCAAAGGTTTGTTCCCGCTGGGTCCCTCGTTGTCTAACCGAACACCATAAAGAGCAAAGGAGAACCATCTGTGCGGAATTGCTTGCTCGTCATGTGGCTGAGGGTGACAATTTCTTGCCAAAGATTGTTACAGGCGATGAAACATGGGTTCATCACTTCGAACCTGTAACAAAACGGCAATCAATGGAGTGGCGCCACACCCACTCCCCTACCAAGAAAAAGTTTAAAGCCATACCCTCAGCCAGTAAAGTCATGGTTACAGTCTTCTGGGACACTGAAGGGGTTATTCTGTTCGATGTCCTTCCCCATGGTCAAACGATCAACTCTGAAGTGTATTGTGCTACTCTTCAGAAATTGAAGAAACGACTTCAGCGTGTTCGTAGGCACAAAAATCTGAACGAACTTCTTCTTCATGACAACACAAGACCTCACACAAGTCTTCGCACCCGAGAGGAGCTCACAAAACTTCAGTGGACTGTTCTTCCTCATGCACCCTACAGCCCCGATCTCGCACCGTTGGATTTCCATATGTTTGGCCCATTGAAGGACGCAATCCGTGGGAGGCACCACGCGGATGATGATGAAGTTATTGATGCAGTACGACATTAGCTCCAACATCGACCAGTGGAATGGTACCGTGCAGGCATACAGGCCCTCATTTCAAGGTGGCGTAAGGCCGTAGCATTGAATGGAGATTACGTTGAAAAATAGTGTTGTGTAGCTAAAAGATTGGGGAATAACCTGGTGTATTTCAATGCTGAATAAAACAACCCCTGTTTCAGAAAAAAAATGTGTTGCATTACTTATTGAACTGCCCTCGTAATACGTGTTGGAACATGTGCGCTCAAAATTTCAACAAGTTTCTCTGTGATGCATAATGCCTCTCTTGTAGTGTCTGGCACTGGAGTTTGTTGATAATCACTGTAGCACTCTTCCACTGAGTAAATGATTCCATGATGAAATGTGCCTTCCTCCATCTCTTCTCTTAATCATACCTAGTAAAGGTACCACATTGATGAGCAGTACTCAAGTATCGTTCAAACAAATGTTTGTAAGCCTCTTCATTTGTGGATGAATTACATTTCCTTTAGAGACTAGAATGAGATTTTCACTCTGCAGCAGAGTGTGCCCTGATGTGAAACTTCCTGGCAGATTAAAACTGTGTGCCGGACCGAGATTCGAACTCGGGACCTTTGCCTTTCACAGGCAAGTGCTCTACTACCTGAGCTACCCAAGAACAACTCACACCCCATTCTCACAGCTTTACGTCTGCCAGAGCACTTGCCTGTGGAAGCCAAAGGTCTTGAGTTAGAATCTCGGTCCAGTACACAGTTTTAATCTGCCAGGAAGTTTCCTTTAGAGACTCTCAATCAATCTCGGTATGGCATCTGCTTTTGCTACAATTTGTTTTATGTAGTCATTCCAGGTCACTGTGGATTGTTACTTCCTGGTATTTTATGGCTGCTACTGCTCCCAAGTGGTTTATTGCCAATAGTGTAACCACACACCCAGTTGTGGATTTCTTCATCTATTTATGTGGAGTATGTTACATTTATTTATGTTTCTACTCAACTGCCAGTCCCTGTGCCAATCATCAACATTCTGCAGGTCTTCCTGCAACTGACTATTGTTTTGTATCATTTTTAACTTTTGAATCATCTGCAAATAGTATCACAGAGCTTCTGGTGTTATTCATCTGATAATTTATATATATATATATATATATATATATATATATATATATATATATATATATATATATATATATATATATATATATATATATATATATATTGTAAACAGTAACCAGGCTATGCCACTTCCTTTGGTACTCCTGAAATTACCTTCACATCAGCTGTTTCTTGATCAGCAACATGTTGAGTTCTTTTTGCAAGAAAGTCCTGAATCCAATCAAAATCTGTTCCAATGCTCGATAAGCTCATATTCTGTTCATATACTGAAAGTATGGAACTGTACCAAATGCCTTCCAGCGACTGAAGAATGTTGCATCAACTGGAGTACTAGTGTCCATGGTGGTCTAGATCTCATGGATGACTAGAGTCAGCTGAGTTTTGAGAGATCTCTGTATGTGGGATCCATGTTAATGCTTATAGAAGAGATTTTCATTCTCCAAAATCAACATAATATTTGAGCATAAAATGTGTGCGATAATTCTACAAGACATTGACATTAGCAATATAGGCCTATAATTATGTGCATCAGTCCTATGATCCTTCTAAAAAATATGAGTGACCTGTGGTTTTTATTATTATTATTTTGTCAGTTGCAAATGTTGTCGCTACGGTTGCAGGTTCGAATCCTGCCTCAGGCATGGATGTGTGTGATGTCCTTAGGTTAGTTAGGTTTAAGTAGTCCTAAGTCTAGGGGACTGATGACCTCAGATGTTAAGTCCCATAGTGCTTAGAGCCATTTGAACCTTTTTTTTTTTTTTTTTTTTTTCAAATGTTGTGGCACAGGTCTCAAGCAGACTACAGCAACCACTCAAGGCAAGGGATACACAAGGCAGTCACTTGCATAATTTTGCAGTTGGTTGCAGCAATAATAGTGTTCTGCGGTGCACTGGCCTACCATAGTGATAGGCTGGGTTGCTACATGTTGCAACACACAGTAACATTTCACAGTCAGTCACATGATGGAAACCAAGCCCCTACTACAACAAACTGAGCCAGGTAAGTATATATGCCCCCAGTTCAACCACTAGCTTCATTTCATCAGCAATGCACACTTGTCTAGTGCAGTCTGCATGTGAGTTATCAGTTGGATGTGCACCCAAGAAGCTAAAGCTTCAACAAGCAGCACCATCAACTGGGCGAAGGTATCAGCCTACTATCTGTCAGCTTGCTCTGATGGTTGCATGCTTTGAACTGGTGCTGGAAATGCATGGCCTTTCACTGAGTGCTGTCACCTGACAGAACAACAACAGCCTTTCACTGATTGCTGTCACCTGACACAACAACAACAACAGCATCCACACTCCCCAATCCACCCACCACCCCAAGAAACAGCTACAAAGCAACACTCCCCCTTGTCACCCAGTATCACCTAGGACTGGAAAAAGTTTATTTACATGTCAAGTTCCATGGGACCAAATTGAGGGGCAAATCTCCAAGGTCATGGAACATGTCAATACATGAAACTACAATGTGAAAGCAATAACAGATAAAAATAATGTGATTATGGACCCAAAAAAAGTCAAGCCATAAGTTTAAGTAAATGCAATCAACAATACAACAAGAATCAGCTTAATTTTTCAAGGAACTCCTCGACAGAATATAAGGAGTAAACCATGAAGAAACTCTTCAGTCTTGATTTGAAAATGCATGGATTACTGTTAAGATTTCTGAATGGATGCAGCAGCATACCGCACACCTTTCTGCACAAGAAATAAGGAAGTCCGATCCAAATGCAGGTTTTATTTTTGCCGAATATTAACTGAGTGAAAGCTGTTTATTCTTGGCAATAAGCTGATATTGTTAACAAGAAATGACAGTAAAGAATATATATATATATATATTGAGAGGCCAATGTCAAAATACCCTAACAAGTAAACAGGGGTTCATAAGAGGTTTGCGAATTTACACCACTTATTGCCTGAACCGCCCATTTCTGAGGCAAAAATATCCTTTTAGAATGGAAAGAGTTACCTCAAAATATAATACCATATGACATAAGCAAATGAAAGTAAGCAAAGTAGACTTGATTAGATTAGATAAGATTAATACTAGTTCCATGGATCATGAATACGATATTTCATAATGATGTGGAACGAGTCAAATTTTCCAATACATGACATAATTAAGTTAATTTAACAACATAAGTAAGTTAATATAACAACTTCTTTATTTTTTTATAATTTTTTTGTTTGTTTTTTTCTTAATTTACATCTAAAAATTCCTCTATGGAGTAGAATGAGTTGTCATTCAGAAATTCTTTTAATTTCTTCTTAAATACTTGTTGGTTATCTGTCAGACTTTTGATACTATCTGGTAAGTGACCAAAGACTTTAGTGGCAGTATAATTCACCCCTTTCTGTGCCAAAGGTAGATTTAATCTTGAATAGTGAAGATCATCCTTTCTCCTAGTATTGTAGTTATGCAAACTGCTATTACTTTTGAATTGGGTTTGGCAGTGTGCGATTTGTGCTTTTACCAGTGAGGGGGATGTCTTAGGGGGTTAGTATAATTATATACATTACTAGCTTGGACCGTGAGGTTACCCATAGTTAAACAGTTATTTATAAATAGATGTTAATGCCAAAACTCACTATTCATGCATATGCACTATCAGAAAAGCCATCCCTTGTTATATCTTTAAAAGTACATTATGGGTAGAGCTTATTTACAAAATCATCTACATACAGGTATATGAGGGGAATTCAAAAAGTAAAGGCACATTTGTGAAAAGCTGTACTTACTCTGATAGAAAACTGAAACATGCGTTATTTTTCTACATAACCTCCCTGGACTTCAATGCAGTTTTCCCGACGTTTCATGAGCTTTTTATTTCATCAGAAAATACATTTTTAGGTTGCATCAGTAACCAATTTTGCACCGCAGCAATGACGTCTTCATCACTTTCAAATCTTCTTGTCTGAAGTGCTTCCGTTAAGGTTCCAAACATGTGAAAATCGTTTGGAGCCAGGTCTGAACTGTATGGTGGATGTTACAGCACCTCGAATCTGCTTTTAAGGAAATCAGAAATTTTGCTTTGTTTGAATGACATCCTGAAAATCCACAGTTCTTACAGGCCCAGACACACTCAATTCACTAATAAAGCTACTGAAGCAGGAACGTCTGAAGATAGCTGTGTGTTTGGCGGACGTGGGGGCAACGAACGAACGGCACCAAATAATTTGGAGTACGTGATGCTGAGGAGCTTGTGTTAAGCTCCACCCATGTGTTTCGCGGTTAGCGAAGTCAGATTGTCCGATCCCGTCTGGTAGGCAACGTTGCTCACTTCGCACTACTTTGTGCTTTCGTCCCAGGCACGTTAGTCCGCACCATACCATTGCCGAAAGGTGGCCCAACGGTAAGTGTTCACACAGGTACCGGGCCGGTCACCACCCTATGTCAGGGCCCGGGGTGGGAATTTCAGCCCCCAGATCACCCAACTCTGCGGTACGACTGCTGCGATATGACTGCCACACTACTTCCCTCGCCCAGCAAGTAAATGGATGACGCACCTTAGACGAAAGCAACAATGACAACATGAGAATGTTGATTTACTTCTAAATGTTTTGAAATGCTTAACTACTACATAACACTCTTTCAAAATTAATAAGCAAATATATTAGTAGTATTAATAGTAAGACTGTATTAAAAACTTTCACTGCTCAGCTCCACAAATTTAAATTATATGTAAAGTTTTACTCCAGTGCGTGGGAAATAAACATCCCAGGTTGGGATGCATAAACTAAAACCAGAGGAGGGGATGGTGTGATGCAGAGGTGGGGAAATCCCCCCCCCCCCCCCATCCCCCCCTGCAAATCGCACACTGGGGTTTGGTTGTTAATAACAAATTTCATAAGAGACTATATATACCGAGAAGCTACTGTGAATATCCCTAGAGCCTTAAATAAATGTCTGCAGGATGATCTTGGGTGGACTCCAGCTATTATTCTGATTACACACATTTGTGCTATAAATACTTTATTCCTCAGTGATGAATTACCCCAAAATATGAGGCCATATGCAAACAATGAGTGAAAATACGAGTAGTAAGCTAATTTACTAAGATGTTTATCGCCAAAATTTGCAATGACCCTTATTGCATAAGTAGCTGAACTCAAACATTGCAGCAGATCATCAATGTGTTTCTTCCAATTTAATCTCTCATCAATGGACACACCTAAAATATTTGAATATTCTACCTTAGCTATATGCTTGTGATTAAGGTCTATATTTATTAATGGCATCATACCATTTACTGTACGGAACTGTATGTACTGTGTCTTATCAAAATTCAGTGAGAGTCCGTTTACAAGGAACCACTTAGTAATTTTCTGAAAGACATTATTGACAATTTCATCAGTTAATTCTTGTTTGTCAGGTGTGATTACTATACTTGTATCATCAGCAAAGAGAACTAACTTTGCCTCTTCATGAATATAGAATGGCAAGTCATTAATATATATTAAGAACAACAAAGGTCCCAAGACTGACCCTTGTGGAACCCCATTCTTGATAGGTCCCCAGTTTGAGGAATGTGCTGATCTTTGCATATTATGAGAACTGCTTATTTCAACTTTCTGCACTCTTCCAGTTAGGTACGAATTAAACCATTTGTGCACTGTCCCACTCATGCCACAATACTTGAGCTTGTCTAGCAGAATTTCATGATTTACACAATCAAAAGCCTTTGAGAGATCACAAAAAATCCCAATGGGTGGTGTTCGGTTATTCAGATCATTCAAAATTTGATTGGTGAAAGCATATATGGCATTTTCTGTTGAAAAAACTTTCTGGAAACCAAACTGACATTTTGTTAGTACTTCATTTTTACAGATATGTGAAGCTACTCTTGAATACATTCCTTTCTCAAAAATTTTGGATAAAGCTGTTAGAAGGGATATTGGACGGTAATTGTTGACATCAGATCTATCCCATTTTTTATGCAAAGGTATAACAATAGCATATTTCAGTCTATCTGAACTCTAAAATCAGAGTTAGGGGACCTATAAACAACAACAATTAGAAGTTTAGTTTCACTAAATTCAACTGCCCTGTTCCAGAGAGCTATTACACAGGTGGCTGAGAATCTTACTTATCTGTTGAGAACAAGCTTTTAGTATTTTGCTGGAAATGCCATCAATTCCATTGAGTTTTTGCTTTTAAGCAAGTTTATTATTTTCCTAATTTCAGAGGGAGAAGTGGGTGAGATTTCAATTGTATCAAATTGCATAGGTATGGCCTCTTCCATTAACAGCCTAGCATCTTCTAATGAACACCTGGATCCTACTATATCTACAACATTTAGTAAATGATTATTAAAAATATTTTCAACGTCTGACTTTCTGTTCATAAAGTTTTCATTCAATTTGATGGTAATACTGTCTTCCTGTGTTCTTCGTTGACCTGTTTCTCTTTTAATAATATTCCAAATTGTTTTAATTTTATTATCAGAGTTGCTGATTTCAGACATGATAAACACACTTCTGGATTTTTTTAATAACTTTTCTTAATATAGCACAGTAGTTTTTATAATGTTTGATAGTTTCTGGGTCACTACTCTTTCTTACTGTCAGATACATTTCCCTTTTCTGGTTACAAGATATTTTTATACCCTTAGTAAGCCATGGTTTGTTACATTGTTTCTTACGAGTATATTTAACTATTTGTATTGGGGGAGCAGTTCTCAAATGCATTTACAAAAGTGTCATGAAATAAATTATACGTATTTTAAATTGGCATCAGGTTCAGGGTACACCTCATCCCAGTCTAACTGCTGTAGGCCTACCCTGAAATTTGCAATTGTTAAATCATTGGCTGAACATACTACTTTGGAGGACTGTTGAGTGCTGCTGAATGGAGCTATGTCATATATTGTAACTAGTTGTGCACCATGATCAAAAAAACAATTTTCTACAGGCTGAGCATTTATCTGGTTAAACTTATCTTGGTCTATAAAGAAGTTATCTATCAGTGAGCTGCTATCCTTTACCACCCGAGTAGGAAAATCAATAACGGGTGTCAAATTGAAAGAACCAAGTAATACTTCAAGGTCATTTTTCCTATTACCCTCTTTCAGAGAATCTACATCGAAGTCCCCACCAACAATAATTTGCTTCCCCCTGTCTGACAGATAGCACAACAAGGAGTCCAAATTTTTCAGTAATAGATGAAAATTTCCCGATGGGGACCTATATACAGTTACAATTATAAATGTGCCTTTATTTCATTTTAGCTCACAGGCACACGCTTCCATATGTTTCTCTACACAAAACTTTTTTGCTTCTATATGTTTTGCACAATGGTAAATTTTGACATATATGGCAACTCCTCCTTTCTCCATATTTTCTCTAATTACATGTGCAGAGAGCTTATATCCACTTACATTTACCTTATCCATATCAGTAACAATGTGATGCTCAGACAGGTATAGTATATCTATTTCATCCTCAGCTTCTAAATCTTCTAAAAAAACCAGAAGCTCATCTATTTTATTCTTTAAACTCCCAATATTTTGATGAGATATACTTACATTATTTTTAATTATACTTTTATGAGAACCTTTCCTTATTCTAACATTTGTAGTACTCTCCTGTCTGAGTTTCTCATTGTGCTTAGGCCTAGTTCCTATACCAGTGGTCACATGGTGTTCAGAGAGGCAGATTATGTCAACTGGGTTGGGTGACTTTAATTCATCAATGCAATTACCGAGGACTGAGATACAACTTGGTGGAGATAAAATTTCTGGTGACTGGTGAAAATTTATAATTGACAGGTGTGATTGGTGATCCAATATGCTGGAATTGTGCTGTTTAATTTCTTTCCTAAGCTGTATATTTGTTTTAATCCTGACCTCTCATAGAACTTGACATCTTCCTGTCTTACCTATCCTAAAAAAGGTGCTGCTCCAACACCTGTAACCACTGGTATTCTACCATTGATGGCAGTGCCTCCCCCCCTTAAATTTCCTGCTATTACCCCAGCCAGTTTACCCTTCCCTTTCCTGTCGAGATGTAGGCCGTGCCTGGTATAGTCCCACCTATTGAGAGAATCAACAGGAACCACACCAATATGAGCCCCCGCACCCGAACCAAGCAGCCGTTTCAACTGCAAATTAACTCTCCCAACAGAAGAGTTCAAATGAGGCCGGTCATGGTGTCTCAGGACAGATACAAATTCAACACTGGTGTGTCTCGATGCCGACGCAATCTTTACCAGGTCACACTCTATACTGTACCCAGGATCTCTGTTGATACTGTTCCCTGGCCCTCCCACAATAACCACGGTGTCTTCCCTGGTAAATCCTTTACAGAATGAACCTAAATCCTCTGTCACCTGATCCAGACTAGCACTTGGTTTGAAAAAATTTGTGACTTGGTATTCGGGTCCTAATTCCTCCTGCAGAAGTTGGCCTACACCTCTGGCATGAGAACTGCCTAACAACAAAACTTTCTTCCTTTTCGATGACTTTCCTACATTCTTTTTCAATTTCCTATTGAAAGTTCGTTGTGTCCTGTCTACACCTACCTCTGCTTGCAAATGAAAGTAAGCAAAGTAGACTAATTGTCATGTTGAACGATCACTTGCTTCAGATACCGTTCGAATAGTAAAAATGGCAGCATTAAGTCTTTGAACAAGATCCTGTGTGTGGGCTTTCCACAACAGTTTACTATCTATATGAACAGCTAAATATCTGAACTGTTCAGTTTCACTAATCATATGCCCATTCTGTGAAATTAAAATGTCAGGTTTTGTTGAATTGTGTGTTAGAAACTGCAAAAACTGTGTCTTACTGTGATTTAGCGTTAGTTTATTTTCTATAAGCCATGAACTTATGTCATGAACTGCAGTATTTGAAACCAAGCCAATGTTGTACACAACCTCCTTTACTACCAATCTAGGGTCATCAGCAAACAGAAATATTTTAGAGTTACCCAAAATACTATAGGGAATATCATTTATATAAATGAGGAACAGGAGAGGCCCCAACACTGATCCCTGGTGCACCCCACATTTGACTGTACTCCACTCTGACCCCACATTTCAACACTATGAATAATGACATTTTGCTGTCTGTTGCTAATGTAAGTGGTGAACCAATTGTGAGCTACTCCCTCTATTCTGTAATGGTCCAACTTTTGGAGTAATATTTTGTGATCAACACAATCAAATGCCTTAATCAAAACAAAAAAAAAATGACTATCATCCAAAACCTTTTGTTTAACCCATCCAGTACCTCAAATAGAAAAGAGAATATAGCATTTTCAGTTGTTAAACGACTTCTAAAGCTGAACTGTACATTTGATAGCAAATTGTATGATATAAAATTGTCAATTATCCTGACATATACAGCCGTTTTAATAACTTTAGCAAACACTGATGGCATACAAATAGGTCTACAATTTCTGCATTATCCCTTTCTTGCTTTTTATAAAGTGGCTTTATTACTGAGTACTTTAATCTCTCAGGAAACTGACCATTCCTAAAGGAAAAATTACAAATATGGCTAAATACAGGGCTAACATATGCAGCACAGTACTCTAATATCCTTAGTCTTCAGTGATTTAATTGTTGACTCAATCTCCCCCTTGTCTGTATCACAGAGGAGTATTTTGGACATCAATCTCAGAAAGGCATTTGCCAAAAGAGTTATATGTTTCCCTGTTGAGACTAAATTTTTATTTAATTCACCAGCAATACTCAGAAAATGATTGTTAAATATTGTGCATATATCAGATGTATCAGTAACAGAAATATTTTTAATACGAACTGACGTTATGTCATCGACCTTGTGCTGCTGACCAGACACATCTTCACAACTGACCATATGGTTTTAATTGTATCCTGTCAATTAGCTATTCTATTTATGTGCCACATACTCTTTGCCCTCCTAGTAACATTTTTAAGCATGGTAGAGTACTGTAGCTTCTTACATTTTGATATAATTCCCGGTTTGTTCTACATGATATCCTTATCCCACTAGTCATCCATCCAGGCTGACTTTTACTGCTAGTACCCCATTTAAAATGTTCTAATGGAAAGCAACTCTCAAACAACATGAGAAATGTGTTAAGGAAATCACTATATTTGTCATCTATGTTATTGGCACTATAAAAATCCTGCCACTCTTGTTCCTTGACTAGGTTTAAAAAACTCTCTATTGCCATTGGATTAACTTTCCTATGTAGTTTGTAGTTATATGTGACATTTGTTTGAGTATAAAAGCCTTTTAGCGTTAAAATTTGTGCATTATGGTCTGAAAGGCCATTCAGCATTTTACTAACAGAATGCCCATCTAGTAATGAATAATGAATAAAAATATTGCCTATGGCTGTGCTACTGTTCCCCTGCACCCTAGTTGGAAAAAACAGTCTGCATCTGATCATGAGAATTTAGGAGATCTACCAACATCCTTTTTCTTGCACTGTCATATACAAAATTAACATTGAAGTCACCAAATATAATTGATTTCTGGTACTTCCTATGAAATGAGTGAAGAACCCTCTGTAGCTTGAACAGAAATGCTCTGAAATCAGAGTTAGGGGACCTATAAACAACAACAATTAGAAGTTTAGTTTCACTAAATTCAACTGCCCCTCACATCAATCAAATATCTGTTCAGTGCAGTGCTTTGCTATGTCTATGGACTCAAATGAAATACTGTTATTTACATACATGGCCACTTCCCCACTCTGCAAGCAACTCCTTGAAAAACAGCCAGGTAATCTGTATCCTGCTAAAGGAAGCCTCTGAATTGTCAAATTATTTAATTGGTGCTCTGATATACCAATAATTTCAGAGTCAACATCTATAAGCAGTTCATTAACTTTATCTCTAATACCTCTTATATTTTGATGAAATATGCTATTTCCTTCTCTAGTTGGAAACATGACGTCCTCTGAAGGTGATCCTTTAGTTAGAGGGACTTCCTTTAGGCAGGTATACCTATCAGCCGACTTCAATCTTAAAAAGGTGCAGCTCTAACACCAACAACTACAGGAATTTTTCCATGAGTGATCCCACAACCACCCACTACACTGTCACCTTTAAGATTTGCCAGCCTCCTTTTCCCATACCTACTGAGGTACAGGTCATGCCTAGTGAAACCTGATCTATTGATAGATTCAACTGACACCACTGAAATGTGACCCATGCCCTCTGCCATCAGTGCCTTCTCCAGCCCAGGAACCATATCCATCGCCAGTCCTTTGATTTTCTCTCATCCTGCCCTGAAATATAAGACATCCTATCCAAGATCCTTCCCACCCCTCTTAAACTGGTGTTCTATCAAGCACCCACCCTACACAGCATCTTAGTCCATCCCTATGCTACTTTCACTCTCAACCCCTTGCCAAAGGGATCATATCCCTGTGGCAGACCAAGGTGCTACATCTGCCCAATCCACCCACACAGCACCTTCTACTCCAGCCCCGTTGCTGGCTTTTCCTGCCCCATCAGAGGCTGGGCCACATTTGAAAGCAGCCACGTTATATGCCAACTCTGGTGCATATGCTGCACAGCCTCTTATGTTAGTATGTCTACCAACCCATTGTCCACCAGGAATGACCACTACCAAACTGTTGTCAAGAACAAAGTTGACCACCTGATGTCACAACATGCAGCTGAGCACAACATTCTCAATTTCAATGGTTGCTTTACAACCTGAGCCATCTGGATCCTTCCCTTCACTACTAGCTTGTCTGAACCAAGCACATGGGAGTGATACTTACAACACATCCTCCATTCTCATAATTGTCCTGGCCTCAGTCTCAGGTAACCCAGTGTCCCAGCACCCTCCACTCAACAGTTACACTTCCTCCATCCTGTCACCCCTCCCAATACATGTCTCGACATCACCTTCAGTGTGTGACGCTTCCCACCAGCTGCTGCTCCTAGACAAACCACACATACTCTTTCTGAAATTTTAATCTGTGATTCGCCGTAAGGCACTTTCAATAGATGACTTCTGTCTTAAATACTAAGAACTCTGTTTTATTTTAGTTAGTAAATTTTAGCTTCAGTGAGAAAAACTGAGAGACAAAGAAACATTCTAAGAGAATTAGTCTCTATGTACATAATTCAGACAAACCGAGCGAGATGGCACAATGGTTAGCACACTGGACTCGCATTCGGGAGGACAGCAGTTCAGTGCTGCATCCTGCATCCGGCCATTCTGATTGAGGTTTTCTGTGATTTCCCTAAATCAATCCAGGCAAATGTTGGGATGGTTCCTTTGAAAGGGCATGGCCAATTTCCTTTCCCATCCTTCCATAATCTGATCAGATTGATGACCTTGCTGTTTGGTCTCCTCCCCCAAAACAACCCAAACCCAATAATTCAGACAAGGCTGATTAATCAACATAGTGCAGCGTAAAGCTCTAAACTACTGGGAGGAAATCATAAACATAATGATAATAATTTAACACAGAGAAATCTTTCCACTTGAATTAAAAAATCTGAGGTACTTCACATTTTAAATTTCTGTTGGAAGTGTATCAAATGACAGACTTCATTCATGGACAAATTATTGGTGCAGTGGGTACAGTAAGGACTCTTAGGTTTTATTGTCTTATTCATGTAGAGGCCATCAGAGACTGACTGACTTATGTACAAGATAAAACAAGAGTGATTATAATGCAGAGTCACTGAAAAAAAAATCTGTAATTTATTTAATATCTTAAGGAAGTAATTGTGTCTGTGGCGGTGGCATATCCTAATTTCAGTGTACTGGTAATGAAAATATGGGATAGTATAAATTAATGTGTTAAGGAAACAGTTACAAGAGCTATTAAACTGAATGGATTTCAACAGTACAAGTACTCAATATCGAGGTCTAACAGTAGATTATCAAAAAGGAGAAATTCACTGTGTCATCTGTTCAACAAGAAATATTGAGTACTCTAATGCAAAAGCAGCTCAGGTGTTCCTTGCATTCTTAGGTAGAAGATCTTGGGCACAAAATTCTGTTTCCCCCATTTGAACCACTGATAGGCAAATATAATGAAAGTTAGATTTCCAAACCATCCAGAATGCTTACAATATCATTTATGGACACCCATCATTATATAAACAGGTGTAGGTCTATTATTATTTTAGGACATTCAATATTTTTGAGATTAGATAAACAGGAGAAATGCAAATGTTTCCCAAGCAGTCCTTTTCCTTTGTCACTGTCAACTGGCCTTCATGAAATGTTTAATCAATTAATGCTTTCATGGACAGCTGCCCATGTACAGAATCATCACCATATTTTACAGTGGCACATTGACAGTTACTATCTCTGGTCTAATATGTTAAGCTCCATTCTTATTTGACCAGCCTTAAACATGAGTTGCTCCACTATATCAAACATTTTCACATTGTAATGGTCCTGTGAGAAATTCATATGATTACAAAAGTCACAGATTTCTGAGTTGTGGTATTGGTGGGTTTTCTTCTCGTGTAGTCTGTGGAAGTTACTAAATTCCTCACTGTCCTATAGGACCCATGTATGAGATCCTCCATATCATATTCTCATCCTACATTACTGAATGTGTCTTGTCAGTAGTTTCAGATAGTATTTGTTAGTTGCTACTGGTCATGATAAAGAAATTTCTGTGATCTGACACTTTGAGGGCCATTGTTGATTTACTGTGCTAATATTATGACATATTCAATGCTCAACATAAAACAATGTTGAATAGTGGCTCAGTTTCAAGGATAGAATGTCTTTTCCCTTAAGCATCTACTATCATTTCATGTTGAAGATTCATAAATTCATACTGTCTTCGTATAAGCTTTCCTAAGTGGATGTGAACAAATAACTGAGAAACATTCATCCAGTCACTAATTCTGGCCTGTAAAAACATATCTATTTAGTAGTGTCATTTCACTATGACTACCATACAATTTTCTTATCAGTGTGTTAATGAAGATATGAGCAATGGATAGAATGTGAGGAGACAGATCTGAATGGGTCAAACTTTTGAATCTGAATTTCTGAAACAGTTTCTCATATTTTGTGCTGTCTGATTGTTGCTGTTGTTACTGTTCTCCTGGCTGCTTAAGTGTTTCATATTTCAGTACGCTGGCAATCCCAAAACATTATTCCTAAATTGTACCAACTGATAGTCTTTACCATTCTGACAGGCTTCTTTCAGAACCAGTTCACCACTTTGTCCATTAATACTTTCAGCTGGCTCCTGGATCTTGGTTTAAAGGGCTAGTTTTACATGCAATATATGTGTCTAATCATTACAGGTGCATTGATTTTGATGGGAAAATGCAATTAATTTTTGTTCAGCTAAAATTAAGCGCATTTAACCAGGTGCAAACACTCTTTAATGCAGGAAAAGTGGCTCCTTTCCCATCTCCAATTTTCCTGACATTAGACAAGTTTGATCTGCACCACTGCTTTTATACAGGATGAGGCAACTAAGATAGGCAACTGAAAATGTATCCAGAATGCAGAAATACATGTAGTGCATATGAAAGAAGCTTGTAAGAGAACTTCCCAACATAACATGTATGGAGCTTGATCAAATAGTATCAAGAAAACAGTGCTGCAAACCACTGTCCCACCGCTAGGAGAAGAGATACCAGAAATCTCTGCCATATTATACCAAATGTAAGCAAACACATAACTCAGGTTGGTTCTTGTGTTTACCTGTGTGCTTGAAGCCCATCAGTCTGTGTTCTGCTATTGTAGAAATCAAATAACATGCTCATAAAGCTATTCGGACATTCACAAGTATATGAGACTGAAAAAAGTAAATACAGTTTATGTCAAATGTCATCAAACTATTAGAGCAGAGTTTTATGCCGAAGAGTATTCAGATTGTACCAAACATTCACAGTCTGTCTTTGCGAACATTATAAGTTTGGAAGTGTGGTGAATAAAATATTTCATGGAAAAAGTGGAGCAACTGATGAAAGAAATGAAACTAACCTTTGGCTGCAGTCACATACAATCCAAATTTCAATAAGAGGTACGTCAGAACTAAGAGATGAATCAACCAAATGAATATTCTAATAGCAGTACACTGCATTGCACAAAAGTCACAGATTTCTGATTTGTGGTATTGATGGGTTTTCTTCTCATGTAGTCTTCTTCACGTTTCATGGCATCTACAGATTCATGGCAATGATTTCTAAAATTTGTTACTTTAATATCTGCACAGGCATGACAATGCCATTGCTATACACTGTCAGTGCAGGCAACTCATGGACTGACAGTGGCTCAATAACACGCAGGGGACAGAATCCTGTGAGAGGAAACAAACTCACCATGTGAGTCAGTCTACAGGAAACAGAGTGTCCAGACCTATGCAGATACATTTACGGCAATAAATTCAGCATGTGGCTGGCCTGGGTGGCTAACAACTAAGTACGAGTACATGACAGCAATACTAGGCATGAAGTGCAACATGAGGTCCACGGTAGTTGAGCTCAATGTGAGCACTGGCCTGCTCTGCTGCAGGCAAGTGAACACTTCAATCAGTGGGTCTGCCCACACTATGTAATGTGTCCCCCCCCCCCCCCCCCCCACCATGGCATGTTTCCAAATTACTCATTTGCTTAAGTGGAGGGGGAGGTGGTCAAATCCAAAAAATTATGATTTTTTTTGCTACTGAAAATTGATTGGAACATTCCTCTTTAATGTAAACTTTGAATTATTGTTCTACTCGCCCTAGAAGTGGAGTTATTACCATTTTCCCCCATGCCTGCAGAGGAAATGGGCGGCCGCTGAATGCATCTAACCCCCTCTCGTGACTTTCTGGTGAACTGCTTGGGATTTTCTCGGCCTGTTACGCATACAGCGCCTTATGTTATGCATACAGCAAGTGTGCAAGGGTTGGCTACATTGTTTTCTGTGACAAATGAAGCGCTAAGAGCGCGGAACATCGTCTCTTTGCTGTTTACCGTTTCGAATTAGTTCAGTGTTGTGCCTGTTGTTGGTAGTATTATACTTCTTGTATAAAGCGTTGTTCTGGTTACGATACCACATTTTAGTAACCGTGTTTATAAGAAGAGGAAGAACATAGGGAAAAGGAAATTAACACTAATACCAAGTTGCGATACTACAATTACTGAAACAGTGCGTTCTTCTGCTAAGCAACACATGGCCGGCCATAGCCCGGTGACATCTTCTAGCAAATACTACCTTGGGGATGGTGACTCCAAAGGTTTCAAGACTATAGAGGAACTGAAACCATATGGAAATGAATTTGTAGTTGAAAAGTTGGAATGCATTGTGCAAAAGCGTATGGGTGCACGGCTTCGAAGGCTCAAACAAACTTTGGGTTCAAGTAAGCTCAGTGATGGAAAGACAATAGGAGGGAGAGGCAGGCTTATTGATGAGGTGATTGATGTCTACAGAGATACTATGGGTATGCTATAAGGCAAAATACTAGTAATGTTAGTGACATGCGAAAAGCAGTGTGGGCATTGTTCCTTCATACTGCCTCTTCCAATGAATACCCTTAACACAGCCTGTGTCCAAAAGATTCCTGGTGCAAATATAATGCAAAAAAGGACTATGATCACAAACATGGTTTGCCAGCAGCTGTTATAAATGCAATAAAACCAATTTTTCATGACTTAGCACAGCCAGAATTGTTACACAAATGTCTACACGGAAAGACGCAGAATCCTAATGAGAGTAATGAGAGCGTAAACAATTTGATTTGGAAAGTGATTCCTAAAAGGGTGTTTGTAAGCATAAAAACACTGCAATTTGGCATTTATGATGCAATAGCAACCTACAACGAAGGGAACAGTGTGAAGTGTGAAGTTCTGAAGGCATTAGGATTTACAGCTGGGGTGAACACTATACGAGCACTAAGAAATATTGACAGAGAAAGGATAAGAGGAGCAGAAAGAAGAGAAAGGCATTTGAAGTATTATGGAAGAACAGGCCAGAAAAGAAGACAGAAGAGAAAGCTTTTGAAGGATGAAGAAGAAGACCCTGATAATCCATCCTACAGTGCAGGAATGTATTGAGAAACTTTGATAGCCATTTCCCGTAAATTAGAATGTTTCGAATATAATGAACATTTTCTCAAAATCCACTCAAGCTAGAGAGATGAAATTTTTATACAGCACTCCTAGTGGTCAAACTTACATTGTAACACAGCCATTTGGCAATATGTTCAGTAGTTTCATTTCAGTTTAATTATAAAGCAATTATTTGTAAAAAAATTTGGATCATTAATAAAAAAAATAATTGGAAGGAAACTAGAAAAGATACTGCAAAATCCCTCTGTCATAACTACAATACTAAATCACTCTATATGTGAAAAAAAAATTCAAAATTTTCTATTTGGTAGTTTATTCATAAATGTTCCTCAAACTTAGTGATTTTAACATGGGCAGCATAGGCACCTCCGGCTCCCCTTAAGCCATGCCAGCTCATCTGCCTGCACAATGATGTCCGCTGGTGGGAATATTGAATCCCTCCTCACTGAAAAGGCCATGTAGGGGTGAAAATGGCCAGGCTTGGGCAATGAAATTAGAACTGGATAGTGTGTTGGAGAACCCAGCAGTGGACTGACCACTGAAGGAAGCAATGCCAGTGCTGCTGGCTTCACTGGAAGAGTTGAAGGGCATAGAGGTTTCAGCACTGACGGGGTCCACCAGCAGCAGTGGGGATGAGGCCACCTCCATTGACAAACAGGTAGGTTAGAGGGTGGGAGGAGGTGGAAGAGGAGGGAAGTGGGTCAAAATCCAGCTTGACAGGTGGAGGTTTGAGCTTCATTGGGGCTTCAGGCTGCAGTCAATGGGATGATGAGCCAATGGGGAGGTACACAGCTGCTAGTGGGAGTCCACCCATGGAACATCTTGATCAACCCTGCCTCTTAGCAGACTAGAAAGCTGTAACGTTGATGCCCCAACAGGTTGTGGCCCCAACTCATTTGCATGGCAGGTCAATTGGTCCCTATCAATGTCCACCTCTACCATGATAACTGGCAGTCACACCTGCCACCAGCTGGAGGCAGACCTGGGAGTGAAATGTGGCAGATCACATTAGTCTGTGGCTTGGAATTTATGGTGCAAAAAATCCAGGAGATCACACAGTTGGTGCCCATGCAAATGTTCTGCAACACTGCACCCACAGACTGGGGTCACCCAGTATGTGGTCAAAAAACTTGACAGCACATTGTCATGGGAAGAGTCAGGCAGAGACTTCATTTGAGTCTTGAAAGTACAAATGAAGCACTCTACCAACAAGTTAGAAGTCTGGTGAAATGGGGTGGTAGCCAGATGTTGGAAACCACTCTGGGCACAAAAAAATTCAAACTGCTGCAATGCAAACTGCCTACTGTTATTGGACACAAGAGACCTATGGGATCCCTCAATGGCAGAAATAACTGACAACATGCAAACAATTGTAACTGAGGATGTGGAGGACAGCTTGTATATGTACAGGAAATTGGACAATTCATTGACCATCAACAACCACATGCTATTCAAAAATGGAATGATGAAAATGACATGCACTCTGTCCAGTGGGTGCACTGGGTCTGGCTAAGGAGAGAAGTGGCAGAGCAGTGCAGCCTGATTCAGTGCACAGGTCCCATGACCCCACACCAGATGTTTGATGTAATAATTGATCAGCAGGCAGTAGATGTGATGTAATGCCTCTGCCTTCAAATGAATCATACCTCAGTGTGATGTGTGCAACAACTGAAATATGTGAGGATGCAGTGTTTGGAGAATGAACACTCAACAGTATTGTTCCTCTATGGCAAGCATTAGGACCATCTGAACAATGGAAAATTAAACACCAATGACTTCCAAAGGCAGAATGGCTTTTAACACAGGTCAGTGCTGCTGTTAACTCCAGATGAAATTCAACATGATGTGTAATTTCTCCAGAGTCACTTTACAGGAGTAGCAAAATTCAATGTCAACATTTTGAGCACTTGGTATGACAGCTATGATAAGAAACAAATGAACCATACCTGAGTTATGTGTTTCCTTAGCTTTAATATAAGAAGGCAGATGTTTGTGGAACTACTTCTCCTGATAGTTGGAAAATGGTTTGCAGCACTGTTATCTTCATAGTAGCTGATCATGTCCTTCTGGTATTACTTGGCAAGGACTGCACGTTGTTATATGTATTCATTTGGGGTGGCCTGTCTTAGCTGGCTCACACTGTATACAGAGTGATGACAAAAAGTCTGAAAAGCTTTTATAGGTGTCTCAGGATGGATGCACAGTTAAATGACTATTAAGAAAAAAAATGATATGTTTTACTGTTTCAAAGTTAATTAGTATTGAAGTTAGCCAATCAGGCCATTGTGTGCACAAATTCATGTGGTGTGCCAGGGACAGTGTTAATTGTTGATTTTATGCTGTTAAAATTCACAATATTTCGATGTAAAATTTACACAAACATCAACTGTAGATTTTAGCTAATACAGGGTGTTACAAAAAGGTACGGCCAAACTTTCAGGAAACATTCCTCACACACAAACAAAGAAAAGATATTATGTGAACATGTGTCTGGAAACGCTTAATTTCCATGTTAGAGCTCATTTTAGTTTCGTCAGTATGTACTGTACTTCCTTAATTCACCGCCATGATTTCATATGGGATACTCTACCTGTGCTGCTAGAACATGTGCCTTTACAAGTACGACACAACATGTGGTTCATGCATGATGGAGTTCCTGCACATTTCAGTCGAAGTGTTCGTACGCTTCTCAACAACCGGTTCGGTGACCGATGGATTGGTAGAGGCGGACCAATTCCATGGCCTCCACGCTCTCCTGACCTCAACCCTCTTGACTTTCATTTATGGGGGCATTTGAAAGCTCTTGTCTACGCAACCCCGGTACCAAATGGAGAGACTCTTCGTGCTCGTAGTGTGGACGGCTGTGATACAATACGCCATTGTCCAGGGCTGCATCAGCGCATCAGGGATTCCATGCGACGGAGGGTGGATGCATGTATCCTTGCTAACGGAGGACATTTTGAACATTTCCTGTAACAGTGTTTGAAGTCACGTTGGTACGTTGTGTTGCTGTGTGTTTCCATTCCATGATTAATGTGATTTGAAGAGAAGTAATAAAATGAGCTCTAACATGGAAAGTAAGCGTTTCCGGACACATGTCCACATAACATACTTTCTTTCTTTGTGTGTGAGGAATGTTTCCTGCAAGTTTGGCCGTACCTTTTTGTAACACCCTGTATATCCATGTTGTTGAAATTACCAGCTATGCACTCATTTTGGACTCTTGCCAAATCGTGTTTAACTGTAAATTTTGGCTGAAATGTAATCGAGAGATTTCAGTTTCATATCAGAGACTACAGAATGAATTGTGGGGCCATTACATGGAAATTTAGTGTTCTCATCTAACTTCTTATATTTCCTGATATATCACCTTACTTTTCATGTCATTTTGCTAGGTTGCTGATAAATTACATTTTCAGTAACACTGTTCATTTTTGTAACTGCATGTGAGGTGTGCTTGGGAATATTCTCAAATAACTATAATGCATGTAGTACTGATTTAGAGATCAATAGTGTAATTATTGCACACTATGACAAACAAAATGGATGCTGAATCAGTTTTTAATCACAGACAGTATTTTATAGTTCGAAAACTTGAGTTAAGTGAAAATTACAATTATATTCATATTAAGTATGATTTTACCTCAAAGTTTATAGAAGAGGAAATGAAGAGTAATTAATACAAGTTGTGAGGGTACACAATGTAACCCAAATTGAATTATCTAAACAGAGAGAGAAAGTGATTAAACCTTTTTACTCAAAAGTAGCGTAATCTTGGTGCTCAGTAGTTAAGTATACATCCAAATATAAGAATTATCATATCCATAAGGTATTATTAGTTTGCTGTGGAGTCATAGCCATATAACACAACAAGCGATTCATCATTTCTGGAGGTAGAGAACATTCCCTGGTGTAAATAAATGATCTTGATGAAACTCGGTGGGTATGTAGAGGGGTCAAAATATTATAGTACCTTTTTTGTTTTTTGTTTTTGCACAATTTCACATTTAAGGGGTAAAACACACCCCAAAAGGAAATTTAGCGTATAAGAATTAGATGAAATATCTTCAAAACCATGCAATATAAAGAAATGCATTTCATATAAAAGTTGAAATATAATTAATGTTTATGAAAACTGTATAATAAACTTTCATAATAATATTACATTTTGTAAAATAGCCTACCACCATTAATTAATTCTGCAAAATGAGTGTTCTTTTAAAGAAAGTTTTATGTTGCATCTATCCATACATAATAAAGTTGGTTTCTGGAATTCTGTTTATGGAAAATAAATTGTATACATTCTGCTGTTGGAATATTTTCAACATACTTAATTAAAATATCTAAACTTTCATTATTACTCTAATTATTTGTTTTGCTTGTTTTTATTTTATGTTTTAAACTGTTAATTAATGTTTTAAATTCATGAGGTTTTCTCTTTTGTTTCTTACTTTACTGTTTCACATATGTGTGTTTTTGTTACTGCAAACTGGAAACAGGCAACTTACTCTTATGATAAAAAATCATTACTATAGTTATAATCTGTAAGGAAATGTTTAAAATACAACGGTTTTTACAACATACACATAAAATGAATGAAATTTCCCTACATATTACCCACAACGGGCAACGTAATATAAGAAAAATTTAGCAGGACTTTCAAATTGAGGCAGCTATCCTCCAAATATCTTGATTTCTTCCAGGCATACATTAGTACACTAGAAAACCTTGGCAAAGAGAACTGATAATGTACTAATTACTGCAGCTAGATAATGTTTTTTCTCAAATGCTGATTATCATAACCATTCAGTGGAACTAGATCTGAAAAATCTTCTCACAAAGTTCTTCCAACATCAAAAGCCAAATTAGTTTAATGGCTGCACCTATCCTTGTCATAAGGTATTCTTTCAGACTGACCACCCCAAAAATCTAACAATAGTACAGATTCTTCTCCTGCAATGGGAGAAATCTCCTATCAAACATTTGTTGATGTAGTCAGACATTAGTTTACCATATTTTGGTGCTGTCAGAAGAATATTTGGGGATTCAAAAAGAGATTCTTGAATTCTCACTCCAAAATTGCGTACCATATTTTCATAGTTTTAAAAGAAACTAATTGAGAGTGTGGCGTAGAGCGTCATAAATATCGGTATTTGTTCTGTGCGTAAGTGTGCTATCTTTGAGGAGAGGGCTTTGGGCAGGATGTTGGACGCTAACGGCAATTAGCCTCCGGACTTGTATCTGTGTAGAAGCTAAGTGTGAATAAATCTGTATCTGAGAGAATTCTAGTTGTTTACCTACAACTATTCCATATTCCCTCACTGGTGACCCCGTTTTTGTGTAATATGCGTCCGAGTTACCGCCCGAAGGTTATTTACGCGCCTACCGCGTCGGGTTTGTCCGCGATCGCAAGGGCCTTTGTTCAGCTCCAGACAATGGCCTTTCAGCATTCACCACCACCCAGATTCCAGCAACATCTCTCCAGCACTCCTGCCGTCGTAGTGGATATGCTGCAAGAATCTTCGGAATCCTTCACCCAGAACATGCAGTGGAATTCATCGAGTGCCGCTAGTTTCTTCCAACCACCAACGGTCATGGACTCTGGCTTTGTTAGCGTGGACCTTAACCACGTGTTCTCCACAGAGTGTTGGTCAGAACATTCCTACTCCTGTGTCTAACACACAATTCAATACAGTTCGTGGCGTCGAGCGAGGTTTTGCTACTTTGGAAAATCCAGTAGTAAATTCAAACTTGAATCAGTTCCCGCCACGTGTGTATCCTTCTGCGCCGGCTAGTCAACAGGTGTTCAATGCTCGCCAAACAGCAAATATCACACCGAGTGTGCATCCTGGTGGACGTGTGTGGGATCCTTGTGTTGCTTCTAATCAAGTCAACAATTCTGTGCTGGACAGTAATTACTCCGACATCTACAACCAGCCCCACCACTCATGGTCGAGTGAATACTGTGTGCATAACGGACATTCACCGGCGTACTTAAGCACTTGTGGCTTCTCTCCGAGCTACCACGTCAATGAGAATGCACATTTTGACTACGATCCTCTCACCGTTCGAGCGTCCATCGCTTCTCAGCCACTCCCCCGTGTCAAGTCAATTTCGCGATTCCCGCATTACGGGACGCCAATAATTTGGACTCACTATCTTCTGCATGCTCTACTGCCGTCCGAAGTAATAGACGCACCTCCGCAGTGACTGCAGTGCCGAATCTGCCAAAATTACCAGACTTCAAACCCGCTCACCCAGAGTTCTGGTTTAACCTGGTTGAGCAAACATTCAATGTCTGTGCTTTGGACGACGATGCACGCTTCGCCTGCCTCATGAACCATCTTCACGACCTCGTCGATTTAATTTACGATCTGGTCAAAGCACCTTCCCTAGCAGGGAAGTATGCTGTGGCGAAACAGACGATACTGGAGCGCGTCTCTAAAAGCAGGAGAGAAAATGTGCGACAGCTCATCTACGAAGAGTGTCTCGGCGACAGGTCTCCGTCCCAGCTGTGGCGGTGCACCAGTCTTCTCGTCAATGAGCAAGTTATGCCTGATGACACGCTCGCAGAAATCTGGACTGAGAAGCTGCCTTTGTCTGTCCAGACTGTAATCTCTGCGTATGAAGATAGGCCAGTAAATGAACGTTTACGCACTGCCGACAGAGCATACTCCACCAGGCAACGTGAGCTCCGTGCACTGCATTCTGGACGTGACCGCACTAAGACGCTTTCTGATGCCACGCCCTTGTCTGGTGCTGCTAATAACAAGTTTGTTAAACTAGCCGCCCTGCCTGCACCCTCAACTCCCCGCAACGACAGTGCATCGGCCTCTGTGGAAGACTCTGGGGCACATACTCCGTCACCTAGCAACTACCCACAGGAGCACAGGCCCGCCCAACCTTACTGTTTCTTCCATGTGAGATTCGGGGAGCAAGCTCGCAAATGCCAGTCACCGTGTTCTCACCCAAACTCCAATCGCAGGTAGGCTACAGTGCCACCTCCTGCGATGTAAACAACGGGCACCATCCCACGTTGCACTCTGTTTCGGACAATAACAGTAAGTGTGGTCGAGTCTATGTTCGCGATTTACGATCAGGTGTATGTTGTCTGGTAGACACTGGCGCAGACGTCTCTTTGCTGCTGGTTCGCCTAGCAACCAATAAAGTGCAACCACACAAAACAGTACTTCGTGCAGTGAACTTGTCTACCCTACAGTGTTCGGGTTCCACTTTGTATACAGTGAAACTTTCGCCCGAGTGCAAGCCTATTCTCGGAATTGATTTCCTCAAGCACTGTCAGTTGTCACTAGATTTTGTGCAAAATACTGTGTTTTATCCCCTCCCCCTTAACAAACATATTCCTTTCGCTTCGCCGAGTGACAGTTCGGCTAACACCAAACATGTGTGCTGTGCTAAGAAGTGTGTAAACCTATCCTTGGAGCTCCAGTCTTGGACAAACAAGTGGCTAGTGGAGTGCACCAAGTCTTCGAAGTTGCGGATGGAACGTACGGAAATGCTGCTGCATCTCCGCGACATACACCACGAGTTGGCCTCCACACAACAACGCCTCGCGGCACTACAAGCAGACGACTCATCAGCTACAGACAAGGTTAGTCCATGCCAATCGGGTGTTCCCCTGCCCGCGCACGTTAACGACAATGTTGTGAACTCTGTAAACTGTGTCAGCACCCCCTTTTGTAATGATAGTGTATGCCCGAGTGCTCATGCTCCTTGCGTTCCGAATGGACAATTAACTTGCCAAGCTCGGGGCAATGAACTACAGCCATCTGCTGTTCGGCCACGCCCACTCGTGCCTACAGCGCTCGTAGCGGCACGGCCCGCTACCAAGAACCAGTGTACCAACCTCGCTCATGTTACCACGTGTGCGGCCTTTACACAGCCTACGAGCGGGTGGCACACCTGTACTTCCATGCCCTCAGCGCCACAGCTTGGCCCATCCGCCACTGCCTGCTCCGCTTCACGGACATCTGACTGTCGTGCCGCGCCACGTATTGCAGAAGTCACTAATGGCACAGTTCATCGATTACGTCTAACCGATGGGCCGCCCATATCACAACACCCATGCCGCCTCAAGCGGGAATTTATGAAAATTGCAAAAGAACAATTGGACGATCTGTTACAAAAGGGAATAATTGAACCTTCTTCCGGTTGCTGGGCTAGTCCTATCCTGTTTGACCAAAAGAAAGACGGTACTTGGCGTATGGTCGGAGACTATAGGCGTTTAAATGCCCGCACCATCATTGACAAATATCCGGTCCCACACATTGCAGACTTCAATCATGCGCTCGCAGGTGCAAAGTACTTCTCTGATTTGGACTGTAAGCTCGCATTTCATCAGATTCCTATGGCTCCGGAGGATATTGAAAAGACTGCCATAACCACTCCCTTTGGGCTGTTCCAATACAAATTTATGCTGTTTGGGTTGAAAAACGCCCCCCAAACGTGGCAGCGTTTCATCAATCAAACTTTATCCCATCTAGACTTTTGTTTCGTATACATGGACGATGTATTGATTTTTGCTTCTACTTTGGAACAGAGTGAGGAGCGTGTTCAAGTCGTGACAGATATTTTAGCAGCCGCTGGTATTGAACTGAACAATAAAAAGACTCAATTGCACCAGTCATCCATCACATTCCTAAGTTATGTTGTGTCATCAGACGGTCTGACACCACCACAGGACAAGATCAAGCCTGTTCTCGAGATGCTACGCCCTCAGACCTATAGGGAATTATGCAGGTTCATTGGAACAGTTAATTATTACCGGAAACATTTGCCAGCTGCTTCTGCGGTGCAGGCTCCTCTCACAGATGCTCTTGCTGGCCCACAAACTTCTGGCACCCGCCAGGTACCATGGACACCAGACATGGACAAGGCATTTAATGAACTCAAACAGCTGTTGGCCTCCGCTGTCACTATTGCTCACCCACGGGCGGACGCCACAATGTTTATCACTACTGACGCTAGTGACAATGCTATCGGCGCAGTATTGAGTCAGACATACAACGATGTTACGACCCCCCTGCAGTTTTTCTCAAAAAAGCTAAACAACGCGCAGAAAAAATACTCAGCATTCGACAGACAATTACTTGCAGTTTATGAGGCCATAAGACACTTCAGAACTGATGTTGAGGGACGAGATTTCTATGTGCTCACTGATCACAAGCTGTTGGTTCCTGCCATAAAAAATCCTACGGCTGATCCGCCCCCACGACGCTTTCGTCACATCGATTACATCTTGCAATTTACAAATGACATTCGCTTCATCCGAGGAGCAGACAATGTGGTCACTGATTTTCTCTCGCGTGTTGGTGCTGTCACAACCTTAATTGACTTAACGGACCTACCTTGGTTGCAATCGGGAGACCCCGATACCATGCAGTTAATTTCAGACCACAGCTCCTCTCTCCAACCGGTATGCTCTACTTTCCCTGGCATATCTGACTTAGTGTGGTGTGATGAATCGACTGGTATGTTGCGGCCATTCATTCCTAAGCCCCTTCAACGCCAGGTCTTTGACAAACTAGACACATTAGCACACCCCGGTGTCAAAGCTTCCACCCGTCTTGTAGCTGAACGGTTTGTCTGGAGAGACATGCGCCGTGACTGTCAGTCTTGGGCAAGGGCATGCATGGTGTGTCAACAGAACAAAGTTTCCATGCACACTTCTCCACCCCTTGGCTGTTTTGCCCAACTGCGAGGCCGGTTTCACCATGTTCATGTTGACCTCGTAGGCCCTTTGCCCCCCTCCGAGGGTTTCCGTTACTTGTTTACAGCTATTGACAGGATGACTCGGTGGGCTGAGGCTGTGCCTATTCTGAACATTACCTCTGACAGTAAGTTGAGCATTCTTAGATTCGTGGATCTCTAGATTTGGCTCACCTGTTTACCTCACCACTGACCAGGGGCGACAATTCGAGTCTTCAGTTTTCTCTGACGTATGTAAAATGTGTGGTATTGTCAAAATTCATACTTCTGCATACCACCCCAAAGCAATGGGCTTGTCAAGCAATGGCATTGCACCTTAAAGTCTGCCCTGCGTTGCCATGACGCACTATGGACAGAGGCACTGCCCTTCGTGCTTCTTGGCCTTCGTGCGACTTTCAAGGAAGACCTCAAGGGTTCCGTAGCCGAGTTTGTGTATGGCCAACCTCTGGTTTTGCCTGGAGAATTAGTCACTCCAACCCCACTTCCATGGCCCTCAGAACTCCCTTCACTTCTCAGAGACGACTCAGTCAAAGCCCCACTTCAGTCGCCCTACACAGGTCCTTACAAGGTCATCAAACGCTCTGAGAATAACATGGATCTCCTCATAAAAGGCTCTGCAACCACGGTCTCACTCAACCGAGTGAAACCAGCTTTCATTGAGCCTCAGGTGAACCTCCCTGATTCTGCCCCTATTTCTCCAACTCCTGCTTCGAGCGGCCATCCATCTTCCCACACCATGCATTCGGGTATTGATTCTCCACAGCGTGCTTCTCTGCCGAGCACTGCTCCTTCTCCGTGTTCATCTAATTTGAGTGGCCAATCTTTTCGGGGCTTCACTCCTCACAGCCCTCGCAGTCGAACTGTCAACCACTCGGATTCTACTATCGTGTTACCATCTTCGTGTGACAGCTCTTTGTCACGCCATTCAATCCACGCTGGCTCCTCGTTGCCTTCGGTCACGCTCTCTCGTCTGTCAGCTGATCGCCCGAGGTTGTCTCCTGTGCAGTCCAGTGCACCTGCCACCCCCCTCTTAGCAGATGCTTCTCCCTGCCATGGCTTTCCCACACCTCCCTGCTCCCTACCATTGCTTGTACAGGTGCCATCCAAGAATTCACAACACATGTGCACCCTGATGACATACAAAAATTATCTGTTGTCGTAGATGGCGATATGGTGTGTGTGGTACTCGCGTGTGACAATATTGAGGGAGGAAGTGCAGAATCTCATGTGGTGCGCCGTTTTAAATTGAGCAGAAGTGCTGCGTGTGGCAATTTGCGTGCCTTTGTTAGGCCTTCTGGCAAGGTGATTCTCCGCCTGCCGGCTGACGAAGGGCTACATCTCCACTCCAGGACGGGACGTCGTCTTCAGCCGCCGGTGTCGCTTGCTGACTTCACTGTCGACGTACCAGGTTTCACCCCCCGGTCTCCTACCAGTCGACCGCTTCTGCCTGATGCAGAAGAACTGTGCGTTACCTTCCTAACTTCTCACCCCCCCCCCCCCCCCATTCACAGGGACGTACTGTGCAGGGGGGGGGGGGGGGGGGGGCTATGTGGCGTAGAGCGCCATAAATATCGATATTTGTATGTGCGTAAGTGTGCTATCTTTGAGAAGAGGGCTTTGGGCAGGATGTTGGACGCTAACGGCAGTTAGCCTCCAGACTTGTATCTGTGTAGAAGCTAAGTGTGAATAAATCTGTATCTGAGATAATTCTAGTTGTTTACCTACAACTATTCCATATTCCCTCAAGAGTTTGGACCAAGAATTTGAGAATCTCTTTTTGAAGTCCCAGATGTTCTTGTGATAGCATTAACATTGGTAAACTAACATTTGACCACATCAAGGGATATGTGACAGAAGTTTCCTCTTCAAGTCTGTGAGAAAAATCTGTGTTATTGTTGGATACTTGGTGTGGTCAGTGTGAAAGAACTGTTTTGAACCTCATACGAGAGTACAGGAAACTTGTTCAACTGCTGATCCAAAAAGGCTCATGAAGACAGGTACTGCTATTGGGCATACATGGATTTTGAAGTTGGAAGAACTTTGTGAAAAGATTTTCAGACCTAGTTCTGCTGAATGACTGAAATATCAATCTCAACTTGATAAACAATACAGTCAAGCTGCAGTCACTAGTACATAATCAGTTCCCTTTGCTGAGGCTTTCCAGTATACTGAAGTTTGCTTGGTATAAATCAAGGTATTTAAAGTGTTGCCCACCACAATTTGTGAATCCTGCTGAATTTTGTTTGAAATTTTGTTGTCCATCACATACAATATGTGAAGAAATTTTGTTCATTTTATGTATATGATGTAAAAGAATGTAATGTTTTAAGCATTTCTTTTCAGATTTTTGTTAATGTAATTATTTAGTATCATAAGAATGAGTTACTTATTATTTTCAGTTACTGGTAAAAAAAATGCATGTAAGTGAAATGGTAAACCAAAAAACAAAAGAACATGAATTTAAAACACAAAATAATAGTTTAAAATATGTTACAAAAATAACAAAAAAAAAAAAAAATTAGTATAATGATGAAAGTTTAGATACTTTAATTAATGTAGAAAATGCTCCAACAGTACAATACATGCAACTTCTTTTCCAAATATGGGATTCCAGAAACCAATTTTATTACACATGGATGGATGCAGTGTGAAAGTGTCTGTAATTGATGGTGTAGCAAAAGTATTCATTCTGAAAAATTTGTTCATGGTGGTGGGTAATTTGCAAAATTTAAAATTATTACAAAAGTTGACTATGCAGTTTTCAAGAACATTACTTACACTTCAACTTTTATGTGAAACACATTTATTATATTTCACAGTTTCAGAGATATTCCATCTGAATCTAATATGCCAAACTACTTTTCAGGTTGAGTTTTGCACTGTAAAAGAGAAATTGGCAAAAAAAAGAATAAAAAACATGTATTGCATTATTTTAACCATTCTACATACATGCTGATTTCCATCAAGATCATATGTTTACACATGGGGAAGTTACCTTGGAGTGAATAAGCAGGCCATATTGCGCAATGGAAAATCACAGTTTTAAATATTTACAAAAACCCTGTAACGTGGCATTTCTGAGTAAAATATTACATCTTACCCAATCATGAATAGGTTTGTACCAAGAGAGTACACAATACTGCAAGGTCACTTCTTTTCCTAGACTTCTGGACTGGTCACACAATCACCATTTTGAATCCGTTTATACACACTAGTATATTTATTGTTATACAATGTGTCTATAATGTAAATCAGTTATTATTTTGCCAGTCATATTGCATCCAGTGTGTTCTGACTGACCCTGTTAGGAGGGGTGGAGGGAGGAGGGGGGTTGGGGGACTCTTAGCTTTTTAGTTTTGCCAAGCTCACTCCATTCAAAGTTCTGTGACCAATAGGACTGATGTGTCTGTAAATCTTCTGATTGTAATGTGTCACAATTTGTGACTGAATCAACTTTCCAACAATAGTATGCTATCAAGTTCTGTGCTAAACTCTACAGAAGCCTTACCAATATCTACCAAATGATTCAGCAAGTATGTGGACACTCTGGATTGCCATATTATAAACTTTTAAAGTGACTGAACTCATTAAAGAAAGGCTGCAAATAGATGAATGATGAATCCCATTCCTGATGGCCATCAACCAGCAAAAGTGATGAAAATTTGTCACCAGAGAAACTCTGCAATTGGCAAAGGGAGGCGACTTTCAAGAATTTCAGACATTTGCAGCAGTATGTCGAATACTTTTTTTTATAACTGAATTACTTTCCAGACATACATTGTACATTAGGTAGCCCAAGCATTCTTCCAAACAATTACACTACTGGCAGAGAAGACTGATGTAGACACTAATGAGCAGTGGCAGATAATGATGGCTTATCTGCAGAACCCTTCAATTGTTACTACACACACTACTTTTATGTCAATTATACTTATTAGTATTTATCTACCTCAGTCCATCCCCTTCCTGACCAACCTTCAGCTGTCAGTATCAATTTCTATGTCAACAATAGTGGAGTGAATGTCACAATTGCAATTTTGATGTCTTGTAATAAATCCCTTAGGTCTGAGTATAGACGATAATGGTATATTGGTAGAGATGACAATGAAACAAGTCCTATGTGTCTCAGGCATGAAGCATTACGCTTTACAAAGCAATCAATTATGACTCACAGCTACATTCCCTGAAGGCTGAACAATAGCTTTTCTACAACATGCTGTAATGTCACTTCCTGTACTTTCATTCTACCAGGCCCCAAGAAATTCTGCTATAAGGGACTACTTGTTCCTTTTCAGTTCATTTTTCTTAGGAGATTCTGTGGAATGTAACACAATTTTCCAGTGCAAATCTCTAAAGTCAATCACAGAAGAGCAGAAGAATGTGATTGTTTTGTTTGCTTAAAATCTTCACCCAGTCAGAAAGATTGTTGAAAATTAATGTGGTCATTTTGTTTGCTCAAGATCTTCACCCAGTCAGAATGATTGTTGAAAGAAAACTTTTTAAGAACATCAAAAATGATGATAACAGTATTAAGTTGAAATATAATTAATGGAGAAAGGCTCAATTAACTTCAGTGAAATATGTTGGAGCACTAAAATTTTATATTATTTCAATAAAATAAAGCATTATGAGAAGAATTACTTTTAAAACTTTTGGGAATTGGTCTATATTCGGAATTTTAAGGATGAATTGCTTCCTGCTGAATAAATACCAGCAAAAGAATTAAATGAAAAAGATATGCACACCAGAACTTGGGAAACATATAGCGGCAGCTATTTATATTGTACAGAATACATGAATGGAATAGCAAAAAGTAAAAATAGTATCAGTACCAAGAACCATCTGGTGAACTCTACACTGTAAAATCTAGATTCTACATGTAGATGTACATTTCCACACCAACTCCCTTTTATGACCATTCAGTAGCCTTCATGTTCATTCTGTAAGTTTATTGTTTGCATGTTGTTCTCTGCTCCCAGTGTTAAATGCAAGAATAAGAAGTTTTGTACTTTGAAGCACCAAGTACTTGTTTCCTCTCTGTTGGCAGAACGATGTTTTCCTGGAGTGTGTAAACATATCCATTCCACACAAGGCAAATTAATTTGCACAGTATCTTTTAATAGAAATTATGACAACATGCTAACAAATGAAAGAGCTTATAACACTCCCTCAAAAAGATTCCAAGCATATTCATTTATATTGTACATAAGCAGAAGCCATTCAAGATAAACAAAATCTCTTCAAAATATGCAAAGACCAAGCAAGTGTACAACTGAAAAGTAACCTCCAAGTAAGGAAAGTTAAGAAACATTTTAAGTAACTGATGTGAAATGGTGACAGAGTCCCATAAACAAATAACAGTAGTAATACATGCAAAACAAGGCTAATTTAATAAGTGAGTGAAATGTAGGAATGATGCAAAAGTGATTCTAAAAAATTAAAAATCCAAATATTTTGCATAATCCTAATCAATACCAAACACACAATACTGCAGAAAGTGTTCAGAAAACACTACAGTCAAAACCTATTTCCTATACCCAAGAACAATCAATTTCATTTTTAAAACAATCATAAATATAAATTAACATAAACTGTAACCTGAATAGAGGAAATGTAAGATGAAGTAGAATAGATCAGAATGAAAAAAGTAAATATGAAAACAAAAAACAGGAAACATGAACCTGGTAGAAATTTGTTCACAGCATTAGGCTTGTGAATGGTGGCTGGTTCTTATGTCCTGTGCTCTTTTCAGTTTGTGAAACCTCAACTGCAGGGACACAACAAAACAGGGCTGTACATGCCTATATCACCTAAATAGAGAAGAAAAAGAGTAAACATACATAATCAGGAGATGAAAAATATCAGTAAAAGGATTTTAACATTAAAGAAAAGCTGAAAATTATTTACACGAGTAAGAATAGCCTCATGAAATCACAAAAGTGTCATCTATCAAAAGTGTAACAAACACACTGCAGGTAAACATCTAATCAGTACTATGATAGAGTACTGCACTCTCATGTTTTGGAAAAAGTGATGTTTAAATGACACAAACACATTTATAGATCTACTTTTCAGTTGGAAGGGCCTCTTCTCCAAGATGCAGTGTACCTTCTTTGATTTTTGTATGAATTTGATAAGTAGATTAATGATCACAGCTATATATGCTTTTTCACAATTCTCTGATATTATAAAGTGCTTTGTTGTCCCAGTATGACCTAGATCTATGTTATTCAACTCTTCTTCCTCTGTACATCAACAGCGAGTTCAAGGCTTGGTGTTTCATACTTAAGCCACAGAGACTTTCTATATCAGAATTTTGTTTCATAAGGTAGTCATTGATTTACTTTCATTATTCTGTCTTTTCTCAGTGCAGACCAGTGAAAATTCTTTGAATTGCAATTGTTGATGTTTATTTTGTATCATATTCTATTAGAATTAATTTGTTGTGTTACTGTAGCATTCCTTGTTGACCTAAGCTGTTTGGTCTCCATAAACACTTACTCAGCATCAGCAGCACTGTTTCACTAGTCTACATATGAAGTAAGAATATTTGTTGAACTTTTAAATTTTTTCTTTATTACAACTTTTCTTTTTTAAGCTTTGTTCTCTCCATATCACTTCTGTAATAGAGTTGTTAAGTTCTATGACAACAGCTTTGAAAAGAAAAAGTTAATATGCATCAAAAAACGACAAATGTATGAAACTACAAAATGTGCATTCATGGTGACTTTATATTTGTCAGTTTGGTAATTATGAAGAAATATACTAATACATCATCAAGGTTGCTGAGATTGCAATTTGCAGCATTGTTCCCAGAGTTGATTGGGATCCTTTGTTTAGGAGCCAAGTGGAGGGTCTCAACCAAAGGCTTCATCAACTCTGTGAGATGGCAATAGATTTCTCTACCGGTGTTACCAGGTGGAGAGTTGTAGGACTTCTCTTGACAGGTTGTGAGCGTACTACACAAAGGAAGCAGCTACTCGAGACTGCACGTGAGGGTTTTTTGAGCGAGGTGGTAGTTTGACATACTCTGATGAATGCTCACCAGTCAAAATGCAGACAGAAAAATCAGAGTTACGATCAAAATTTTATCAGTAAATTGTCGAAGTGTTTGTGATAATGTGCCTGAATTTACTGCCCTCTGAGAAACTGTGGTGCTCAGATTATTCTCAGGACTGAGAGCTGGCTGAAAACTGAAATAGAAAACTCTGAAATATTTAGGAAATCAGCAATCAAGACAGATTAGATGGCATAGGAGGGGGAATGTTCATCATAGTTGGCAAAAATATTATCTGTAATGTAGTCAATTTTGGAACTGAGTGTGGAGTTAAGTGGATGCATATAACAGGCCTAGGTAAATTAAGTTACTTGTTGGACATTTTTACTGGCCACACAATTCTGCCATGACAGTTTTAGAGTCAATCAAAGAAACTCTACATCCAGTAGCACAGAAATACCCAGCTTATCCAATATTAATCAGAGGCAAATTTAAACCTACCGAATATAGACTGCAACATCTATGGATTCATCATAGGGGGTACGGACAGGCTATCTTGCAAAGTATTTTTGAATATGTTTTTGTGAAACTGTCTTGAGCAACTAGTTCAACAGCCTATATGTAATGAAAATATTTTAGACCTTGTAGCTGCAAATAGGCCTAATTGTATAGACAGTATTAGTACATAGACAGGGATAAGTGATCATAATATCACAACAAAGCAACAAGAAGGCTAGGAGAGTACTTTTACTAGAAAGCACAGATAAGCAGTTGCTAGCATCCCAGCAGCAATGAATGGATAATTTAGTTCCAGTATGATGGAACTAGAGGAACTGTGGGCAAGGTTTCAGTAGCAGCAAAGGATCTAGCTGAGAATCTGAGAAAATTCTGGTTCTACATAAAATAATAAATTGTTGAGTGGGCCAAAGACTACTATCCATTCATTCATTGACCATTCTGGTGTGGCTATAGAAGACAGCAAGAGGAAAGCTGGAGTATAAAATTTTGTATTTAAGAATTCGTTCATGCAGTAGTGCCATACAAACATATGTGATGACACAGACTCCCATGAAGGGGACATTGTAATAGACAGTGCTGGTGTGGGGAAGCAACTCAAAGTGTTGAAAACCAATAAGTCACCAGGTCAGGATGGAATCCAAATTCAGTTTTATGAGCATGCTCTACTGCATTAGCCCCTTCCATAGCTTGCATTTATCATGAATCTCTAGCCCAGTGAAAAATCCAAAGCAACTGGGAAAAGTGCAGGTGACTCCTTTATGTAAAGAGTGTAAAAGAAATGAACCACAAAATTACAGACCAATATCTTTAACATTGGTTGGGTGGAGAATTATTGAACATATTCTAAATCTGAATATAATAAAGTTCCTGGAGATGGAAAAGCCCCAGTTCGCAATTCAGCATGGCTCTAGAAAACATTGTTCATGTGAAACTCAGCTTGCCCTTTTCTCACATGATATGCTGTGAATTATGGATGAAGAGCAATGGATAGATGCTGTATTCCTTGATTTTCAAAAAGCCTTTGATACAGTGCCCCACTGCAGACTCTTAACAAAGGCACCACAATGTGGAATAGGTTCCCAGATATATGCATGGCTCAAAGAGTTCTTAAGTAATAGGATCAAGTACATTGTCCTTTTTGCCAAGTTTTCATCAGAGGCAAGGTCATCATCAAGAGTGCCCCAGGGAAGTGTGATGGGACTGCCATTATTCTCTATATACATAAAGGATCTGATGGACAGGGTGAGCACCAATCTGTGGATGTTTTCTGGTGATGGTGTGGTGTGTGGGAATATGTTGTCATTCAGTGACTGCAGGAGGATACAAGATGACTTAGACAAAATTTCTAGTTGGTATGTTAAATGGCAGCTGGCTCTAAATAAAGAAAAATGTTTGCTGATGCCAATGAGTAGAAATAACAATAATGTAATGTTCAATTACAGCATTAGTCGTGTGTTACATAACACAGTCAGGTCAATCATATAACTACGTGAAACACTGCAAAGCAATATGAAATCAAATGAGCATGTAAGGATTCTAGTGAGGAAGGTGAATGGTCAACTTTGGTTTACTGGAAGTGTTTTAGGAAATTGTGGTTCATCTCTAGAGGAGACGACATATAGAACACTAGTTTGATCCATTCTTCAATTCTGCTCAAGTATTTGGAATACGTATCAGGTTGGATTAAAGGAAGATATTGAAGCAATTCATAGGCAGGCTGCTACATTTGTCACCAGTAAGTTCAGTCAACACATAAGTATTATGGAGATATTTCGGGAACTCAAATGGGTACCCTTGGAGAGAAGGTGACATTATTTTTGAGGAAGGCTATTGAAAAAATTAGAGAACCAGCATTTGAAGCTCATTGCAGAATGATCCTACTGCTAGCTTATTGAGAATGAATATGAAGAGAAATCTTATTATATGTGGAGACTTCAACATTGACATGGGAAAAGACACAAAAATAAGACAAGATTTTGAAGAATTGTTAATACAGCATAACATGAAAGTGACAATAACTGCACCAACAAGAGTGACTTCACAAAGTGAGACAATTATTGACAACATAATTACTAATATGTGTAACTATGAGTCACATGTAGTTCAGACAGAAATATCTGATCATCATGGACAACTAATCAGCTTTTGCAGAAGTAATGACACAGTATCAGAACCAAAACAAACAACCAAAGAAATTAGGATCATCAGTGAACAAAATATCAACATCTTTAGAACAATGTTAAGTAAGGAAACCTGGAATGAAACCCTACAGGCCCAGAGTGTAAATGAAAAATATGATGCATTTATTTCAACAATTAAGTACCATTTTAATGTAGCATTTCCCAAAGTAAAGAGACAAGAAAGGCATCAAGATCAAACACAGTGGATTATGAGTGAAATACTAGAACAGCGAAGGAAGCTTCAGGATGTGAGACGGATGGGCGAAGCTGAAAACTATAAAATGTTAAAAAAGAAGTATAGAAAAACAATAAGAGAAGCGAAAGCAATAGCAATTGACACCACTATAGCGAACTCAAAAAACAAGGCAAAGGCAGCTTGGAATGCAATCAATGCTGAAAGAAAGGAAAAAGATGGGTCAAACAAAGAAGAAGGTATTAGGTCAATTAAAGTAGACAACACAGTGGTCACAGATGGTATGGAAATAGCAAACATACTGAATAATAACTATATCAGTGTAGTAGAAAACCTAAAATTGGAAAGAAATAGTCAAAAACAGAAGGGTATTAAGGTACCAAAAAGATCATGCAGTACTATGTTCTTAAGACCAGTCACGGAAGATGAATTGCGGAAAACTATACAGAAACTGAAGTCCAATAAATCAGCTGGTGATGATGAAATATCAAATCATGTAATAAAGCTGGTATGTGAGGAGATAATAACACCACTGCTGAACAAAGCAAACTGTTCTTTCAGAGATGCAATTTTTCCAGAAAAACTGAAGATAACGAAGGTAGTGCCAGTGTACAAGAAAGGGTGTAAGGATGATCCCAACAACTACAGACCAGTTTCACTGATATCAGGTTTCTCAAAAATCCTAGAAATGCTTATGTATACCAGATTAGTTAGCTATTTGGACAAACATAACATTCTCATGACCTCACAACATGGTTTCAGAAAGGGTAAATCTACAGAATCAGCAATTGTCAGTCTAACAGAATACATTTTACAATCCTTAGATGAGAAAAAGGTTGTCTCTGCAATGTTTCTGGATCTTTCAAAGGCATTTGACACCATTGACCATGAAATGCTGATACAAAAATTAAGCAACTATGGCATTCGGGGGCAACCAGGTGAATGGATAAAATCATACTTGTGCAACCGCAAGCAGTATGTATCATTAGGAAACTCGTACCAATCAGAAACCAAATCCATCAAATATGGAGTGCCGCAGGGTTCGGTAATGGGGCCATTGTTATTTAATGTATTTGTTAATGATATAGGTG
Source organism: Schistocerca serialis cubense (assembly GCF_023864345.2). Classification (NCBI taxonomy): domain Eukaryota; kingdom Metazoa; phylum Arthropoda; class Insecta; order Orthoptera; family Acrididae; genus Schistocerca; species Schistocerca serialis. The sequence goes on along the minus strand of NC_064640.1, from coordinate 299,832,030 downwards.
TTGAGGAGGAAGAAAAGAAAATATTGTATGCTGATGACATGACAATACTAAATAGTGACCAAAATATGGAACAGCTTGAGAGAAGAGCATACATATCTGCAAATGTCACAGCTCAATGGCTGTTGGAAAATGAACTGGTTATAAATCTAAAAAAGACTATGTATGCAGTGTTTAAAAACAAGGAAAAGGCTGTAGACATGGATTTAGAGGTTGACGGAACAAGGCTGGAAGAAGTAGAATCTGCTAGATTCTTAGGTATTCTTGTGGATAATGAACTGAAATGGAAAAAACATATTAAGAATGTCTGTAAGAAACTGAGCTCTGTCATATTCTTAATGATGCAGCTATCACAGTATTCAGACAAGAACCTTCTGTGTACAGTGTATCATGGACTTTTCGAACCATACTTACAGTATGGAGTGACGGTGTGGGGAAACTCAAACAAACAAGAGACAAAAAGAGTGTTCACATTACAAAAAAAAGCAATTAGGATCATTTTAAGAAGAAAGACCTCTGAAACATGCAGAAACTGTTTCAAGAATTTAGGTATCTTAACTTTTTCATCATTATATATATACAAAACAATAATGTACATCACAAAAGGTAGTGAGGACTGGATTACAAATGCTAGTGTACACACCCACAATACAAGAAAGAAGAATGAAGTACGGAGCATACCCCACCGGCTGGCAATGCTAGAAAAAGGACCCCAGTACTCTGGTATCAGACTACTAAGAAGTCTGCCCAAAACCCTGCAAGATAGTGTACTTCACAACGAATTTACAAAGAATCTTAAAGACTATCTCATTGAAAAAGAGTTTTACAGTGTTGCAGAATACTTATGCCATTAAATTTGTATATAGTGTTACTCATTATCAGTGATGTAAAAATGTAAGCTAAAGGTGTAGAAAAATAATTGATAAACAATTTTAATACTTTGACATGTCCTATATTACATGTACATTTACTGTACACGATGTAATCTTACAGGATCAAATAAAATTCAATTCAATTCAATTCAATATTTTGTATGAGGACCATAAAGATAACAGAAATTAAGCCTTGTAGGGAGGCATATAGATAGTCATTTTTCCTTTGTTCAGTGTGTGAGTGGAAGAGGAAGGAAAATACCTAGAAGTGATATAATGTACCTTCTACCATGCATCATACAATGACTTATGTAGTATGTATGTAGGTGTAGATGTGGAAGGAGCATGCAAATTTCAAAAGTTGCTAGTAGCATTTTCTATTTTTAAATGTTGCTGTTGGCAGTACTGTGAAATTCACCTCCTGAATGTAAGTACTAGCCAATTATTCTATGTCCTACTTTAACAGTTGTTGAGTTGAATTTTTCCATTGATGCAATACATGAAATTAATGATAAATCAGATTCCTTGCCTCTTTGCTAACGGAGTATAAACAAGAACTTTATTTAATAGTTATACATCTAGCAGTCTCACTGAATAATGTGAATGTAGCAAAGAAAAAGAGCTGATACTGATTTTTCAACTTTCAGGATCATGGGATGCATTTTGAGAGACAAGGAGAGCAAATATGAAGTTTATGAAAACAGAGATGATGAGAGCTCAAGTGAGCAACATATCTATCAGGAGAGCTGACTGATAAATACATCCAAGATCAAGGAACAGTACAGCCATTTTTAATATAAATGAGTTGATCAGTTTTGAGATGCGTCATGCCACAAGCCACATAATGGTACAGACTAAACAAGTGGTAAGTCCCTCCTCTATTCCTTTGCTTGGGGATGTCTACTCTTGTGCAGTACAAGTTAGATACAAGTTAAATAACATTCAGATTTATTACATAGATCCAGATGAAACTGAAAAAAAGAATTGTGTCAGAGAACAAAACATAAGCATACTGCTGCTCTGAGATTCTTAACTGAATGGCTTGTACATTCATGAGCTACTGAACTTCTGGGTAGCTGTAATGGAGATATAGTGATCTTGTCATTACAATGAATGGAAAGGTTCCACATGCCAAATGAATGGGATACCATCAGACCTTATACTGACCATTATCATTACATTCAAGCATAAGAAGGGCAACATATTTAATTTTAGGTAGATGTTGGGCACCCTTTGTGTACCACCATGTAAAAAGAGGAGGAGGGAGAGGGAGGAAGATTTTAGTGTTTCACATCTTACAAATGATAAGGTCATAAGGTCATGTAAGATGGAGCATGTGTTCAGATTAGAGAAGGATAGGGATGGAAATCAGCTGTGTCCTTCTAAAACAAACTAGCCTAGAATTACCCTTAACTGATTTAGGCAAGCTGCGGGAAACTTAAATATGGATAGTTGGAAATAGATCTGAAATGTCATCTTCCCAAATGCAAGGAGGAAGCCTTACCACTGGGCCACCTCACTCAGTTAACATGTCAGCAATGTACTATGAGAACCTTGATATGGTGAAAATCATCACCACCAAAATTAACTGCCACTGACAACAAAGTGTTGAAGCACAGTGTCAGTGTATACAGTCACAGATTATAACTGTGAAAGGATGGGCCACAGTGAAGCTATCCCTCAGCAGTTCAATACTGACAATAACAGCTACTGGACAACCCTATTATCCTGAACTATCTCCTCTCCAAGGTATACAGAAGTCATTTGTTTACAAACATATATCTGCTGATCATAAATGATAACAGAGATTAGTATACCTGCAAGACACACTGGCATGGTATGCTTCAAGTGTGGAAGTAGGTTGTCTGAACTGATGAGTTGTGGTACATTTGGTACATGTCCATGCTGAGGCACATGTACATCAAAAACCACATCAGCAATGCATCTTGACCGCTAACAGTGTAGTGTTCAGGTAGGTTATGGGAACCTACTTTGCAATCATATGCATCCATTTGTTCATCTAGAGAACCCTTCAGACAACTTTTATATTAGACAAGACAAAGCACTACATCCCCAGATTGTGTTAAAATGGTCAAGGAATACTGCACAGACATGAAGGTACTTGTGTGACTTTGACCTAATGGATACATTTGGAAAGCCACTGTTCCAGATGTGGGCACCTTTGATCCAGTTCCAGACAATCTCTCTGAATTATGGTTGGTAGTTGTGGTTGTGGATCAGGATTGCATTCCTATTCTTTTAGTACCTGATGGAGCTCATTCCACAACATGTCATCAGCATTATCAGATCAGTAGGAGCGCTATATACTAGTAAACAAGTGTCTGCAATTCAGTTTTTCATGAGTGTTTGTTTATGCTACAGTGACTGAACTGGCAAATGAGGACTCATGAAGAAAGTCTGAGTGGCTTTTAATCACATTCTCTTTCCACTTAATTCAAGACCTAGATAACTTCACCACTTTAAGACTTTGTTATGTTAGTAAGAAAAACAATTGCATTAGGGTTAAAATAAATAGTTAAAACTATTCTTTTGCATGCTACTTAGAGCTCTTCTTCAGAAATTCCTAGGTTGAGATTTTTTCTTTTAAATTAATACATTACTATTAAACACTTCAGTGGTAATTATCAACTACATGTATTTGTGCTTCTGCAGATAAGTTAGTGAAAACTGATCATAAATGGCTACAGGAAACGAGGACACATCTGAATAAAAGAATGTGATAACAGATAATTTAATTTAAGAAAGAAAATTACTGATTGCCCAACACAAAGTGGACTGGAACCTTCTTATCCTTTTTTATACAGATAGATGGAAAACTGGAGTACTGGGAGAAAGTTAGGTTGAGGTATACAGCCATATAACAAATGGAGGCAGTTAACTAGGGAGATAACTCTGATACAATATTGCCACAACATATAGTGAATGATAATACCACAAAGAAAAACATGAGCAAAACTGGTATGCTTGTCTGAGACACAGGAAATTCTGAAAGAAGCTGCCTTTCATCCATTCTCAGGCTGCTGAGGCCACACACATCTGTAATACTTGCAACCATCAATAAACACCTCAGTGTTGCTAGATTTCCCCCACATAGATCTAAGGAAGTGTTAGAATTTCATGTGCAATAGTTACAATTTGATTCATACGTGCACATCAACAGGGGAATGATAGTCACGGGAAACAGAAAACTATCTCGATTAAGAACAATATGTGATATCAATATGAAACTGTGCAGTGAGTTGACAAGAGACTGTGCTCTTTATTGTGTTACTATATTTCAGGGGCTACAGAATGCCTATGTGATACTGAAAATGAAACTGTCATCAGTTATTTTTGAGCAATTGTCAGATAATGAGCCACCATTAAAATTTATAGTTCTCTTTTGTTCTTCATCTTATATTGTAGTTTGGTATTTCACCAGAACTGAGTCTGTTGTGTAAGACAACAAAAATTTGGAGTGTGCCTGATACATAAATTGTCCAGAAATTTTTGCACACCAAAGTAAACATTGAAAAGTCAATATGCAACCATGATGCTGGATAGAAATTAACTTAAGCAACAAGGATAAACTAACCAATGTAAACCAACAAATGGCATTAAGATCTGACACAGTAAGTTGGTTGAGAAATGTAAGAAAATCAAATGGGATATGGTAGAGAAAGTAGTAGTATGTGAACATGAAATTTAATGAAAGAATAATTTATAGTTTTTCACATGTTTCTTTCACTTAAAGAAATTAGGGTTAGTTATGAAAAATATTGAGTACAGTGTATGAACCAATTACAGAGCACAATTCCTTTTTAGCTAATGTCAATCTTAGTCTCTGTAACTGAAAGGAAAATGTGAAAACACTAGAAATTGTTCACTCATCTAATTTCTTCATTTTCTCATACTGCTGTTTTATCTACTGTACCATATTTATTTTCATTACACAGTTTAGAAGAATAATCCAAGAGATCTTAACATCTACCAACAGTTTATGTAGGTTATCTTACCTTTGTTGTTTAATAACATTAAAATTAGACGGCAAACATCTGATTTATTAAGGTATGTATTGGCTTGTCAAGTCTACTTTGGTATCTGACTGTGGTATCTGCTGTAACTACCTATTTTCTGTGTGCGCCACTTCATAGTTCACATGTGAAGTTTGTGCTTCATTTTGTTGGAAGAGGCCACCCAGCCTGCTAGTATGACAACAGTCATTTGCAAAGCCTGCCAGCTGTGCCTCCTGTTGGAACTAATCAAACATAAGCTGGAGTGTGAGGCTCTGCCGGCCACTTGTATACTGCTAATTGGATTGTACCTTGTCTTCCTTGTGTGTGTCTTATTGAAGCAATAAATTACAGTGTTTTTGGGTTAGAATACTTTTGGATGACAAGCACAGTATTAGTCTTCACAAGTTCCATATCAGTCATTAGTCCCTTGATTTAATTTCCATGGTTCCAGTGCTTAAATCTCTTCCTGAGCAACAGTAGGTGCTGACAGTTGCTATTTCCAGTTTAACAACTACACTAGCACAACCCGCAGCCCCACCAACAACATATCAACTGCCATTCCCTGTGCACAACAATGAAGACTGGGACACTTACAAAAATGTCAGTGGCAACATTTCCAGGCATTTGGAGTAACAGGTGTGAACTACTGCAAGGCCCTTTCTCGTCATGGATTTCACCTAGTGGGTATCAGTTGCTGTCTCAGCTTGCCCCCTTACAAGAACTTCCAAGTCTTTCTTTTCATCAGATGTGTGATTTACTTTCTACCTATCACTGTAAACATACTCATGTTATTGCTGCTTGTATGGAGTTTTACTGCTACCAAAAGTAGCCAAAACTGTCATACAGGGAACAGGCAGCAGAACTATGTGGACCTAGCCATCATTGTAATTGTGTAACAAATGTTCATAAGGAGTCCTATGCTAATAAAATGGTCCATGATGAAATCATATGTTTTTCTCCTGATAGGTAATTTCAAGAGTGACCTCTGTAGTGTGAAAATCTCATGCTTACAGAAGTACTGATCATAGCTCAATCATTTGAAGTTTCACAGGCTGCAGTTAGTCAGATAGAAACCTGGACTGAAGTTTCAGAAATCAGTTCTTCTCACACCTCCCAGCGTTCAGTCAGTTCACAAGAAAATGTAGACACTATTGCAACAGTCCAGCAGATATCTCAGAGTTTAATAGGAAACTGGCATTCGTGACAACAACAGCCCATTTCACAACAGTGATAACCTCAGGCTTGGCTGCCTTCACACCCATACTGCTTCATTCAGTATAAACAGACCGTGTGTTAAAGCACTGGGAAATGTATAATAGGTGCCATAAGAAAGGACCCATTGCTCCTGTATTGTTTCTTTGAAAGATCGTGATCAATTTCCTTCTCCATCCTTGACAAAATCCGAGCTTGTGCTCCATCTCTAATGGCCTCACTGTCAACAGGACATTAAATCCAATTTTCCTTCTTTCCTTCCTTCTTCTTCCAATGTTAGGGGCAATATGGAACCCCTTAGGGATATGGCTGCCAAGGAGAGGAAGAAACCATTGTGCATGCCATGTGCTTACCAGGTGGAGTCATTCCAGACTGGAATGGGTCTTTCCAGATGCCATGAGGAGCACACTGAGTGAGGATAAACTGAATACAGATGTGAGCAGTGTGTCAACAGTGATGGTGTCTCAAAGCAAGCTATACACATCCAGCAGAAATGTGGGCAAATTCTTAGACTTATGTGGATTTTTGCTCTCCCCCTCTGACTTCAGTGTCATGGAGGCTGATGAGTTATAGCAAACAATAGATTCTCATTCATTGACAGTTTTCTGCACCTGTGACTTAACAAGGCTGTGGTTTGTTCATTAAGATTCCTAGTTGTGGAAAATGCTTACACTGAAAATCTGTTTGGTTTGGACTCTTTTAAATTGTTTGGATTCCCCACGGATGGTGAAGTGCATTTGGTTTCTGATCAAGTTCCATATCAACTGTTAGATGATCTCTGTGCTGAATTTTCCTCTCTATTTTCTCCAGGACTGGGTTTTGCAACATAATTTCAGGTTCATATTGTGTTGACACAGTCAGCCCACCCCTGTTGTGTTCAGGCCTGCCCAGCACTGGAAACTTTACAGGATCAAGTGAAAGCAGAATTAGATCATCTTCTATGCCTTTATGTTACTTGACCTATTTGTTCTAGTGAATGGTCATCACCACTGGTGACAGTCAAAAAACCTACTGGTAAATTATGCCTCAGTGGTGATTTAAAAAAAAAAATCTGTTAATTCAGAGTCAATCACTGATATCTATCTTTTGCTGTGCTATGATGAGCTGTTAGCAAAATTACTGGGGGGGGGGGGTCATCATTTTCAAAGACTGGCTTGTAAGAGGCATATTTACAGCTACTGCTTGATGAGGAATCTAAATGTCTTCTAGTTATCAATACCCTATTTAGGTTCTGTCAACACCCGTGTTTGCCTTTTGGTGTGGTGAGCACACAGAGCTATTTTTTGACCCTTTTTAGAGCAACTTATTGCATCAGTTTCAGGCTGTATCAGCTGTTTAGATGACATAGTAGTGTCTGGCAGCTTTACAGAGGAACATTTTCATAACCTTCATGCTATATTTTCTGTATTACAGTCTGTGGGATTAAAGTACAATTTGGACATGACACAGTCTTTTCAACCATCCATTAGGTATTTGGATTTAGAAATGTCATATGCTGGCATTAAACCACTGCATCAACATATTGATGCTATGGCCACATTTTGCTGCACCCCACATCCATCAAGGAATTACAGGCATTTTAGGCAAAATTGCATACTACCACAAATTTGTACCAGATGGTGCTACTGTGGCACAACCACTCCATGCATTATTACATAAAGATGTTCCTTTTCACTGGTCCCCAGCTTATGACTGTGCATTCAAGTTGCTGAAATCTAAACTGCAGTTTTCTTCTTGTTTGGTTACTTTTCAGATGGGCCAGCACCTTGTGCTAGCAATGGACATGTCTCAGTTTGGCCTTGGCACTGTTCTTGCTCATAAGTATGCGGATGGTTGTGACTGCCCTATTGTATATGCCTCTTAATCCTTAAATTCAGTGCAACAGCAATATTATTAGATACAGAAAGAGCCTTTGGTGACTGTGTTTGCTCTAAAAAGAATTCATGTTTTTCTATATTGGTCTGAGTTTCACCTGATCACAGACCACAAACCATGGTGTCTCTTTTTAACCCATTGGCATCCTTGCCAGACAAAGCTGCTCATTGCTGACAGCAGTGGGCTCTTTTCCTGCCATTAGGTAACTATGAGATACATTTTTTACCTATGGCACAACATATAAATGCTAATGCTTTATCACATTCACTGACCGGTCCAGGTCGAGAGTCTGAAAAGAGGAATTACTTTGTTTCCATTTAGATGTGGTAGTTTAAAACGTTGTTGATGGTTGTCCTATCATTAGGACTAAAACTGCAACCACAGTAGTTGCAGATCTTGTTTCAAGTAAAATTATTTCTTTTATGCAACACGGCTGGCCCGACAAACCTGTGGGCTGTGCTTCTGATCCTTTCAGAAATTATTTTGCATTACAAAATTGTCTTTCTGTTAGGAACTGAGTACTGCTGTTAGCTACAGAGGACACTGCTCCTCAGGTTGTAGTCCTATCCACCCTTCAGCATTATGTTATGTATTTATTACAAGTGGACCACTGGGTTGTGTCACATACAAAAACATTACAATGCAGACATGTCTTTTGGCCCCCTTTCCATACTCAGTTGAATGGGCAAGCAGAACAACTAGTATGAACATTTAAGACTCAGATTAAAAAAATATGTTTTGGGTGTGTCACTGGAACTAGCTCTTGACCATTTCTTCAGTTCTTATACTTTCACTCCTACTGGCAATAAGAGTCTGGCAGAGCTGCTGCCCTTCAGATGTTGGGGGGCACTGCGTGACCCCCAGCTCCCACACTGTTGCAACTGCCTTCACTGCAACCTCCTTCCTTGGGGCTGGACTCAGACATGGAAATGGATGCTGCACTAGCGTTGCCTGCCCTACCATACAGCCTCTCACAATGTGATCAGTGTTGCACCTGTCCGCACTTGTGCTGTTTCCAACCCTATGCACTTGTGGCAGTGCATAGCATGATTCAACAGCCTACATCAACCACAGAAGAAATGGGCATGTACACAGTGCTCAGTTCCTCACAAAAGAAGAACAGTGTTGTAACTACCAATTCTATGTGTGTGCCACTTCATAGTTTGAGCATGAAGTTTGTTCCTGATTTAGCCACTAAGAGGCAACTTGGTCTGCTAATATGATAGCAAATGAAATACAGGCCACAGAGCAAGGCTCTGATGGCAATTTGCATACTGCTAATTGGATTTTACCTTGTCTTCCATGTATGTGTACTGTTTCTGCATCAAATTACAATGTTCTTGGGTTAGAGCAGTAGCATTGCACAATTGATACCGCACAGGGGGCCATCATCATTGAAGACTCCAAAGTTGGCAGCACAAGTGCAGTGGCCGTACACAGGTGGTTGCTACTGTGATGGGCACCATCAAGCAATGAGCAGTGCTAGGTCCCCATCCCCTGTGAGCAATGCCACCAGAGTGTGAGACTCAGCCACATATAGAGGTGCCATCTGCAGGGGCAGTCCAGTTACTCTCTAGTTACTTGCCAGTTACTCCCAAGTTCCTCCCCAGTTACTCTTTGGGGCCCAGCCAGTCTAGTCCATCACAACACCTGTGGAGCCACTTAGCAGTATAGTGATGTTCATCACTATTCAGTATTTACCTCACCTCAGAGATGTTATCAGTTAGCTACATGGAACTCTGACTTCAGTCAGGTGCAACAGAACTGTTGTACAGAGACTCACAATTGTGCATGTCAGCACCACCATTACTCAAAGGACTTTGTACTGCACCACCGGCCGATTGTCAATGTATAAACCGAGTATTCCCAATATAGCTATTTTACAGTGATGTGTGTTTATTCCATGTTACATTTATGCTTAAGGTCCCATGCACCTTCCTGAACAAAACTGTATTTTGTATGCATGTCTACACTCAGGCACATATCGCTTGGCACTGGTGATACACACTGTAATACTGAATATGTGAAGCCACTTTATGTATAAGCACATTCCAAATTTTACATGTGATTTACCAAAAATCTAATGTGTAAAACCAGAAAGAATAGTTAAGATGAGCAATGAAAGAGAAGTGAAAAATTCTGATGAAGGTGCAATATTTGATAAGTACAAAAGATTATGTTAAAATCTTTGATCTTAGATGAGGGCAGAACCTGGCATTGCCAAAATCTCTAACTGGTGAATGACAGAGGTTTTGTACAACAGCCAGATCATGTCCTAGTTTCTGTTGCTTTATATATTATCAATGCAGAAATCATACTGTTTACTTTTGATAGCCTCAATCACATACTGCAACAGCATGCAAAACATAATCTCACACATAACAGAAATTATCTTATCAATGGAAAAGTTATACCAAATGGCAGTTCATAAAATTTTTTACTTAGATGTGGAAAGGCTGCATTAATAAATGCTTACTTTGTCTTCTTGTAGCCAAATTTCGTACATCAGACTGAGAGAAGTGTCACACCAGCAAGACACTGGAGTGCAAGTGCACTGAATGTCCTTCTCCCATAGGCTTTCTTAGATAGCAGTGCAGTAAAGCAGCATTCTGGTTCACATTGTCAACAGAAGTGTTATGATACTTTTGTTACTTACAGTACTTTAAAAAAGCAGAAAACTGATTATTTACTTCAATACTTAGAAGTAAAATTACAGTTCTATCAAGCTTTCTGAATTCTCTCTTGAGTACATTACATAAAGCTCTGTGTGATGTTTTCCTTTATCATACACTGAAAGTAACTCAAGATGTTTGTTTAAAATGTTTTATGGGAATATGGCATTAAAATTATCAAAAATAGAGCCCTTCAACAACAAGGCAAGGCAAAGATTCTCTGTGAAATGGAAGCAAAGGTTCATTAGAGCTGCCTTGTCTGCAACTACTGTTCATTGCATTTTAATGTGTTTTCTGTTGTATGACATATGATTCCACAGATTCTCTTAACTTACTAGCTTGTGAAGTGAAGTTGGATATGCATCTCTGATCTTCAGATACATAACTGTCAAGGCTCTGTAACTAATAATAGAGCACATCCAAATTAGGTATAATTAAATGAAAAAAATTAGCCAGAAGCAAAACTAAAGATGTGGAAGACACACTTACAAGTCAGATGATTCATTTATGATATCACTGACTGAAGAACCTGATTCTATTAAATGATTATGACATTTCTTTTGTGATTTTTGCTTTTCATGCACAATATTGACAGTCTATGATTTGAATTTCTGTGTTGTTGATCCACCACTAGCAGTCTGCCTAGCAACATATGAATCCAAAAACAATGTTACATGTAGGCCTAGTAAGTGAGAAAAAAGTTCTGAACACCAGTGTTTGATGAAGAATGTTAGATGTTTTGGATTTTGTCCTTACCATGGCCAGATTCAGTTGATGAGCAAAATAGTGGATGAAGTTTGCATTTTGGTGCAATTCTCTCATTTGAGTTAGCATTCATTTGATGACACAACTTACTGCTACTGCATCAGCATAGCATTATTCTATCCATCAGAGGATGATGCTTAAGATACTAATTACCAGAATTTTAAAAATACAAAACAGTTACACATACACAGAGATACAACCATTGATAATGCTGGGAACACAAGCTTGCAAAGTGTTTCTGAATGATTTCAGGAACACCACAAAAGATGGCTTCGACATAAAGCATTTTACATAACAGGGAATTTAAAATAATTGATAACTACAACCTTATATGAGGAATGAATATGTATACCAAGTGTTCAGTATATCAGAATAGCTTCCACTCAAATTGTTTCATGTCATTGGATCTTCATTGATTTCATCCCCATCAGTCCACAGATTTCATACCATTATATTTTATTCATTCACACAACTACATGTATTAAAACTGAAGTAGCTCAAGCTGATAATATTACCGATATGTTTCTTCATGTGTGTTCTGTCCTGTACTGCACTGTGTAATCTGTATTATGTAAATATATTGAATGATTATTGTATGTGTTTTGTGTGATTCATTTATATTAATATATTTTGTCATGCAGATATGCTGAACATGTATATATATGGAAAATGGTACACTGATTGCATGACAATAATTAAAGATGAATAAATTAAAAATAATGAAAAAAGTTCAGTTTACTTTTATGTATTGAATCTGATCAGTCTCGGATATTATGCTTTGGGCAATACTGTTGGTATCATAACCATTAGACTTAAAGATCTCCAAAATCCATCAACAAAATATCCCCTGTATGGTAACAGCAAACCAACACTGACAATGATAGTTCAGGCATACATGCTGACGCGACAAGCTGAAGATGAAGAGACAGTGAAATTGTATGATGACACTGAATGGATAATCCAGTGCATAAAGGGAATTGAAAATCAAATAGTCATGGGGGACTGGAATGTAGTTTTGGGGAAGGAGTAGAAAACGGGGCTATGGGAGAATGTGGGCTTGGTACTAGGAATGAGAGAAGAAAAAGATTAATTGAGTCATGCAATAAATTTCAGCTAGTAAAAGTGAATACTCTGTTCAAGAATCACAAGAGGAGAAAGCATACCTAGAAAAGGCCAGAAGATAGGAAAATTTTCTGTTAGGTTACATCATGGTCAGGCAGAGATTCTGAAATCAGATACTGGATTGTAAGGCAAACCCAGAAGCAGATACAGACTTAGATCACAATTTAGTGGTGATGAAGAGAAGGCTGAAGAATCAACACTCAAGGAAGTGGGATACAGATGTACTAAGGAATGAAGGGATACACATGAAGTTTTTTGAGGCTATAGATACTGTGATGAGAAATAGCTCAGTAGGCAGTTCAGTTGAAGAGGAATGGGCATTTCTAAAAAGTCAATCACAGAAGTTGGAAAGAAAACCATATGTACAAGGAAGGCAACTGTGAAGAAACCATTAGAAGAAATACTTCAATTGATCCATGAAAGAAGGAAGTATAAAAATGTTCAGAGAAATTTAGGAACATAGAAATGCAAGTCACTTAGGTATGGAATAAATAGGAAGGGCAGGGAAGCTAAAGTGAAAAGGCTGCATGAAAAATGTGAAGAAATCAAAAAAGAAATGGTTGTTGGAAGGACTGACTCAGCATATTGGAAAGTCAAAACAACCTTCACTGAACCTAAAAGCAACGATAGTGACATTAAGAGTGCAGTGGGAATTCCACTCCTGAATGCAGAGGAGAGAGCAGATAGGTGGAAAGAGTACATTGAAGGCCGCTATGATGAGGAGGACTTGTCTGATGATATGATAGAAGAAGAAACAGGAGTCAATATGGAAGATATAGGGGATCCTGTATTAGAATCAGAACTTAAAACAGCTCTGGAAGACTTAAATTCAAATAAGGCAGAAGGGAGAAGGGATAGATGACAATCCATCAGAATTTCTAAAATAGTTGGGGGAAGTGGAAAAAAAAAAAAAACCGCTATTCACATTGATATGTAGAATGTATGAGTCTGGTGATGTACCATCTGACTTTTGGAAAAATAATATCCACACAATTCCAAAGATTGCAAGAACTGGTGTGTGTGATGGGTATCCCATGATTAGGTTATCAGCTCATGCATCCAAATTTCTGACAAGAATAATATACAGAAGAATGGAAAAGAAAAGTGAGGATGTGTTAGATGACAATCAGATTGGCTTTAGGAAAGGTAAAGGCATCAGAGATGCAACTCTGATGTTGCAGTTGATAATGGAAGCAAGACTAAAGAAAAATAAAGACTGTTTATGGGATTTGTCAACCTGGAAAAATCATTTGACAATGTAAAATGGTGCAAAATGTTTGAAGTTCTGAGAAAAATAGGTGTAAGCTGTAGGGAAAGACAGATAATATACAGCATGTACCAGAATCATGAGGGAATAATGAGAATGGAAGACCAAATATGATGTTCTTGGATTAAAAAAGGTGTAAGACAGGGATGTAGTCTCTTTTTCCCAACTGTTCTATAAACTGAAGAAGCAACAGTGGAAATAAAAGAAAGGTTCAAGAGTGGAATTAAAATTCGAGGTGAAAGGATATCAATGATAAGATTTGTTGATAACACTGCTGTCGTCAGTAAAAGAGAAGAAGAATTACAGGATCTACTAAATGGAATGAACAGTCTAATAAGTACAAAATATGGACTGATAGTAAACCAAAGAAAGATGGTAGTACTGAGAAGTAGCAGTAATGATACCAGTGAGAAATTAAACATCAGGATTGGTGATCACAAAGTAGATGTAGGTAAGTAATTCTTCTGTCTGGAAAGCAAATTAACTGATGATGGATGGAGCAAGGAGGGCATAAAAAGCAGATTATCTCTGGCAAAAAGGGCATTCCTGGCCAAGAGAAGTCTGTTAGTATCAAACATGGACCTTAATTTGAGGAAGAAATTTCTGAAAATGTATATCTGGAGCACAATATTGTATGGTAGTGAAACATGGACTGTATGTAAACCAGAAAAGAAGAGACTTGAAGCATTTGATAAGTGTTGCTACAGAAGAATGTTGAAAATTGGGTAGACTGATAAGGTAAGGAATGAGGTTCTCCACAGACTCAGTAAGGAAAGCAATGCATGGAAAACACTGACAAGATGAAGGAATGGGATGGTAGGACGTAAGTTAAGACATGAGGGAATAGCTTCCATGGTACTAGAGGGAGCTGCAGAGGGTAAAAACTGTAGAGGAAGACAGAGATGCACATGCAAGTGCTACTCCGACAAGATGGAAAAGTTTACACAGGAGAGGAATTTGTAGTGGGCTGCATCAAACCAGTCAGGAAACTAATGCCCCCCCCCCCAGAAAAAAATTGAAAATTGCTTCATCTTAGCGCAATAACAAGGTATAATATACATACCAACTCCTCAGAAGAGAAACAAGATTGCTCACATTTATACGGAAGTTTTTCGTGTCATGTTAGTGCATGGCTCTTTTATTATATAATAATAAATTTCACAAAAATATATCAACTTGGTGGCAGTGGATGAGCAGGTTATTACTGATGTGTTCTTTACACTTCACCACAGGGCTCTAGCATAGACTCATGGAAAAGACATGAAGAAATGTCCCGAGCACCGGAAGGCACAGACCGAAATGCATGTGGATTCAAACAGGAACCATTTGGAATTGTCACTGAGCAGAGCTGTTTTAATGAGACTTATTGCAGAGTAAGAATTCAATGTCTTGTATTAAATAAAAGTTCCTGTGTAATACAAGTAATCTCATTTCTTTATTGTGGAAATAATATATAGAATTTTTGGTATTTGGAGAGCAGTAGTTGCAGTGACATGCAACCAAATACTTGAACTTACTCTGTATATAATTTCACTCAGGACAACATATCTGGCACAGCCATGGTGGTTTTCTCCACAATATTTCCAGCTGGGTAATGTGTCTTGGGCCAGCCAGAAGACCACTTGGCAAGAATTACTCTTTACGTTAAACCGTGAGCTCCCACCAAGCCTGGTGGTAGAGTGATGACACTTTACCTGCATATTGGAGGACAGTGATTGAATCCAGATTTAGATTTTCTGTGATTGGCCAGAACAGCTTAAGGAAAATTCTGTGATGATTATACTTCATCTCTATTAAGCTCACATCAAAGGGACATTAAACTCTAATCTTCCTTCCTTTGTTTCAATGACTCTTTAATTAAGAATACACTTGAGATAAGACACCACACTGACAAGCCATGTATGCATTTGAATGTGAGGAATGCATCTGGCAAGTCACAAAATAGCCACATTACACAGCCTCTAACTATGGTGTGTGTTGTGTTCAACTCGAATACTGTGTGTCAAATGCACACAGCACACAGTCATAGCCACTGATGCCAAGACCTCTGGCCACATGGACTGTTGGAATCACATGAAGCACCTTGTAATGGCGTACCACTTACGTTACTTTTTTCACTGTCATTGTTTCACATTTCTCTCTGTAAGCTTACCAGACAACATATTAATGCTGCCCTTTACAAGACCACACTGGTTGCTTTGGAAAGCTACAGATGGTTTAGAACTGGTGGCAGGCAATCATGTGACCCTCCACTAGTGTTTTAAGTATTTCAGTGAAGTGTCTTATGTACCTTTGCATTGTATAAAATCAATGCAGTACAATGGTTTAAACATTGGGAAACAGATGGAAATGCACATCACCTGTCTTCAACCACAACAAAAGAAAAGTGATGATGATGCAGTTCTTACTTAAGGATTTTCTTTACTCTACACTAAGTACTGTTTGGAAGTACTACAGTACTGTACTAAATACATTATACAATATATTATTGCAATTACTGTTTTGCTAACTTACATTCTTCACAGTTGAGCAGCATTTCTTTTACTTTGCTGGTGTGCATTCTCCTAATATTTTCAATGTCTGTACCAAAGTCAAATTTGAGTGTGACATTGAAGTTACCTGGTTACTTATAACAGGTATATGTGAAAGCAATTAATTGTTGGACATTTCTACCAGCCATCTGATTCTGCTGTGACAGTTCCAGAGTCATTCAAAGGAAGTCTACTGTCAGTAGCACGGTAATACCCAGGTAATGCAATACTAGTTGGAGTTGACTTTAACCTACCAAGTATGGACTGGGATGTCTGTGGATTCATTGTGAGGGAGGGGGAGGGGGTGGGGGGTGCCAGCTCAGCAGCCCAAACACAATGGAAATACCTTAGACCTACAAATAGACCAGACATTTTCGAGAATGTTGGTATAGAAATGGAGATTAACAATCATGATGTCACTATAACAACTATGGTTACAAAAGTTAATACATCAGTCAAGAAGACTAGGAGAGTGATTCTGCTAGACTGAGTAGAGAAGCAGTTGTTGCTGAGAGAGTGAATCGATGTCACTTAGTTCCAGTAAGTTGGACATAAAGGAATTACAGTAAGGTGGACATAAAGGAATTATGGGCAAAGTTAAAGCAGACTGTAAATTGTGGTCTGGAGAGTTATGTGCCTAGTACATGAATAAAGGATAGAAAAGACTCACCATGGTTTTATAACAAAATTCGGAAGATGATGAGGAAGTAGAGGATGTTACAGTCTCAGTTCAAAAGAGAACACACAAATGATGACAAGCAAAGGTTAGTAGAGAATCATTCATTTGTGAAAAGATCTATGCATGAAGCATACAACAACTACTAACTTCATACCTTAAGAAAAGATCTGGCAGAGAACCTGAGAAAATTCTGGTCCTATGTAAAATTGCTAAATGAGTGTAAGGCTTCCAGTCAGTGCCTTGTTGACCAGCCTGGTGTGGCAGCTGAAGATGGCAAAATGAAAGCCGAAGTTTTAAATTTTGCATTCAAGAATTTGTTCATATAGGAGAAATGTGCCATAATTTCACCATTGGACAGACTCTCGTATGAATGACATAGTAATAAGCATCCGTGGCATAGAGAAACAACTGAAAGATGTGAAAACAAATAAGTCAGCAGGTCTGGATGGAATCTCAGTTCGGATTAACAAAGAGTATGCTATGGATTGGCCCTTTACCTGTCTTGCATTTATCGTGAATCTCTCACCCAGTGCAAAGTCCCAAGAGACTGTAAAAAAAGTGCAGGTGACTCCCGTGTATAAGAAGGATAAAAGATAGGACCTGCAAAATTAGAGACCAATATTCCTAACTTTGGTTTGCTGCAGAATCCTTGAACATATTTTCAGTTCAAATATAATAAACTTTGTTGCGACTGTGACACTTATGTCCATGGATCAGCATGGTTTTAGAAAGCATCACTGATGTGAAATTCAGCTTGTCCTTTTTTCACACCATATACTGCAAACTATGGATCAACGGCAACAGGCAGATTCCACATTTCTAGATTTCTGGAAAGGAGTTGATATGGTGCCCCTTTGCTGACTGTTAATGAAGGTAGGAGGAGCATGTGAAATAAGTTGACAGATATGTGAGTGGCTCAAAAACTTATTAAGTAATAGAATCTGGTATGTTATCCTTGATGGTGAGAGTTCATCAGAGACAAGGGTACCATCAGGGATGCCCAAGGGAAGTGTGATAAGATCGCTGCAGTTTTTTATATGTATTTTAGGAAAGTGTGGGTCACCTGTAAAGGAGACCACATTTAGGATGCTGGTGTGACCTGTTCTTGAGTACATACCAGGTTGGAAGAGAGGAAGACATTGAAGCAATCCAGAGGTGGCCTGCTAGATTTGTTACTGGTAGGTTTGAACATCATGTAAGTGTTATGGAGATGACATTCTTTTCAAGGAACACTGGTGAAAAAATTTAGATAGCTGGCATTTGAAGCTGACTGCCAAACAGTTCTGCTGCCACCAACATGCATTGGGCATAACCAGCGGCGGGTACATGGGTACATGGGGGGGGGGGGGGGGTGCATGGCTCATATGGAGGCATATAGATAGTCATTTTCCCCTTACTCTACTTGTGAGTGGAACTGAAAAGGAAATCACTAGTAGTGGTAGAGGGTACCATCCACCATGTACCATACAGTGGCTTGTGAAGTATGCATGTAGATGTAGATGTAAATTGAGATGAAGAAGTGTTTACTGTCAACTCCAGCAAGCGGATGAGTTATCTTATGCCAGGTATCTGGTGTGCTAGTACAGAAGAGTCAAAGTCAGTTTTGCGTCACATTTTTAATAATGTCATGTTCATGTGATGATACTCTCTCACATATTTTTGAACAGGTCTCAAGGAGGGGAACAGGATTATCAAATAAAAAATACAGAATACTATTTAAAAAAGATGTACTGCTGTTCATATCTTCATAACAAATTTACAAGAAGGATAACAATTTTGGTTAATGTCTCCCTGGTAGCTAAACAACATTTGCTTGATAAAAAAAAAGAAAACAAGAAAAAAAATTGACATGTTCCACATCCATGAGGATCTGCTCAGCACGGATCTATGGAACGAAAAACTATTCTTATCTTGTTTATTTTGCTTCTGGACAAGAAGTTATTTGGATGGTCAAGATAAACAAAACACCCTGTATAACGCGAGTTTGTTTAGGGACAAGGATTATTTATATGCCTATATACAAACCTTTCTTGTTGTATCTGAAATATGATCACTATATCTGAAAAAGTTTGGTATAGTGCTGTCACAGTTTAAGTCCCATAGTTTTTCAGAAGAGTGAGGTGTTTGCTATTATCAGCTCTGATTACTTCTGTACAGGCCGAAACAGAACTCCATTGACAAACTTTCAGGGGTTATTCAAGGAAACATTCTGAGTATTTTGGTACAAGGGACCCACTGCCTCTGGTGGCTCATTACAGAGTTACTGTATTTCATGTTGTTTATGGCCACAATTAGCTTTTTTATCTGTATTGGACTGAAAATCATGCACAAAAATGCAAATGTTGATGATATTTGCTCTCTATCTTGTTTAGAAACAACATTGTTCTGTATATCCTCAGTAGAAATCTGTTAGAATGATTAATGATTCCTGGACAAAAGTTTTTAAGAATAGTTTACAAGATATGACCTGGGATGCAATTTATAACGAAACAAATGGTAACGTAAACTTTAATCTAGTCCATGATAAATTTACATCATTATTTGAAAATAGCTTTCTGCACAAGCTAACCATACAGGACATTAAACATCCCTGTAAAAACCATGGATAACTAGAAGGATTAAAGTATGTTGTGAAAGGAAAAGAGAAATGTATCAGTTGCCAAAGCAAGTACTGATGCCACAGTAGTTGCACACTACAAGAACCATGCAAAATTTCTAAGAAAGGTTATTAAAAAGTCAAGGTACATGCACATAATGTAAGAAATCAGTAATTCCAAAAACAGACGTAATGATTCATGGAATTTAGTGAAATGAGAGACTTTACAACCAGCCACAGAGCAGGACAACATCAATATTGAACTGAATGAAAGGGCATTAAATGATGAGTCACAGATAGCAAATATTTTTGTAATCTTTTCTTAAATACAGTAGAAAGTATAGGGACAAATAGTTCAAGAGAAAAATCACAGCAATATGTTGAAAAAGTATACGTCACAAAATTTAAGCATATGAAAGTATCAACAACTTCTCCCTCTGAAATTAAGAGAATTATACATTGCCTCAAAAATAAAATATTATGTGCCTTTTAATGGTATCTCCAATAGAGTACTAAAGATTTTTTCCCACATAATAAGCCTGATCTTATCTAAAATATGTAATAAATCAGTAACTCAAGGCATTTTTCCAGAGAGACTGAAATATGCCATTGTTAAACTGCTGTTTAAGGAAGTTGATACACAGATGTCAATAAGCACTGACTTTTTTTCACTGCTGACATAATATTCCAAAATTTTTGGGAAGATGATGTGTTCAAGAATAGTATCTCACATTAGCAAGTATTCTCAGCAAATCACCATTTAGGTTTCAGAACAGTTGCTCTACTGAGAATTCATTTACATGTTCACTTATCAAATTTTACAAGCATTAAAGAATAAAACAGCCCTGGTTGATATTTTCTGTGACCTATCTAATATATATGAGTGTATGAATCACAGTATTCTCCTAGATAAACTGAAGTCTTATGGGACTGATGGTATAGCTAAACAGTGAATAACATCATATCTAACCAAAATATAAAATTTAACCAATATAGTCTGGGGATTTAATTCTCAGTGGGGAGAAATCGCATACTGGGTTCCCCAAGGTTGCCTTAGATCCACTATTGTTCCTCATATATGTAAATAATTTGCAGTCTAATACACAACAAGCAGAATTAGTTATTTTTGCAGATTACACTAATAATGTAATCACTCTAAGCGTATATACAGAAACAGAAGAAAGGGTAAAGAATTTTCTTAAAAGTATCATTGACTGCTTTTCCCAGAATGGTCTCACCTTCAATTGTAAAAAGAGAGAACACATCCAGTTCTACACATGTAAGGGTACTGCATGAATCATAAGAGTGCCACATAGCAAAGGAATAATAAATAGGGTGGAAACTTCAAAATTCTCAGGTGGCCATACTGACAAGAATTTAAATTGGGAAAAAGCACATCTTGGAACTCCTAAAACAACTTAGTTCAGCCACATTTGTGCTTCAAATCATTACAGATCTTGGGGAGAGACAAATCAGTAAGCTGACATATTTGGCATATTTTCATAATAATGACACAAGGAATGATGTTCTGGGGTAAATCATCTCTAAGAAATAGCCTTCATTGCTCAAAAACATGCTGTAAGACTAATATGTGGTGCTCACTCTTGATCATCTTGTAGATATCTGTCAAGGACTTGGGTATTCTCACTGCTGCTTTACAGCATATTTATTCCCTTATGAACTTGGTTGTAAAAAATCTATTGCATTTAATTAAGCAAAAATCTTTGATTATTTACCCAGTGATACAAAACGTCTTGCAGACAACAAAGTAAAATTTGAAAACAAACTGAAAAGTTCCTCCTTGTCAAATCCTAGTCCTTACAAGAATTTCTATCACTGTAAACCTAACCTAAACTAACCTAACCTAACAGGTGGTGCATAGGAACTAATAATTCACATTACTAAAAAAATAAAAAAAAGTAATAAATGTTCAGCATGCAGCCATATTTACAAACTAATTTGTGATGTGAATGTGAAATGACTTGTTACACATCATTATGATTTATCTGCTGTGCAAAATGATCCATGAAAATAACTAACAAGAACTGATGGTACTTGCTGTTGACAACAGTAGTGTCCACTTTAATCTTGTATGTCTTTCTGACAATGTTAGTTGTATGTTAACAGTGAGCTGCAACAATATGAATAGATTTAGTGATGAAGAGTAAGACTCATTGGTGGATTCACTGAACACAGTGGAACAGCAGCACAAGGAGATCGTCCTGAGCTGTTCCTCCAGAGACAACCATTTCATCACAGTACTTTTGCATCTGTACATAGGTGCCTGTGAGAGATCAAATCTTTCTGTGTCAGAAATACTGCATATTCCAGCCATCTTCATTGATATGACAGTATTTCCACAGACAAAATCAATTGGGGGTCAATGAACTAAATAAATAATAATTAAAGTATTTCTCTGTATCAAGTCACCACAGATTGTGTCCCCTTATACCAAACTACTGGGACTGATGTCCCCATAGTTTGGTCCCTTTGCCCCTCAAACCAACCTACCAACCAACCAACCAACCAAAATGCTCAGATGGCATCCATGAAAAACCTCTGACAGTTAATCTGTGGAATTCTGATTCACCCTGAATATGTTTCTTCTTGGTGAGTGGTGTATTTGTTTAAATGTTCCACTTGTGTGAATGGACAGTTTTGTACTTCCAGACTGTAGTGAGTTCTTCATATATTATGTCAAATGTTCTTCAGGTCATTAGCAGATAGTTCTGATTGTATAAGCAATAGCTATCTCATGTCTGAATCTTGGGGCATGCTTTTATAACAAATTGCTTGTTCTGTAAGCTATGTCAGAGTGTCTTATTCTCAATATATATCCTGCTTTCCCCTTGTGCAATTTTCAGATTTTGAGGTGTACGTTTTATTTTGTTTGTAGTTTTCCTTTAACTGTTCTAGCTTCTGTCCGTAGTGTGCTGCTAGTGTATATGCATTGTGTTTTTCTTTTGTTTTTAGCTTTTGGACTTAATTGCTATGGTGATATTACTGTTTCTCTTTATTTTCCCTTTAATAATGGGGAGGAAGTAAGTGGGAAACCTTCTTGTAATTGGTGTTCATATGGGATTGAAAACATTAATTTCTTTATCATCTTTAATATTGGCATTATCTGCTATAATGTAATTTGTCAGTTACCTGTGTTTCCTAAAGTTGTATTTCAATAAATGAATAGTCTCTTGTATAGGCATGCAGTACTTGCAAATTTTTCACTGGGTGTGGGATTACTCTTTCCCATGTGACGTACAAGTCAAATAGCAGACTTTGCTATTTTGTCATTGTGTCACATTGAGTGAGGAGTGTCAGTGGTTTAGCATTCTCTTGTATCTGTCTGAAAACTGTAATTGTTTTTCTTTTAAATATAGCTTTAATTGTAAATGGATCTTAATTCAGATAAATGTTGTTTCTAGCAATGCATTGACCATCAGCAGAAATGAATATTACACTTTCGGTATTAAAATCAGCAGCTCGTGGTCTTGTTAGCATGGTGAGTCTCAATCACATGGCCTTGGGATCGAGTCTTGGCTGGGACGGGGATTTTCTCCACTTGGGAGTGGAAGTATTTGTTGTCGTCAGCATTATTTCATGATCATTGATGCACAAGTCGATGTAGTGATGTCAAATTAATCAACTTGCACGATGTGGCCAAATTGCCCAGAAGGGGAGTCCTGCCCAAAAATGTCACATGCACATTTCATTTCAATATTAATATATATTTTTGTGTAAGTAATATAAGCAGACAAAAATATAAAGTCAAAACTGTGCTCATAATTATTATTTTTATCCACGAATCACATATTAAGAGATTTTGCCAATAGTCAGTGAAAAGGGTAATTCTTGAGATGAATAAAGTAACTCCGTTTGAGATTTTTTTACATTACTCATGAAATTTGCTTTCCTTATTGTTTCCAAAAGCATAATATTGAAACAGTGACTCAGCTGTTTTTTTATTACAGACAAGCTGTTTATAGAATTCGGATATGTTTGTGAGTTTTAAGCTTTTATAACAGTTTTAACAACTACAGTTTATAGTGCTTGTTTCAGTTTTATTACGCAGCAGTAAATAGCAGTAAAAATAGCAGTAAATTGCACTTCAAAGTCGTTATGTAGACATGAGGGAATTAGATTTAATATTCTTATGCTGTTATGAAATCATTGACTTTCATTAGGGCCTATCAACATTGCCTAAAGCATGTTTAATTACGAAATTAAATCTCTTAGTGCCATAATATTGTATTTGTTCAAAGTCTTCAGTCGAATTTTCGTACCTAGTTATTTACAAGTACATGATGTTTCTTTGTTTACTCTGACATTGTGATATGTAACACTGATAATAAAACGATACTAGTGCAAATTAGACTTAGGTGCAATGACACTCACTATTTTACGTATGGTACAAAATATTGGAAAAAGAAAAGAGAACTTTCACCTTTTTAACGGTGAATATTATAATTCTCCTATCAGATGGGTCATTGTAGTGAAATTTATTGCCGAGTATGTGACAGATGGTTATAATTAAACTAACACAGTGACATGTGCAGCAGTGTGGGTCGTATACGTCGTAGGATGCTGAAACAGTACATGTGTTCATTAATTGGTGTGCTCGCGGACTATGCTGAAAAAATATTAGTTCCACTTTCCGCCACCAGGTGAAAATACGGCGCTGTAGGCAGCCACAGTGTTAAATGCTTCCTGTCTTTACGTCAGGATGCTGTTTGTTGCTTGGTGATACTGATACGTGTTGAATTCCTTTGTGAAGCGATTGTTGTTGTAAAGGGTTAAGAAAGTTCAAGTTTTCCATATAAAACACAGTGGCTAACGGGGTAGTGAGAAGAAAGACTGTGCACTACTGGTAAAGTTGATTTCTCAGAATGGCTGCCACAGCAGCGTTACATTGCGGGAACATTGCTGACAGAAACATTGCAAAGAGGCTCCATGTCAATAAATGGGCTAAATAATATGATCAATAAATTAGAAGAAAAAGATGAATTATGTGACGCAGCAGAGAGAGGTAGGCAGCCCATGCCCATGGCAGTTGTTGGTGAAGCTGCTGTAGCTATAGCCGCTCGTACAGCGTGAGCCTCAAATTCTGCACCTAGTGCTTGAGCTGTGTCACAGGAATTCTCTCTCCCCTGATCAACAGTTAAAAAGATTTTGAGGAATCTTACACTGGTATCCTTACAAGATTCTGAATGTACCCCAAATAAATCCCCATGATAGGCTACAATCCTGAGCCTTAATTTTTTGGCAGACATGGAAATGGATGACATGTGGCCAGGGAATATTCTTTGGATGGATGAGGCACATTTTATTTTTAATGGTGCCATGAATGCATAGAACTGTCACATATGGGGTTCTACTCTGCCACATGTTGTGCAGGGACATCCACTGCACGCAGCTTATGTGACTGTGGGGTGTGAATTCACAAGCTTCTTCATTTTTAGTTCATTTTTATTCTAGCAGAGGATACCTCGTGGGCCTATTAGATATACTGTGACATCTGCTTGTTGTAAGGACCTCCTTCTGCAACACATGATTCCAGCTTTGCAAGAACGCAACCATGTCCACACCACTATTTACATGCAAGATGGGGTGACACGAAATGTCGCTTGCGAGTTGAAAGATATGTTTCAAGAAATCTTCAGTGACAACCATACCATCTCTAGGCAATTTCAAGATGTGTGGCCTTCCAGATCACCTGATCCATGTGGTTTCTGGTAGTGGGGATATCTGAAAGATCTTGCCTATCAGGGATGTATTTGGGCCATTGGCGCACATACAGTGTTTTGTAAGGGGGGGGGAGGGGTCTAGATCTGGGGTATGGAATATTTTTAATATTTAGGAAGCTGAATCATGACGTATAAGTAGCGACAAAAAGTTCCAGTTCAAACATTGTTAAAAACCTGCGTAATACAGGCTTTTAAATCTTTTCTTGAAAGAAAAACATCTGGCGCTTCTCTGCCAATCAGGAACTAGGACATTCACGCGTATTTTGGGAACTAGAAACTCCTTCTATGTCGAGAGCAGAGTAGGGTCGGTGCTTGGATCTCATAATGATCAGATCTATAGCCAGGTAGTCCACTGAAAATTATTAATATTGTGATATTTAGGTACCAAAATCATTGAGAAATGCCGTAAACTGTGGAAGAGAGTTCGATTTAATGCACGGGGTGAAATTAAGAAGTTTCGGCGATGTTTTAAACAACTTAATTCCGCGTGACGTGTTGCTTACTCGCGAACGTGAACGTTGTGTTGCGTGAGACTGATTATAGCAACATTTGGGTGAGCTATTTTAAAACAAACAATCTGTTTGTAAACTTTTTGGGAAGTATCATAAACTGGCTACGATTATGCATGTTGAGTGCTTGAGGAGTTTTCAGATTCTGTACAACTTAGAGTAACGCTTGGCAGTGACTGGTGTATGCAAGCTCCACATAATAGAGTGAACTTTTATTCACATAAATACTTTCATTTAACTATCCCTTCCACTGACAAAACAATTTTTAGTGTGACTTGTGGTTACGAAGTGTATAGCTGTTTTTTCCACAGCTTTTTTTCCGGCTGAGAGCTGCATTTCAATAACTACAAGGAGGCGTGCGTGTGAGCAGAGATTCACCACCAGGTGAGTAGATTTTTGCAACGCATCGCATCGCCGCAGAGGGATGATCAGAAAGTAACGCACAATAGTATTACTACCAAAAAGTTTAATAGGTAACAAAAAAAATCGCAATTGAAATTACATCTTTTACCTACTTTTCTATACAGTCACCAACGTTGTCAGCACATTTCTCCCATCGTAGCACCAGTTTCAACATGCTCTGCTCGTAGAAATCCGTTCGGTTAGAGTATAGCCATGTGGAGACTGCTGATTTCACTTCCCCGTCTGTAGCAAAGCGGTAGCCGACCAGCAATTTCTTCATTTGACTAAACAGATGAAAGTGCGACGGTGCAAGTTCCAGACTGTATGGTGGATGCTAGAGCAGCTCCCACCCAAGTTTGGCGAATTTCTCACGAACAGGAACGGCAACATGTGGCGAGCATTGTCATGAAGAAGTCTGACACCGTTAGTATTAATATTCCGGCGTTTGTCACAAAGGACATGACATAACCTAACCAAAATTTTAGTGTAGGCTGCAGCATTGACTGTGGTCCCGTGTTCAGAAAAGTCCACCAATATCACGCCATGCATACCTTAGAACACTGTCACAAGCACTTTCCTAGCAGACTGATACACTTTTAATTTTTTTCTTCCAAGGGACCAGCATGTTTCCACGCCATAGAGGCCTGCTTGGTTTTGGGCGTGTAGTGATATGACCACGACTGACCACCAGTGACGATTCCTTTCAGAAAGTCATGCCCTTCCGGGGCGCAACGCGTTTAAGTGAGCTGGCGGTTGTGGTTGTTTGTCAGGTTCTTGGGCACCAAACGAGGACTGACTTTAGGAAATTTCAACGTGTCATGAACAACATCGTACTTCGCATCATAGGAAATGTTGTACGGTTCATAGTTGCACGCGCTGGACGTTCAAAATTGCTACTTCAATGAGTCCGACATTTGGCATGTACGGTTCATAGTTGCACGCGCTGGACGTTCAAAATTGCTACTTCAATGAGTCCGACATTTGGCAGGGTTGCAGCTGGTACCGGCCGCCTGGGGCGTCGCAAATTACTAAGGCTCACACGGCACTCTTGGAAGAATAGACACCACATGGAGACATTGCTACAGATCATACAATCATCCCCACAGATGCCACGCATGTCCCTCTGAATTTAACTTGGTTTATGCCCTTTGGCCCACAAATATCGAAACACACTTCCCTGCTCTGCACAAGTTGATGACGTTAAAATACGCGCCATGTTTGTTTCATAGTTGAGGCTTCTCTCACTAGAGCTGCACTTGAAAACAAAATGCTCTGTAGCGCAAACTTCAAACTAAATCTTCGTGAAATTTCAACATTCCAGCTGCAAAAAAAATTGTTGTGCATTACTTTCCGATTGTCCCTCGTATTACTACCATTATACATGGTGATTTTGATGAATGGAGACAAACTGCAGGAAACGATCTCTGGCAGGAAAGGAATTAAAATATCATATGGACATATAGCCAGAAAAGTGTTCCAAGGGAAGTTCACTTACTTGAAGGTAGAAATAAGAAATCTTTAATACTGGTTCTGATATCGGCACCAGGCAGGTGGCTTGACAGCAGTGGTGTAAGCCACACTGTGTGGAAAATTGTCCATGATAACTGTCGCTATCTGTATCACTTACAAAGAGTGGAGGCCTTCTTACCTTTGGACTTGCCTCCATGGGGACAGTTTTGTCGTTGGTTCATTGCACAGGCCGGCCACCATGGTGTGAGATTTGTGTCACCCATCCCATTCGCAGAAGAGACTATCTTTACAAAGGGCAGTATAGTCAACCCTCACAGCACCCACCTATCAGCAACAGTGAATCCCCATGGTATGGTAACATTGTCTCGAAATTTGGTAGAAAATCCGAAGAAATTCTGGTCGTATGTAAAGTACACAAGCGGCAAGACGCAGTCAATACCTTCGCTGCGCAGTGCCGATGGTACTGTTACCGACGACTGTGCCGCTAAAGCGGAGTTGTTGAACTCAGTTTTCCGAAATTCCTTCGTCGGGGAGGAAGAAGGGAGTATTCCAGAATTTGAAACACGAACAGCTGCCACCATGAGTTTCTTAGAAGTAGATACCTTAGGGGTTGCGAAGCAACTCAAATCGCTTGATGCGGGCAAGTCTTCAGGTCCAGATTGTGTACCGATTAGGTTTCTTTCAGATTACGCTGATACAATAGCTCCCTACTTAGCAATCATATACAACCGCTCGCTCACCGATAGATCTGTACCTACAGATTGGAAAATTGCGCAGGTCGCACCAGTGTTTAAGAAGCGTAGTAGGAGTAATCCATCTAACTACAGACCTATATCATTGACGTCGGTTTACAGTAGGGTTTTGGAGCATATATTGTATTCAAACATTATGAATCACCTTGAAGGGAACGATCTATTGATACGTAATCAGCATGGTTTCAGAAAACATCGTTCTGGTGCAACGCAGCTAGCTCTTCATTCGCATGAAGTAATGGCCGCTATCGACAGGGGATCTCAAGTTGATTCCGTATTTCTAGATTTCCGGAAAGCTTTTGACACCGTTCCTCACAAGCGACTTCTAATCAAGCTGCGGGCCTATGGGGTATCGTCTCAGTTGTGAGACTGGATTCGTGATTTCCTGTCAGGAAGGTCGCAGTTCGTAGTAATAGACGGCAAATCATCGAGTAAAACTGAAGTGATATCAGGTGTTCCCCAGGGAAGCGTCCTGGGACCTCTGCTGTTTCTGATCTATATAAATGACCTGGGTGACAATCTGAGTAGTTCTCTTAGGTTGTTCGCAGATGATGCTGTGCTTTACCGTCTAGTAAGGTCATCCGAAGACCAGTATCAGTTGCAAAGCGATTTAGAAAAGATTGCTGTATGGTGTGGCAGGTGGCAGTTGACGCTAAATAACGAAAAGTGTGAGGTGATCCACATGAGTTCCAAAAGAAATCCGTTGGAATTCGATTACTCGATAAATACACTCCTGGAAATTGAAATAAGAACACCGTGAATTCATTGTCCCAGGAAGGGGAAACTTTATTGACACATTCCTGGGGTCAGATACATCACATGATCACACTGACAGAACCACAAGCACATAGACACAGGCAACAGAGCATGCACAATGTCGGCACTAGTACAGTGTATATCCACCTTTCGCAGC
Organism: Schistocerca serialis cubense; assembly: GCF_023864345.2. Classification (NCBI taxonomy): domain Eukaryota; kingdom Metazoa; phylum Arthropoda; class Insecta; order Orthoptera; family Acrididae; genus Schistocerca; species Schistocerca serialis. Next base: position 299,802,639 of record NC_064640.1, on the reverse strand, counting down.
AATGCAGGCTGCTATTCTCCCATGGAGACGATCGTAGAGATGCTGGATGTAGTCCTGTGGAACGGCTTGCCATGCCATTTCCACCTGGCGCCTCAGTTGGACCAGCGTTCGTGCTGGACGTGCAGACCGCGTGAGACGACGCTTCATCCAGTCCCAAACATGCTCAATGGGGGACAGATCCGGAGATCTTGCTGGCCAGGTTAGTTGACTTACACCTTCTAGAGCACGTTGGGTGGCACGGGATACATGCGGACGTGCATTGTCCTGTTGGAACAGCAAGTTCCCTTGCCGGTCTAGGAATGGTAGAACGATGGGTTCGATGACGGTTTGGATGTACCGTGCACTATTCAGTGTCCCCTCGACGATCACCAGTGGTGTACGGCCAGTGTAGGAGATCGCTCCCCACACCATGATGCCGGGTGTTGGCCCTGTGTGCCTCGGTCGTATGCAGTCCTGATTGTGGCGCTCACCTGCATGGCGCCAAACACGCATACGACCATCATTGGCACCAAGGCAGAAGCGACTCTCATCGCTGAAGACGACACGTCTCCATTCGTCCCTCCATTCACGCCTGTCGCGACACCACTGGAGGCGGGCTGCACGATGTTGGGGCGTGAGCGGAAGACGGCCTAACGGTGTGCGGGACCGTAGCCCAGCTTCATGGAGACGGTTGCGAATGGTCCTCGCCGATACCCCAGGAGCAACAGTGTCCCTAATTTGCTTGGAAGTGGCGGTGCGGTCCCCTACGGCACTGCGTAGGATCCTACGGTCTTGGCGTGCATCCGTGCGTCGCTGCGGTCCGGTCCCAGGTCGACGGGCACGTGCACCTTCCGCCGACCACTGGCGACAACATCGATGTACTGTGGAGACCTCACGCCCCACGTGTTGAGCAATTCGGCGGTACGTCCACCCGGCCTCCCGCATGCCCACTATACGCCCTCGCTCAAAGTCCGTCAACTGCACATACGGTTCACGTCCACGCTGTCGCGGCATGCTACCAGTGTTAAAGACTGCGATGGAGCTCCGTATGCCACGGCAAACTGGCTGACACTGACGGCGGCGGTGCACAAATGCTGCGCAGCTAGCGCCATTCGACGGCCAACACCGCGGTTCCTGGTGTGTCCGCTGTGCCGTGCGTGTGATCATTGCTTGTACAGCCCTCTCGCAGTGTCCGGAGCAAGTATGGTGGGTCTGACACACCGGTGTCAATGTGTTCTTTTTTCCATTTCCAGGAGTGTAGTACAATTCTCAAGGCTGTCAATTCAACTAAGTACCTGGGTGTTAAAATTACGAACAACTTCAGTTGGAAAGGCCACATAGATAATATTCTGGGGAAGGCGAGGCAAAGGTAACGTTTCATTGACAGGACACTTAGAAGATGCAACAAGTCCACTAAAGAGACAGCTTATACTACACTCGTTCGTCCTTTGTTAGAAATTGCTGCGCGGTGTGGGATCCTTACCAGGTGGGATTGAAGGAGGACATCGAAAGAGTGCAAAAAAGGGCAGCTCGTTTTGTATTATCACGTAATAGGGGAGAGAGTGTGGCAGATATGATACGCGAAGTGGGATGGAAGTCATTACAGCAAAGACGTTTTTCGTCGCGGCGAAATCTATTTACGAAATTTCAGTCACCAACTTTCTCTTCCGAATGCGAAAATATTTTGTTGAGCTCCACCTACACAGGTAGGAATGATCATCAAAATAAAATAAGAGAAATCAGAGCTCGAACAGAAAGGTTTAGGTGTTCGTTTTTCCTGCGCGCTGTTCGGGAGTGGGATGGTAGAGAGATAGTATGATTGTGGTTCGATGAACCCTCTGCCAAGCACTTAAATGTGAATTGCAGAGTAGTCATGTAGATAGATAGATAGATAGATAGGATCTGTCAGCTCTGGTTTAGCCTCAATGTGTGGGCAGGGATTATTGGCGACCACCTCATGGGACCAGTTACCCTTCCTTAGCCCCTCACAGGTGAGGCATATCTGCTCTTTCTGCGAGTGACACTGCTGCCCCTGCTGGAAGACATGTCTTTGATGGTAGAAGGGGTAATGCGGCTACTGCATGATGGTGCTCCAGCTCTGTGCTCTCTTCAGTGTGGAGCTAAAACAATAGTGTATACAGAACATTTCCATTGGGCTGGTGTGTTCTCATGTGTGCTTTCAATCATTTGAACCTACACTGTTGAAGGTCTTTTATCTCCACCATCTTTTTTATCTCCATCATCAAGTGGGTGTACATCTCTCAGAAGGCATTTCCAGCCACATGTTCGTATGAAGTTTTCTGCTCATTATCCTCTCAGGGATCGTTTCCTGCATTTTGTACCCATTTACTACATTGCTCTTGTATATTACAAATTGTAATGTTTAATCACTGAGGAACTCTGGTTAGAGGTAATAGAAGGCCTGAAAGCCCTAATCTTGCCGGGTGTAATAAGTGAAGAATAAATCTGCTAAACAAAGCAGACTGTACATATATGTTTACCTTCAGGATCTCTTACCAAAAACTGGGGTCGATTTCAGTCATATTTGGCTCAGAAACAGCAGGCCTTTCGAGTATCAGCACTGTAGGGTTTATAACCTTCTACCTCCAACAGGAGTGGAGAAATGGGCAGAAACGTGTTTTTCCTAGCCCCTGGCTATAGGCTGTTCTGCATGATAGGCATGTTGTGTGAGAAGAGTATCACTCCATCTTCAGGCCACGAATGGCCTACCGGGACCATCCGACCGCCGTGTCATCGTCAGTGGAGGATGCAGATAGGAGGGGCGTGGGGTCAGCACACAGCTCTCCCGGTCGTTACGATGGTATTCTTGGCTGAAGCCGCTACTATTCGGTCGAGTAGCTCCTCAATTGGCATCACGAGGCTGAGTGCACCCCGTGAGAAGAGTATCAGCCTGCCAAATCAACTCAGTTTACAGGACAGCATGTATGTCAGGGGCCAGAAACGGATTTCTGCAGCCTGACACGTGGGCTGCCTTGCAAGACAGGTGCGTGTCGGTATAATATCGACCTACTTTATTGACCTGCCTGCACGCCACCTTCTACATCGCGGGCAATTTTCAAGTCCCTGATGTGTAACTTGCCCCACATTTCAGGGACGTTATGGGCGTTGTATCAGTTCCGTTTATTAAGCTGTATTGCAGGGGCTACACATGCCAATGAGCATGGCTCGAGACAGATTGAAATAGATAGAGGAGGGGATGACCAGAATTAGGGGAGGAGCTGCTCGAGGCAAGCGTAAGGTGTAGAGGGGCAGTGGACATGTGGAAACGGAAAAAGGGGAGGTGGAGATGGGAAGAGAGTGGGGGTTATGGTTAGAAGGTTGGGAGCAAAATACAGTCAGAGAGAGAGAGAGAGGGGGAGTGGAGGAAATGGACAGAAAGAGGGGAAGGAGGAGACAAAGAAACAGAGACAGTGGAGAGGAGGAGATGGACAGATAGAGGGGGGAGGATGATGTGGACAGACAGAGGGAGGAAGGGGTGGACACAGAGTGGGGGAAGGGGAGGTGTGTTCGGCATACGTGTCGAACATATACGCAAGTAAAGCCGCGGTAAAAGTCTATAAATAAATAAATAAATAGGCAAAGATTACACTCCCACAGCTAAGGCCAGCATCGTAACCTGCAGTGCATTACGCCGTATCTGATCTGTAAGGCCTCGATCTGTAGGTGGTGTTGGCAGACGTCACATTTAAAACGCTACCCTCTGGAAGACAACGGTGGGAATCTACTCGGGCAGAAACAGGGGTTAAATGCGCAACTCGCCTCTTCGTCGAGCTCTTGCTGCAGCGGGCTGAGCGAGACGGAGGACGTGGACAGCTCGAAAGAGGAATCGGCGGGCCCGGCGCCGGCCACGGGGTTGCTGCGGTGGCGACGGCGCGACGGGCTGGCCGCCTCGCGCAGGCTCAGCGGTGACAGCAGCGCCGTGCGGCTCACCGACAGCCCGCTGCGCTGCTGCGAGCCGCCGGGTGCCGGCGCCGCGCTGCCGCCCGCGCCGCCGCTGTCGTCGGCCGGCGGGTCGCAACACGTCACGTTCACCTCGATGATGGACTCGTATTCGGGCTTTCGGCGCGACGGCCGAGGTCGGTCTGAGGGTTCGGCGTCGGACCGCGTGCGGCGGCGCGGCCGCGGCTGGCGCTGCAGGCTGCCGCTGGAGCCGAGGCGCGCGCCCACGTGCGGGTTCTCGCGCGCCCACGTCGCGCTCGCGCTGTACGGCCGCGGCCGCAGCGGCCCGCTCAGGTTACTCGCGCTCGCCGTCTCGCGCACCGGGCTCGTCCGCAGGTGTTCCAGTGTCGCTGTTAAACCGCACACGCACACGATTATGTACCTTAAAACAACAACTTTCATTATGTCACTACTAGAAAAAACGCGATATCTTTGTCCAGTGTGGAGGCAAGTCGCGGCAAGGAATCCATTGTGAGACAGAATGCATATTACGTGAAATTAATTTGCACAATGAACCCTTTCGTGGTTAAATTTCATTTCGCAGATGTCTGAAAAATAAAAGGGCAAAAACTCTCTTCCTTTGTGATAAATTGTACCTTTCATTAAAAAAAAGAAAAAAAAAGATTAAGCTTTCTTGTCTCAAAAATCGGTGTAGTGGTACACATGTGTCCTACAAATCTAACTAGATCTATGTTTCCAACAGCACCTAGGATTTTTAGAGTTAATTTTTAATTTTAGAACGATTTTATCAGTATGGCAGTTGTGGACAACAGTGTAACAGAACAGTAGCAAAACACGTTTATTCACCTGGCAATGAAAAACGTGAAATTCTACACACACATTTTCAACATATTTCAAGATGGCTTTGACATACCACACATCAATGTTTCCTACAAATGTTCTACAATGTTTCTAGAAAGTTTTCTGGAGCATATAAGTCCCACTGCATATAAGTTATGTACAAACCAGCAGAATTACTGAGGTGCGTAGTCATGTTTCGAAGCAATGTCTATGGTGTATAAGAAAACCCATTTAAAAAACTTCCTGGCAGTGAGGACCGGGCGTGAGTCGTGCTTCGGTAGCTCAGATGGTAGAGCACTTGCCCGCGAAAGGCAAAGGTCCCGAGTTCGAGTCTCGGTCGGGCACACAGTTTTAATCTGCCAGGAAGTTTCATATCAGCGCACACTCCGCTGCAGAGTGAAAATCTCATTCTAGAAACATCCCACAGGCTGTGGCTAAGCCGTGTCTCTGCAGTATCCTTTCTTTCAGGAGTGCTAGTTCTGCAAGGTTCGCAGGAGAGCTTCTGTAAAGTTTGGAAGGTAGGAGACGAGATACTGGCAGAAGTAAAGCTGTGAGGACCGGGCGTGAATCGTGCTTCGGTAGCTCAGATGGTAGAGCACTTGCCCGCGAAAGGCAAAGGTCCCGAGTTCGAGTCTCGGTCGGGCACACAGTTTTAATCTGCCAGGAAGTTTCATATCAGCTCACACTCCGCTGCAGAGTGAAAATATTCTAAAAACCCATTTAGTTGCTTCAGGCATTCATGGAATGGGGAAGTTGGTGATCTGGCCTAATTTTCGTGAAACAAACACACTACAAACACACGCCGCCCCATTTGATCGCTTAAAGCCTACTATGTATCCACCCCATGTTACATAATACAGGGCGAGTCAAAAGTCCTTGGACTCCTTCATAAGTTGGAAGATTGAAGAAAAAATTGAAATGTGACGATGTTAACATAGGTTTGATGTGGGGCCGCAACATTTGGAGTTAATGTCATTCATGGCCGCCATCTTGAAATTCGCCATTTTGGATTCAAGTCTTTTTTTTTTTTGAATGGGAAGGGGGGTGTATGACACATCAAATAACACTCGTTTGAGCCCTGCAATTGAGTGGTGTAATTTGTTTCTGTCTATCTTGTACAGTTTAGAGGTTATTAATGTTAAACGTTAGGAAATTACCTTCATACCGAATGCTACAACACATGTTCTACGTGTTGTCCAACCCGTGCAATGCACAACTGTAGTCGCCGCAACCATATTAATAACTTCTAAACTGTACAAGATAGACGAAAACAAATTACACCACTCAATTCCAGAGTTCAAGCGAGTGTTATTTGATGCGTCATACACCCCCCTTCCCATTAAAAAAAAATGACTTGAATCCAAAATGGCGGCCATGAATAACATTCACTCCAAAAGTTGTGGTCCCACGTCAAACCTATGTTCCCATCATCACATTTAAATTTTCCCTTTAATCTTACAGCCGGCCGGAGTGGCTGAGCGGTTCTAGGCGCTACAGTCTGGAACCGCGCCACCGCTACTGTCGCAGGTTCGAATCCTGTCTCGGGCATGGATGTGTGTGATGCCCTTAGGTTAGTTAGGTTTAAGTAGTTCTAAGTTCTAGGGGACTGATGACCACAGAAGTTAGGTCCCATAGTGCTCAGAGCCATTTGAACCGTTTTAATCTTCCAACTTATGTAGGTGTCCAAGGACTTTTGAATCACCCTGTATTTTTCTCCAAGTTACGAAAACATCTCGCTGTATGCTAGCACTAGACAGATATTAGATATTGTAGGCCCAACGCTCAAAATTGTGAATTAATTTAGTGGACATAAAATATCTCATCAACCATGAAAGAGCCAAACTGTGGAGTGTATAGGCGACGATACGCTGTGGTGAGAATGAGTGGGAAACATTGCCAGCTGTGTATTAGAGGCACGGGGGTTACGAGAGTCAAAATCACTTAAAGAGTGAACATGTTAAACGTTCTAAGTGCCAAATCTCCCACTTGCAGGAGAGTCAAAAAATAATGTATATTATTTATTTTTATCCAAATATCTGAGAACGTATTGTAATACTAAGCCATTATGCTGCTCACCTCGTCACTAAAAAAATAATGGGACAAATCAGAACATAAATAATTTATTAAGAACGCTTATGTGCCATAATTGGTAGCTGACTCGTTCTAAGTGTCAATACGAAAGTTTTTGTTTCAAGTATCATTAATACTGACGCACTACGTTTTATTTTTAATAATACAAGTATAGAAATGTAGCAGTAATATTTCAACCAGTAGAACTGTAGACAACAAAAATTATTTTCATATCTTTTTGAATGTTTACAAGACAATAACAAAACAAAATTCTGGAAGAGACTCTCTCAGTATTGACTTCAGCCAACTCCATTCTTCAAATGAGATGTTGCTAGGCATCCTAGAATGCCCTGTGATGTTCAGGAAGAAATGGCAACATCGTCAACAGGTCTTTTGGTTTTGCAACTGATTAACATGACTGGTATTTCAAACGAGGTACGGCATGGCATATTAATACACTGAAATTTTTCCATTCTACTGCTTCAGAGTAAGAATTTTTGATAGTTATTTGAGATGGATGAGTATGAGACAAGTTGGTCGTACTGCATTTGGAGATCTTACACGCCTGCATTGACAACAGTGTTTCAGCAGCATTTTTAAAATCAAACAAGATAGTTGTATGCGTTGGAATTACATGGAATGAGTTCATAGAGTTAGCTGACTCAGCAATCTCGTGTAAATCTTGCAGTACAAAGGCGTTACTCACCTTTCTTCGATTCCCTATAATTGCAACCTGTTTGTCGCCACTCAGAAAGCTATGCCATCTCACCGAAACTTCTGCGTTACCTCTTCAATTCCAGACTAATTGGAAGAGACCTAGAGGCCTTGCACTTGGAACTCCAGAGGGAAGTACTACTTGGCACAAAGACCATGCCCCATCTAGTAATGAATGTTTGAAGCATTTTCTCCATGATTTGACACTTGGAGCAACTCTAGAGACACGCAACTGAGTACCGAGAACACAATATCACTTAAAACGCTGTTTGTGAAAAAATAGCACTTAGAATGTTTTTCATTTCCACTCCTCATTTACTAACTGCACTACAGGCGTAAGGTTTTGCATTGCAATATGGAAAAATGCACAGATTTTCAAACGCCACAGGCTGGGCAGAAACGGCCACATCGCGTTTGGCACGCAAAACAACCTATTTTGGGGTGCACAGATCGTCGAGACCGGGGAGCTAGTGGTGCGATGGGACTTCAGCTCTGCTCTGCGCTACATTGATCTGAGTGCACGAACTTCGTGTAATCAGTGTCCAGTATTATCGAAGTCTCAACGACCGCCATAGGACACTGACGAACATTTTTAACTTTTGGGAAAACTAGGAAACATTCAGAGTGTTGTAAGCACGCCTGCTTCGGGGAGAACCAGCCAAGGAGGCAGACGTTGGCTTTTAGTCAGCTATAGTCCTTGCTTCCTTCCTTTTGGGTTGCATGGAGCTTCTCCAGTTTCACGGAGAACGAACCATAACTGTGTCAAGGCTATTATTACGTTTGGGTCGCCACTCCCAAAGGCATTTTAAGTCTGCTGCCACCAGCTGCCACCCCCCCCCCCCCTTCCACTAACCCATCCCTACACTCCACCCAACGAGGAAGACTCCATCTACACCTTCTGTCTCCATCTAGTGTTCTTCACATGGTCAAATTTGACAAATTTTCGAAGTGTTTCCGCATCGGGTAACTGACGTAGGACGTGGGAACCAGCCCTGCATTTACCCAGACGGACGTGGAGAACCACCTAAAATTCACATCCAGGCTTGCTGGCATGCCGGGCCCTGTTGTTAATCCGCGAGGAGGTTTCGATATGGGGCCGATGTATCTCCCTGACTCCCAGAAATAGGTTCAGTTATCAGAGCTGTAGTGTAGTACGCAAATAAAGAATAAAAAAAAGGGTAAAGTTTGTGGCACAAGGCCGTGACTGGGCTATTGGCATTACTGGAGGTAGAATGAAGCTTTTCTTCGCTGCCCGCATGAGGAAGGGGGGGGGGGGGGGGCAGCGAGCCCATTGACCCATCCGCCTTTTACCGCAGCACTGCACCACTGAGCAGTGGTGCGACGGAAGCTTTGCGTTAGATGCCTTCTGTGTTGTGTTGTCGCATGATGTGTATCAAAAGAAAACTGCAATGAGACACTCAGAGGATGTAATACTATGAGAGTCTCTCAACATCAGCGTCTCATAATACAAAGCGCCATATGAAGTAGGGCATTTTGTTCCATTATCGTCACAGTTGGAAATTACCATTTGATCTAAAATTCCTTTATATATTGTAAATTTTTTTCTGTTGAAGAAACTGGCGAATACATAGGAGGAAGTCCATAGACAAATGCGGACAGTATTTATTCCACAATTCTACCGACATATTCTTCAGTGATTCGGAAGGAAAATACTGCCTGAATGCTGCTCAGCGGTGTGGGATCCGTGCCAGATGGGGTTGATAGAAGAGATAAAGAAGATCCAACGGAGAGCAGAGCGCTTCGTTACAGGGTCATTTAGTAATCGCGAAAGCTGTACGGAGATGATAAACTCCAGTGGAAGACTCTGCAAGAGAGACGCTCAGTAGCTCGGTACGGGCTTTTGTTGAAGTTTCGAGAACATACCTTCACCGAGGAGTCAAGCAGTATATTGCTCCCTCCTACGTATATCTCGCGAAGAGACCATGAGGATAAAATCAGAGAGATTAGAGCCCACACAGAGGCATACCGACAATCCTTCTTTCCAAGAACAATACGAGACTGGAATAGAAGGGAGAACCGATAGAGGTACTCAAGGTACCCCCCGCCACACACCGTCAGATGGTTTGCGGAGTATGGATGTAGATGTAGATGTAGAGGTGGGTATGATTTTTCTGTTGCCAGTAACCTGAAGAAATATAATGACGTTAGTATGTTTTCATTTGCTTTCATTTTTAATAAACCTATATTTCATGGCATCTGAAATGAAATTTTCATGAACGTGCGAAGAAACGTTAGGGACTCACATCGGAAAAATAGAAGAGAAAAAGAGAGCTTGGAGCAGGATCAAATATCTCTGTGAAACCAAAGAAATGGGTTTTGTATGATGACCTGGCTTTCCCTGATATCATTCCACAAGAGAGGTTATCAATAAATTTGTCGATATTAAATCAGTCGTTTCCGTTGATTCGCCTTTGTGAATAATAAATTTGGCCTATTATTGATACATTTAACGAACTACAACAGAAATAATTTGTTGCAGATCTGTCCCCAACATTTGACTCTCTCAGGAAGAAGAAAAGACCAACAGTATGGTTGCAAGCATTGTGACTGATTCCAGAGACAATACTGAAGTTGTATTCATATTACTTAATCTATAAGAGCCTGGTTTGGGCCAGCTTTCGAAGCAATAGATCTTATCTGCGTTTCATTGACCAATATGATTGTTAAGGCAGAACACAAGATTTTGAGACGCTTTGCGATGCTCACTTTAAGTTAATGAGGAACTCTTTGAAGTTCTTGATTTGTTTTTGTTTTCTCCTGAATGGAAATACGCCTTATTTTGTTTTGTGTCGAGCTCATGATTTTCGCATACATAAAAATTGGAAAATACACTAAAAAAATTAAGCTTGCTCTTCCTTCCAAGGTTCACTCAATGTACTCTGCACCAGTTCACTCCCCCGTCAACTGCAACTGCATACCACCGCTACGTACTGTGATTGTTGGACAGCGGACTGCACTCCCCGTCCTTATCTCTGAAACCGACTGCCGCAAAGTCAAGAATGGCTGTGTCGCCTTGTATACCATAGCTATAGCCCGCAATAATGACTGCGAGTTTTTATGCAGACAGCAAACCACCATTCACCGGTCACACCAATACGAAACGTTTCGTGACGACTTCTTGTTCTTTATAATGTATGAGTGCGACAAAAATACTGTGGGGGAGTAAAAATAATAGCGTAAACATGTGAAAACCTACAATGGAAAATGTGAAACTGGGGCAACTTTGAATGCAAAATCTAAAAAGTGAAAAGTATACAACGAAAAAGTGCGAAAACGTGTGGGCGACAGAAGAACAAGTGCGAAAAACGTAGAGGCGACAAACGGATAAATTTGGTCTCACTGTATTTTAGTTGAGTCAAAAAGAGAAGCATGTGGAATTTAGTGATGGGTGTAACTTAAACAACTCGAAATGAGAAATTTAAGAGTATATCAGAACATGCTTACATTATTTGAGACTGGTGATCTCGGCAGCATGATTTATTTCCTTTTAATATAAAATTGAAGTGTTGTTTTATGTTCTACTGCATTTTGTAAGTCTCTTAAAAGCAGTTGGGCCTTTCAGTGAATACTGTTTATATTAATTTTTTTTCTTTCTTCGTTGCTGTAAACCTGTCGATGGTGGAAGTATAGGGACTTTTATCACAGTGATTCAGTACTATGGAAAAGTTATGACCCAAATTTTATGCAAAAGTGTCAATAAATAGCTATCTTCCAAACGTTTCACTGCTTTCACCTTAAACGAGGAATATGAAAATATATAACAGGAAGAGGTTCAATTGCCATCTCAAAATGTTCGTTCTTAATAAGCACTAAGGAATTACTTAACGTTCCATGATGTGAAAAAATGATCTGAGTTGTTTCACCATTACAACTGTGACAAGAGAAAAAGTTTATTTTAAACCGCGTTAGACAGATAGAACAGAAAATGAAATTAACATCACAACGAGTTTTTTCTGCGGCACTGATAGGTTTCGTGAAACATTTGTACGTTTCTTGCTGTACAATACTTTCTATAAGCTGCAGAAAATACAGAAACTGACTGACATTTATTAAAATATATTAATTTTGTGCCATCATTTAGAATGTGCCTGCTAATCAAAATGCAATAACAACCTTCACCGCCATGTGCCGCAAAAATACTGTTAATCTTCCTCTTCTTCGTCCTGTTGAGCAGTCACAATAACATTACCGTGTCATCCTCTTGTTCTTGTTGTAAAGTATCTAAGTAGTCAAAGTCAAATCCAATTCGGCCGTGCTTCTCTCCTTCCAGTTGCCGACTGACACTGCAGCTACAGCTGAGGCCGCATCTTGGCAAACGGCGGCGGGTGCGGACCAATTTCGGCCGCGTCGCTGTATACACAGTGTGTCCCATTTCCGTTAGGACTGTGGCTACGAAAAATAAAAGTCACAGATTATGTTCACAAAATCACTGTATTTATTCAAAATAGTCTCCCCCCTTAGTCAAAACACAACTGAAATCGTTTTAAAAGTGTTCTGAAACAGTCACTGTAGTCCTTTTCTGGAGCTGCATTTAGTTCTGCAGTACAGTTTTCTTGGATTTCCTTAACTGCGTCATGATGATGTCCTGTCATTGGCAACTTCAAGCTGAGGAACAACCAGAAGTCTGCTGTGGTCAAATCCGGCGAATATGATGGGTGATCCAGGACTGTGATCCACATGCTGGCCAAAACCTTGCGAACAGTCTTTGCTTTTTGGGCTGGGGTGTCGTCATAGAGGAGCAACCAGGAACCTGCCTCTCGTTATTCGGGTTGAATTCGACGAATTATCTCCCACAAACGCTGGAGGACTTTAAAAACTTGATGCTGTCTCAATGCTCTTCTGCCACTTTCCGACAAGAGTCAGATACGTACTGTTACGACCAGGATGCCTGATGCAACAATGATAGCGCTTTGACTTTCTACACAGCTGATCATGAAACTTAAAGGCTCGTAACGCCACATCAAGCCACGAGATAGCATTGCAGTTCGGAATTTCATACAAGCAGTCCTATCGGAACTGGGACACACTGCGTTCCTAAGCGACAAAACACGAGCATACCCAGCCACAGTCACAGGTAACTACCGCACCTTGGACAACGCACCTAGAGTAAACCTGGCGCCGTCCTGGAAGGCATGGAGAAAGGGAAAATCCCCACGCCTACCCTGGACTGAACCTGGGACCTCCAGGCGTGCAGCCTACTGCTCTAACCCCTTCTTCTGTTGTTTTTATTCTCCTAATTACTTTTTTTGCCGTTGGACAGGACAGGGAACTAAAAAAATCTACTTGGCACTGCCACTACTATAAAGAAAAAAAAAGCCTGCACCCCTTCATGCGCTGGCGCCTGTCTGTGCTTATCCCAAAACAACTAACCGATTAGTAAAAGGAGCGTAGGAAAAGAAGAACTAACCTAAGGACATCACACACATCCATGCCCGAGGCAGGATTCGATCCTGCGACCGTAGCGGTCGCGCGGTTCCACTCTGAAGCGCCTAGAACCGCTCGGCCACACCGGCCGGCGGCATCACGAAACCAACAAATGCTACTGTAATGCGTATTTATTTATCGACGACCACTTTTGGTCAAGAGAGCGACTTGGAGTGATGGACACTATTACATCAGGGTAAAGGGAGGACCGTAGATGTCAAATACGTGATTATTTTCTGTTGCAACACACGTCACTGTATAAGTGACAATCAAGTTTTTGACACTAATTCTAGTTTAACTAATCAACCTAACTTCAGCATCAGCTAGGGACAGCAAGGTTGCTGCTGAAACTGATAATAATTATGTACCGACTGATAATTATATAGGATAAAGTCTTGCAAATTGTACCATTTTTATGATTTTACTGGAATCTACATTACCTAAATGTAATACTAATAACGTTGTGTGAGACACATATGCCGAAAGTTTCAAAAAATAAATTTCCTACCCTTTGAAAGGTATAGCATAATTGGTGGCGAGGTGCAGAGTGGTACACTTGTACCACTGGTATTACAAATTATACCAATAAAATATTTTTAGACTGTAGCAAGAAATACAAATATCTAGTGAGTATGGCCAACATCTCTTTTAATTTTGAAGGCATTACCCATTAATACGTAGTAATTATCTGAAATATTAGAATACTTTTGGAATTACACTGAGCAGTTTCAACATTAGCTACCCTTTCACGTTTTCAGCTATCACAACAAAACACTTTGCAATTGCTTTTGCACACCGGACATGAAACCGTAGACAACATTTGAGGTACTTAATGATTTCTTCCTCTTCGTCAACTTCGCAGATACTGCAGAACCAGTTTGACGATATATGTCTACTTTCGGTTTTACCAGTATTAGTTTTGTTAGGCCTACTTTTGTTTTTTGTCAGATTATTCGTCAAGGAGGATCCTCTTGTAAGGACTGTCGGTGATATCGACAGCAGATGATATAGCTCCGCTCTTTATTCTTTTTTGCCGAGTTGGATGTGGGGGACTTCATTTACGAATAACGTAAATTGGAAAGCAAATCAAAGGCTAGCAGGTCTACGAAAGAGACTGCTTACACGGTGTGGGAGCCACATTAGAAGGGATTGGCGGAAGGGAGAAATGAACATTATGATAAAATAAGAGAAATAAGAGTTCTCACAGAAAGATTTAAGTGCTCGTTATTGGAAAGTGCCTTCGAGAGTGGAACGGTAGAAAAACAGCTTGAAGGTGGTTCGATGAAACCTCTGCAAGGGCACTTAATTGGAAATTGCAGAATAATGACGTAGATGTAGATACCTCGTGGGCCTACTACCATTCATTAGTACAGGTTTCTTTTGTGGGAGATGAAGTATTCAGACTTAATTTCCAATACCTTGCCTTGATTTTCCTGGAAGTTCTAGCGTCGTTTCTTCAGTCATTTCTTCTTTTTATTTTTAATTTGTGATTATGGATTGGATTTAGTCGCCACTTAGCACGAATCACGAAAAATACACTATGTGATCAAAAGTATCCGGACACCTGGCTGAAAATGACTTACAAGTTCGTGGCACCCTCCATTGGTGATGCTGGAATTCAATATGTTGTTGGTCCACCCTTAGCCTTGATGACAGCTTCTACTCTCGCAGGCATACGTTCAATCAGGTACTGGAAGGTTTTTTGGGGAGTGGCAGCCCATTCTTCACGGAGTGCTGCACTGAGGAGAGGTATCGGTGTCGGTCGGTGAGGCCTGGCACAAAGTCAGCGTTCCAAAACATCCGAAAAGTGTTCTATAGGATTGAAATCAGGACTCTGTGCAGGCCAGTCCATTACAGGGATGTTATTATCGTGTAACCACTCCGCCACAGGCGTGCACTATAAATAGGTGCTCGATCGTGTTGAAAGATGCAATCGCCATCCCCGAATTGCTCTTCAACAGTGGGAAGCAAAAAGGTGCTTAAAACATCAATGTAGGTCTGCGTTGTGATAGTGCCACGCAAAACAACCAGGGATGCAAGCCCCCTACATGAAAAACACGACCACACCATGACACCACCGCCTCCAAATTTTACTGTTGGTACTACACACGTTGGTAGATGACGTTCACCGGGTATTCGCCATACCCACACCCTTCTAGGGGACTAGGTAGTGTTCTGACCTCTGCTGTTACTTTTCTTTATAAATGATTTGGGTGACAATCTGAGCAGCCATCTTAGGTTGTTTGCAGATGATGCTGTCATTTATAGCCTAGTAAAGTAATCAGAAGATCAGAACCAATTGCAAAACGACTTAGATAAGATATCTATATGGTGCGAAAATTGGCAGTTGACCCCAAATAATGAAGAGTGAGAGGTCATCCTCATGAGTGCTAAAAGGAATTCGTTAAACTTCGGCTACACTATAAATCAATCAAATCTAAAGGCCCTACATTCAACGAAATACCTAGGAATTACAACTACGGACAGCTTAAACTGGAAAGAAAACATGTAGGGAAGAAGAACCACAGACTACGTTTTATCGGCATAACGTCCGCATGCTTAGCTGGGTCATAACGTGCTTGCCCCCCATGCACGGGGCCCGGGTTCCATTCCCAGCCGGTTTGGAAATTTTCTCCGCTCGGGGCCTCGGTTTTATGTTGTCCTCATCATTATTTCATCCTCATCATCGGCCGTAAGACGCCCAATGTGGCGCCGACTGAAATAAGACTTGCACTTGGCGGCCGAACCCGAATGGGACATCCCGGCCAACAATGCCATACGATCATTTCATTTCATTTCATTGGCAGAACACTCATAAGCTGCAACAACTCTACTACTTAGACTGGCTACACTACGCTTTCCGTCCTTCTGTGGGAGTACTGCTGTGTGGTGTGGGATCCTTGCCAAATAGGATTAACGAAGTAAAATGGTTCAAATGCCTCTGAGCACTATGCGACTTAACTTATGAGGTCATCAGTCGCCTAGAACTTAGAACTAATTAAACCTAACTAAACTAAGGACATCACACACATCCATGCCCGAGGCAGGATTCGAACCAGCTACCGTAGCGGACGCTCGGCTCCAGACTGTAGCGCCTAGAACCGCACGGCCACTCCGGCCGGCTTAACGAAGTACATCGAATAAGTTCAAAGAAGAACAGCGCGTCTTGTACTATCGAGAAACAGGGGGGAGAGAGTGTCACGGACATGATACAGGATTTGGGGTGGAAATCATTAAAACAAAGGTGTGTTTCGTTGTGGCGGGATCTTCTCACGAACTTTCAGTCACCAACTTTTGCCTCCGAATGCGAAAACATTTTATTGACGCCGACCTACATAGGGAGAAACCGCCATCACAATAAAATAACGTAAATCAGAGCTCACATGGAAAGATAAAGGATTTGTTTTTCCTCGCACTGTTCGAGAGTGGAATAATAAAGAATTAGCGTAAAGGTGGTTCGATGAACGCACTTAAGTAGCCTTGTAGATGTAGATTAGGCATGAAATTCAGGTCATTGTCATCCAAGTCTCCACGGGATTTTGCGAACTCACAACAGTACCTCCTCCTCCTCTTCCTCCTCCTCCTCCTCCTCCTTCCACTTCTCAAACCGAGGCACTCAACCCCGTACGTGGGGTGCATTTCCCTGTGGATATCGATCGGCTTTGGTCCCTTGCTCCACAGGAAACGAATCACACTTCGTTGCTTGTACGTCATGGACGTGTGAAGCACAACCGTCAACTTCAACAACTGATAGCAGCGCCGTGCCGTGTGAGCTACCGGCAGAGAAGTCCGGGCCGGTCCAAGAGAGGTCCATCGCTGGGAATGAATATGTTGAATTCTCATGTACAGTGGTAATTTGGCTAAAGGAAATGGGGCAAAGACTTTCTGATTCGCCCTCATAAACTGATAATTACCGATTGTTTATAAAAGATTTTTAATAAAGATAGGGCCGGCCGCTGTGGCCGAGCGGTTCTAGGCACTTCAGTCCGGAAGCGCGCTGCTGCTACGGTCGCAGGCTCGAATCCTGCCTCGGGCATGGATGTCTGTGATGTCCTTAGGTTAGTTAGGTTGAAGTAGTTCTAAGTCTAGGGGATTGATGACCTCAGATGTTCTCAGAGCCATTTGAACCATTTTTTTAATAAAGATTGTTTAAACTACAAAAGAACAAAGCAATTTAATTTTTTCTTATTTATGGTTCTTTCTTTACTACTTGGTAGAACAATTCCATCTTTAAAATTGAATAGTAAGTATACTATTTTTGCTGTACAGATTTTTGTTGGTAAACAGAAATTTAGCTCAATATCCCCAGATGGTCCTAAATGATCAGTTATAGATCAACACATGGCCAATTTTAAGCGTCACATTATGCAATAAATCAGCCACATACCCATGAACCGCCACAATGACATACGCTGCTACACAAAATTGAAACAATAAAATTTCCTATTCCGTATCTTGCTTACCCCAAAGTCTTCAACAATGTAACTTGCAATACTCTAATATTGTGCACTTTAACCACGTACTGTGATTAATATTGCCCACTGCATAAAAATGTTATTTACAACGAAAAACATTTTTGTTACACGTAAGTTACTAGTGCTCAGATAGTTCTCAACCACTTTCACCACCTCAGAAACAATGGCATCATAATGATATAACATGAAAAATTGTGAGATTATGTATTTTAATTATTGTGTATAATAATGTCTATAGCCTGAAGCTTAGTTTACAATGTTAAAAAACATGTATGTTGCACAACATAAATGAAGAGAGATCAGTTTCACAGTTTCTCAACCTCACAAAATTTGGCATTATAACCATTTAACTTGTAATATTGCATAGTTTAATTATTTATTATGCTTAACTTTGTTCAAAAAGCTTACGAGAATGCAGCTGGGTGATGTCGTCTTCAATCGCCGATATTTCGACAGGACCATACCCTGCCATTTTCAAGGTAAAATTGCAGCAAGTAAGCACTGTACAGCGAATTTAGTGCCTCGGTTTTCACAGAAACTCCATAAAGATAACACACACACACACACACACACACACACACACACACACACACACACACACACACACACACGCACAGTAAACACTAGCGTCATCACAAACCAAAGATGAACGACGTCACGAGTTATCGGTAGTGAAATTAATAATCAACGGGTGAGGTAGCATAAACTCTGTCTCTCTGTTTTTTGTCGAGTGAGACAGCAGGATTTCATGCAGAATGTGAACAAAAACCACCATCTATATTTATGGGATTCTACATGGACACCTGCTCTCTCACTTGTCAAAAGGCAGAGGGACAGAATTTGTGCTACCTCACCAGTTGATTATTAATTTCACTATCGATAACTTCTTATGTCGGTCATCTTTGGTCCGTGATAGCCATAGTGTTTACAGTGTGTGTGTGTGTGTGTGTGTGTGTGTGTATGTGTGTGTGTGTGTGTGTTATCTTTACGGAGTTTCTGTAAGAAACGAGGTATTAAATTCGCTTGCACAGCGCTTACTTGCTGCAGTTTTGTCTTGAAAATGGCAGGGTGTGCTCATGTCGAAGTCTCGGTGGTTGTCGACGACGTCACCTGGCTGCATTCCCGTGAGTTATTGGACCACTGTATACGCCGGGAGAAACTAAGGTCTCACACTGCTTAACACTGTTCATTGTGTAAAGTGAAATTTCAACATTAAGAAACAAAGTCTCATACACAACACACTATGCAAGTGATTGTATCTTGACATATAATGTTTGGTTACGTAACAAGGGAAACTCCCCATCACTCCCCCCTCGGATTTAGTGGTAAGATGGCCCAGTGGATAGCCCGTGAAAAACAGAACACAGATCAAGCACGAAAACAGGGAGATGGTATGCTGAACTGTTCGTCGATAAGAGACTCCTATCGTATGACACACGTTCTGTCACTAACGCCCTGTATGACACACCAGATGTGTTTTCCGGTGGAGGATTCGGTTGACTTGTCGTCTTGTCATCAAACGTTTGCGGCTCCCATTAGAAAGCCCTTTCGGCTGCTAATAGAATAGGTGTGCAGTATCAGTTGTCGTTATAGGTCCCTACCATACATCTCGCTATTGCAAACGAACGTTACACCACGACACTACTCAAATTTGAATAAAGCGAACAGCGATAAAAAAATGGCAGCAGGAAGGTTTGAACAAGGCGCGCCCTGTTGGTAGCCTAACACTATGTCCTTTTTTTTGCATTTTGTTCGTTATATTCGGTCGTAGTGGAGTCACATGACATCCGCTGAAGTTCTTTGTTGATCCTTTCACTCATTTTTTTAATTCAGAGACCAGCCAGCTCTCTGACCGAACACACTGAGCTACCGTGCCTAGCCACGACGCCATTTCTGTTCGCAGCTGCTCCAAATTGTGCTTCTTATTCTTGGACCGTTCACTGTTTCTATTTTGCTTTTTTTTTCGCGGTTCAGTACACTTTCTTCCTGTTTTCATGCTTGATCTGTGTTCAGTTTTTGACGGGCTGTCCACTGGGCCCTTTTGCTACCAGATCTGAGGGGGTGCAATGGGGAGTTTCCCTTGTAAGAAATAGTGTTCCTTTCAGACGCTAGTCAGTTGTTTACTGATGATGGCCTAATAAATCGAAAACTAGTTTGAAAGAAACAAAGATCAGTAGAACAAAAACAGTATACTTGTTATTCAACCTTAAATTTATTTCATCTACATGTATTTTGTCTCCACAGAAATGCTCGTAGAACACACACCTTTGTTTAAAAATTTATTTCAGCTGGGATTCGAATCCAGGACAGCGACATGGCAGGCAAGCTATGCAGCCTGTCGAAATAGTAACCTTCAAAGTCGATTTTCTCGAGAATTTGTAAGACCTGCAACGTACTGCTTTGAGATGTTTACATTTGAGTTCTGATCTTCACACACCATAAGTCTACTTAAAAAAAGAAAAACGATTGCCGTGCGGTCTCCTTGTTGAAGTCTGTGGCGCTCAACCAGTGAACTGGCTTCTGGCCTGACTGCAGCCTCTCGTTCGCTGTGACGGTATAGGAGGGGGAGGGTGGCGAGTCCACTGCTTCAGCCGCCTTTTAGAGTGCGCGCAGAATAACACGGCCGCTAGAAGCACAATCGGCAGGGTACGCATGGGAAGAGCTCTAGTGATGGGAGTTACAGGCAGGCTCTGAGGGAAAATGCCGAGGGCTGGAGGAGAAGTGCTGTTCTAAACGGAACCCTATGCTTACATTTTTTGTCAATATAAAGTGGAATTCATCCAAAATCACACTTGCATAGTGACCATTCAAAAAGATCTACTGTCACCTCTGCTTTGGTTAGCATCTAAAGAGATTTCCACTCAAAATTCAACAAAAGCCGCAATTTATTTTCGAATGGCTTGCTAACCATGTGTAACTTTCAGATAAGCGTCGTGAATGGCGTATTTTGAGTAAAACCTACACATTTCTCTTGCTGCCATGTTAAAATTTGCTTCTTTCGCCAAAACACAGCACAGTTTACCCAGTGTCACCTCACTAATATGTTTTGCAGATGCGACTGCCAGAGAATTCTGAACCAGTATCTTGTTAAGTTTATTTAGTGAGGAACTGAGGAAAAGTAAGGTCAGTAGCTTATGAAAAAGCGCATCCTCGGTACAAAATAAAGGTGTAATGTCTTCACTTATGTTGTTCCAAAACACATAGCATTTCTCATTTCACCAGCTGTCGATGGCCCTTAAAAACTACATTCTTCCATCGAAAAAGTCTGTAGTTAGTTGAATAACAAGGTAGATAATGAAGTCTGGAATAATAACCACATGACAAAATACTCTTCTCTTTGTGGGCTATCATTTGCCAAAATCTCATTTTAATATCTCAAATCGTTCATGAAATATGAAGAATTCCACTCGAGCTGTACCGCTGCCACGCACGATCGCTAATAAGTGTGCTACATCAGATCAATTTTGTCGAGCTTGGTGACAAACAGAGCTCTCCTCCTAAGTTTAAATTAAAATTCAGTATGTTAACTAAATTTAACATGCAGCAACATATTATGTATGTATGTATTATGTCATAGCGACCCCTATTTCTTATAGGAAACTTTTCCGAATTTTGCGCAGTGTCTTACATGCAAATATCACAATAACTATGACCATTAACGAAATGATGAGCAAGTCATCATTAAAGCTCATATATAAAGCTATAAGCAAGGCAAAAAAGAATTTTTTTCAACTAATAGTTTCTGTTCGAGAAAGATTGCAGGCCGTGCGACTCGATTCTGTTATCGCCGACGTGCCAAAAGGGGGCAAATACTGTCAGCCTCCCCTTCCAAAAGTGCTAACACGTCTCGATCCAAAGTACTAAACATCCATCAGTTATTAGGGACGAAGATGAGACAAGTCGATTAAGACTCTGGTGTATGGTTATTATTCGAGAATGTGTGCAATCTTATTACTGACAATGGCACACCGAAAATAGCGTACTCCTTAGCAAGAAGAATTTAAATGTCCTTACATCTATTATAGAACCATTTTGTTTCAAAATTCTGTTCGTTAAAATTTATGACAAAGTGAGCTGTCAGGAACAGTTGGATAACGGAGAGTCCTTAATGTTAAAGAAGGAAGGTGAGGGGCATTTAACAATTGTCTACGTGGTAAATCCTCTAGGAGCATCTCTGCAAGACATGGTGTCAAGGTAAAGCAACCATTTGTCCTACATGGCAATGGCGATACTGGCTGCGAGAAGAATACTTGAAAAAATTGGCAAGGAATCAATGTAAACCATTTAGAGAATATATTAATATCCTCTGGCTTTAATATATAAAGTGGAACTGGTCGAGATTACAATAGGTAATCTAATGAACCACCTGCACGGAATATTGAACTACTATGTGCAAGAAGTAGGCAGAAGGAAAAGGGAATGATATCGTAAACAACTATAAGATAATCAGAATAGACAGAATGACCTGCCAGGAAGTTTCAGAATAGACTGTTTAATGTGGACAAGCTCCAATTGTAAGGTATATAAAGATATGTGTCTAAAATTGATATGTCAAATTACAAGCCCAGGAGTTAACAAAGTTATTGGTAACCATCTTATAAGTTTTATTAAGTGCGTTGATGTGAGTCTACGAGAATCTTTTACATCTCCCTTGATTAAAGAACATGGTATTACCAGGCTAGAGGCTACAATGTACAACTGCAGAGCGGATGGTGTGTTAAACTCTGTGAAACCCGTTTACAGTATTTACAATGTGCTGAACTGTACCCTATGCCACTTGCTTTTATGTGATGGCAAACCGGCAGAACAGTTGTTGTGTGGTGTTAAACAGAGTGCTGCAGTTTCTCTGCTGGGGTAATAAGAATACAGGAAAGTTGGCTGGTGTGCAAGTAAGCCTTACAGACACTCAAGACCGAGTACAGATTATAAACTATGTTCTGTCTGCCTATAGTTTTAATTATTTACCTGTAAACTGTTTGGAGATTGTTAACACAAACTCCAACAAAGACGACAAAAGTATTAAACAGAGGTGTCATATTAATGCAAGAGAAACATATTTTTCGAAATCCAAAACACTGTTCTCCACGTTACTACCAAATATAGATATTGCCAGACTAGGACTAGTACCTACAAACAATTTTATTCAGCAGGTCTTAAGAAAAAGAGTAACTGTGTTATACAGACTTCAACGAACCCCTATACAAAATTACTGCTACAAGTGCTCTTAACACGTTGTGCATACATAAAGGAAAACTGGAAACATGGTTAAAACAGGTGATATAATGGACGAATATAAACAATTATTGGAAAAAGAAGAAGCCATTGTAGATATGCAAGCAAGGTTTACATATTAGTTTAATCACAGTGCATGGAAAAATTTGGTTACGACTGGGAAATACAGAATATCAGGATTCACTGTAAATACCAATGGAGAGGGGCCATACTTGCAGAAATCAACGGATCCCTGCATACTTACTATATCAA
Source organism: Schistocerca serialis cubense (assembly GCF_023864345.2). Lineage (NCBI taxonomy): Eukaryota > Metazoa > Arthropoda > Insecta > Orthoptera > Acrididae > Schistocerca > Schistocerca serialis. The sequence goes on along the minus strand of NC_064640.1, from coordinate 299,779,711 downwards.
ACGATACACGAAACTTCTTTTATAAACATCCATTCACGTTTGGATTAGCTTGTAAAGGATGATTACATTATATCTAAATTGGATGGACTGGACATTGTGTCCCTAGCAATAGAACAGCCATTTGTGGAGTTTAAAACTGACAGAAAAACGACATTTAATGGTAATTCATTTGTAGAATTAGTAAACTTAGAGTTTTCATAGAAATTTCGCAAGAATGTGGAGGAGAAGAGTTTGTGGCGTTCAACCAAGAAGATGTGGAATGTCTTAACAACAGTGTGATGCAATAAGCGAAGGCAAAATTAAAATTCCTAAATGCTCTCAGCTGGAAGAAGTGCATGAAGGGAAGTAGCTAACCGCTTAAGTCATAAAAGAGGTAGTTAATTGTTACAACCACTGTAAAATCATAGGGGTAACCCTGTCTGGACTCATACAACATTTTACATCTTGGTGAGCTTGTGCCAAATTCGATCTGCTATGTTTTAGAATATATAATGTTAGCCATATTTTGATCTGCCATCGTGGAAATGTCTGACGACCTTGCAGGCTGGGCCTGTACCCACAGCCACAAGTATAATGTTCCATTCACAATTTTTTAAACTGTTGCCATTTATACCTAACCCAGTTTATTTACAAGGGAGGGGAGAAGAGTTGGGCAGGGGAAGAGGGAGGGGGTGGAGTGATCTTGACCTTATCGGAGGTTGGCTACAATGCAACCTGGGCTTGGACTGGTTTTGTTCCATTACTCCTCAGTGTGTAGCAAGAATGGTAAAGTCTGCTTTCGTGCCCTTTATGTCCAGGGTACAAAATGGTATATTCTAGCAGGATAATGCGAGACCTCACACTGCAGTTCGCACCATTAACGAATCTACATCTAAATCTACATTCATACTTCCCAAGCCACCCAACGGTGTGTGGCGGAGGGCACTATACGTGCCACTGTCATTACCTCCATTTCCTGTTCCACTAGCGTATGGTTCGCAGGAAGAACGACTGCCGGAAAGCCTCCGTGCGCGCTCGAATCTCTCTAATTTTACATTCGTGATCTCCCCTGGAGGTATAAGTAGGGGGAAGCAATATATTCGATACCTCATCCAGAAACGCACCCTCTCGAAACCTGGACAGCAAGCTACACCGCGATGCAGAGCGCCTCTCTTGCAGAGTCTGCCACTTCAGTTTGCTAAACATCTCCGTAACGCTATCACGCTTACCAAATAACCCTGTGACGAAACGCGTCGCTCTTCTTTGGATCTTCTCTATCTCCTCTATCAACCCGACCTGGTACGGATCCCACACTGATGAGCAATACTCAAGTATAGCTCGAATGAGTGTTTTGTAAGCCACCTCCTTTGTTGATGGACTACATTTCCTAAGGACTCTCCCAATGAATCTCAACCTGGCACCCGCCTTACCAACAATTAATTTTATATGATCATTCCACTTCAAATCGTTCCGTACGCATACTCCCAGATATTTTACAGAAGTAACTACTACCAGTGTTTGTTCCGCAACAACAAAGGATCATTCTTTCTATGTATTCGCAATACATTACATTTGTCTATGTTAAGGGTCAGTTGCCACTCCCTGCACCAAGTGCCTATCCACTGCAGATCTTCCTGCATTTCGCTACAATTTTCTAATGCTGCAACTTCTCTGTATACTACAGCATCATCCGCGTAAAGCCGCATGGAACTACCGACACTATCTACTAGGTCATTTATATATATTGTGAAAAGCAATGGTCCCATAACACTCCCCTGTGGCACGCCAGAGGTTACTTTAACGTCTGTAGACGTCCCTCCATTGAGAACAGCATGCTGTGTTCTGTTTGCTAAAAACGCTTCAATCCAGCCGCACAGCTGGTCTGATATTCCGTACGCTCTTACTTCGTTTGTCAGGCGACAGTGCGGAACTGTATCGAACGCCTTCCGGAAGTAAAGGAAAATGGCATCTACCTGGGAGCCTGTATCTAATGTTTTCTGGGTCTCATGAACAAATAAAGCGAGTTGGGTCTCACACGATCGCTGTTTCCGGAATCCATGTTGATTCCTACAGATTGGATTCTGGGTTTCCAAAAATGACATGATAAGCGAGCAAAAAACTTGTTCTAAAATTCTACAACGCATCGATGTCAAAGATATAGGCCTATAGTTTTGCTCATCTGCTGGACGACCTTTCTTGAAAACTGGAACTACCTGTGCTCTTTTCCAATCATTTGGAACCTTCCGTTCCTCTAGAGATTTGCGGTACACGGCTGTTAGAAGGGGGAGGAGTTCTTTCGAATACTCTGTAGAACCGAATTGGTATCCCGTCAGGTCCAGTGGACTTTTCTATGTTGAGTGATTTCAGTTGCTTTTCTATTCCTTGGACACTTATTTCGATGTCAGCCACTTTTTCGTTCGTGCCAGAATTTAGAGAAGGAACTGCAGTGCGGTCTTTCTCTGTGAAACAGATTTGGAAAAAGGTGTTTAGTATTTCAGCTTTACGCATGTCATCCTCTGTTTCGTTGCACTGAGGGATTGTACAGATTCTTGAATGTCACGGCGATTCCCTCTATTTGCCATCCACAGACCACACATAGGATCCGATGAGAAGACGTATACATCTACGTCGTCCTTCAGCTACCAATATTTCGTAAACTGACACAGCAAAAGTGTTTCAGGTATGGCAAGGAATTCCTCCAGATGCCATTCAGAAGCTGTCTGCTTCCATGTCGCAGCGAATATACACTCCTGGAAATGGAAAAAAGAACACATTGACACCGGTGTGTCAGACCCACCATACTTGCTCCGGACACTGCGAGAGGGCTGTACAAGCAATTATCACACGCACGGCACAGCGGACACACCAGGAACCGCGGTGTTGGCCGTCGAATGGCGCTAGCTGCGCAGCATTTGTGCACCGCCGCCGTCAGTGTCAGCCAGTTTGCCGTGGCATACGGAGCTCCATCGCAGTCTTTAACACTGGTAGCATGCCGCGACAGCGTGGACGTGAACCGTATGTGCAGCTGACGGACTTTGAGCGAGGGCGTATAGTGGGCATGCGGGAGGCCGGGTGGACGTACCGCCGAATTGCTCAACACGTGGGGCGTGAGGTCTCCACAGTACATCGATGTTGTCGCCAGTGGTCGGCGGAAGGTGCACGTGCCCGTCGACCTGGGACCGGACCGCAGCGACGCACGGATGCACGCCAAGACCGTAGGATCCTACGCAGTGCCGTAGGGGACCGCACCGCCACTTCCCAGCAAATTAGGGATACTGTTGCTCCTGGGGTATCGGCGAGGACCATTCGCAACCGTCTCCATGAAGCTGGGCTACGGTCCCGCACACCGTTAGGCCGTCTTCCGCTCACGCCCCAACATCGTGCAGCCCGCCTCCAGTGGTGTCGCGACAGGCGTGAATGGAGGGACGAATGGAGACGTGTCGTCTTCAGCGATGAGAGTCGCTTCTGCCTTGGTGCCAATGATGGTCGTATGCGTGTTTGGCGCCGTGCAGGTGAGCGCCACAATCAGGACTGCATACGACCGAGGCACACAGGGCCAACACCCGGCGTCATGGTGTGGGGAGCGATCTCCTACACTGGCCGTACACCACTGGTGATCGTCGAGGGGACACTGAGTAGTGCACGGTACATCCAAACCGTCATCGAACCCATCGTTCTACCATTCCTAGACCGGAAAGGGAACTTGCTGTTCCAACAGGACAATGCACGTCCGCATGTATCCCGTGCCACCCAGCGTGCTCTAGAAGGTGTAAGTCAACTACCGTGGCCAGCAAGATCTCCGGATCTGTCCCCCATTGAGCATGTTTGGGACTGGATGAAGCGTCGTCTCACGCGGTCTGCACGTCCAGCACGAACGCTGGTCCAACTGAGATGCCAGGTGGAAATGGCATGGCAAGCCGTTCCACAGGACTACATCCAGCATCTCTACGATCGTCTCCATGGGAGAATAGCAGCCTGCATTGCTGCGAAAGGTGGATATACACTGTACTAGTGCCGACATTGTGCATGCTCTGTTGCCTGTGTCTATGTGCTTGTGGTTCTGTCAGTGTGATCATGTGATGTATCTGACCCCAGGAATGTGTCAATAAAGTTTCCCCTTCCTGGGACAATGAATTCACGGTGTTCTTATTTCAATTTCCAGGAGTGTAAGAGTGTATTTGTTCTGGTTAAGCGTCATACTTCATACTGACCTTAATGGTTGACGCCAGTTCCAAACGGAATGAAACTTTAATCATTTAAGAATTGCGGGGTATCAGTGGTGCGGGACACAGCTCGTTTACGTTGAGTCCTTTCGAGAATGCTTTCTTCTACCGAAAGTGTCGGTGTTGTTGGTAGGCGACCAGTATCCGGGTTGTACACATGGGACGAGCCGATTTTGCTCAATCGGGGATGTAGCGAGGCCAATAATGTGAGGCACGGCACCTTTCTATCGGGATATTCCGCACGATACAATTGCATTGCTTCTCGTCTATTGCAGTTGGCCGCACGATCAATCAAATGGATTGTAGTCACTTCGCCGCGCTGAGTGGCCGCTAGGTTAGAGACGCCATGTCACTCAGTGACTGCGCGGCCACTCCCGTCAGAGGTTCGAGTCCTCCCTCGGGCATGTGTGTGTGAAATCTTATGGGACTTAACTGCTAAGGTCATCAGTCCCTAAGCTTACACACTACTTTCCCTAAATTATCCTAAGGACAAACACACACCCATGCCCGAGGGAGGACTCGAACCTCCGCCGGGACCAGCCGCTCAGTCCATGACTGCAGCGCCTGAGACCACTTGGCTAATCCCGCGCTCGGGCGTGGGTGTGTATGTTGTTCTTAGCACAAGTTAGTTTAAGTAGTGTGTAAGTCTAGGGACCGATGACCTCAGCAGTTTGGTCCCTTAAAAATACACAAACATTTGACCATTTTTGGAGCCATTTCGCGGGACGTATAGCTAGCCATGTTACACCAAACGCTTCCGCAGCATGACTGGCGATTGTCTCCGTGCGCTCCGCCCGTGTTTGTATACAAACGCCCTCTCGTGTCCACAGCGTCCTGTCGTGGCGTTTGTGACTTCCGGTTTCTATGTGATTACTGACCTTTGTCGTATACCCGATGTGCCATGTCAGTTTGTAATTTTTTTTTTAAATCACTCTGTAGAAATCAATGGTAGGAGAGAAGATATAAGAAAGCGAGAGAACGTACCTGGCCTGGTGGGGCGCACGTCGAGATTGCTGGCGCGACGGGAGTTGATGTCCGGGGGGCTGTGTTCCCAGTCCTTGCTGAGGCGGCGGCCGACGGCGGCGGAGGCGAGCACCATGTCGGTGCTGTAGCGGCGCGCCGCCGGGCTGCGCGGGCGCAGCAGCGACGCCGGGCTCAGCAGCGGGCGGCGGGTCTTGGGGCGCGGACTGGGGCGCAGCGTGGCGCCGCCCCCGCCCTCCCCCCTGGGCGAAGCCCCCGCGCCGCCGCCCCCGGCCGTCCCTGCCGCCCCAGACGTCGCCGCCGCCTCGCCGTTGTCGTCACGTTTCTCCTGCTGCACTCTGGACACACACCACCGGCATTAATGCTCTGCCACGTGTGGGGCAGTAATTTTATGCTCGTACAGGAGTTAGTAATCGCGTTTTAATTAAAAAAGATAAAGTTACGTTATTATTTTGTTATGTTTACTAACAGGTGCGTTTCCGCCATCGTGATACACATTGAAATTACCGCGCCACAGCACCGTAGCGTTTCGCGAAAGGAGCCAAATCAAATTGTCGTAGCCCATTGGTAAAGTTAAGTGTGGTGTGCGTACTGTAAGACCTTCGGTACACACACCATCAGATTATTTGACTTGTTGCTCTAACGAAGTAGGCGAGTGACAGCAATATGTCTCGTGGTCTTATCGTGGCGTGTTTATCTTCTGCCGTTAGGTCAGACGATAGAAATGCCACTTGAACGCTGCAGACTAGTGCAGACTGATGCAGACTGACTAATCGGAGGTCTGTACACTCGTTATAATACCTCGCGCGTTCAGGTATCACTGCGCGAGTGTGATCCGCGAGGAGAAAAGGTTCTACGTTAGCAGCAATCGCATTGGCTGCGTTACATATTAATACGCGGATCGGCGGAAGCAGAATTTGGTCCGCCTCTAAGACAGCGCCACCTCGTAGTGCGGAGACGGACGAGCGCTGCGCCTGCGCTGTTGAGCTACGCGCTCACTACGCGGAACTATGTACACAACATTAAGTGTCAATGAAATTGACATTGTCAGCTGCAGCACGCGATCTATTTCCAATATCGATATGTAAGCGACAGCATGCGTATCTAATATGTTCCTAAACGGAGCGCAAAGAAACGAGACTTTCCTGTGCTCATACCTCGGATTCTGTTGATGACAAAACGGTAGAGTCAAGCGTTTTGGATTACGCTTGGACTAGGGACCATTTGTATACCCAATAGAAGGATCGTCTTAGTGTTGCTATCCTACAGTGCAAAGTCGAAGTATGAACATTACATACTTCTTCCTGCTTAGGCAAATAGAGCAAACCAGTTAACTCTTCTTGCATTTGATTTGGTCTACTATGGGCTTGATGGGACTTAGTTAGTTCACGGGTTGTTCCTCGGAAAACCGCAGAAAACATTTTTTTTAAAATATATTTTCGTCGTCACCAGCAGATATATATATCTGTGTGTTTCTTGCAAGTTGTGACCAAGCACTGAGGCTACAGTTACATGTGTAATGTCCGTTATTTCGCACATGTCAGAAATAACAGACACCACACATGTAATTGTATAGGTACGCTCTGACGGGCAATCCTACTATTTTAATGCGTATGCATACCATCATTCGTCCCCTTGCAGGAATACAGTGAGGCTGCTAGCAAGGGGATAATGAACGGGTCATAGCGTCAGTGACGAGCAGCACTTCGGAATCTGAGTTGGACAGGAAGCGTGTCCGGATGGCTGAAGCGGTAAAGGACCAATCGTGTGGAACGGAGAATCCGGGTGCGAGTCCTGCCCCGGTCACAAATTTTCAAGTGCAGCTGTTATTTCAAAGCCCTAAGCACCTAATTCATACCAATTTCCATTTAGTTATTCATTGAGATCACTTGAAATTAACTCGAGTGGCCACTATAGGTGTCTGATTATGATCTGACTTGTTATTTCCATATTGAGATACAGGATTTTCAGTTATGATGATGACTCTCTACAGTCTAATCTAATTAGCTGCTATTTACGTTCCAAATGCGATCGAGATATCTGTGAATAAAAGAGTAAAATGTGTCGCGCAGTAATTATTTTTCTGCATTTGAAAGGGAACAGTGCCGCAACAATCTATGCTGAGTTGGTGGAAATGTACGGCAGCCATGAGCTATAATATGCTACAGTGGATAGGTGGCGCTGACGCTTTTAGTGCGATCACACAAGAGTGACTCGCAGACAATTTCTTTGTTAAAAATAAATGTCGTGTGACTAGGGCCCCCGTCAGGTAGACCGTTCGCCGGGTGCAAGTCTTTCGATTTGACGCCACTTCGGCGACTTGCGCGTCGATGGGGATGAAATGATGATAATTAGGACAACACAACACCCAGTCTCTGAGCAGAGAAAATCTCCGACCCAGCCGGGAATCGAACCCGGGCCCTTAGGATTGACATTCTGTCGTGCTGACCACTTTTTTTTTGTTCGATATAGTTCTTTGCGTTTGGTCTGGGCAAACGTCACAAGACATCCGTTCAAGTTGATTGTTGATTCATTGACTCAGTTTTTTATTACAGAGAGAGCGCCGCCCTCTGACCGTGCCGGCTTCCACTCAGCTACCGGGGATGGACAATTTCTTTGTTAAGAGCCGAGAATAGAATGAGGAATAGCAGACCTGGTGCTCTAAAACTGGTGTATCACAATCGAAGCAATAATACAAAAAGTGAAAAGCAATCATCGATCAGTTTTCAACAAATTACGCGCCATTTTGAATATGACAAAGTTTGTGGGTTCCGCGGCTGCTCCCACCCATTCAAAAGCCTATCAAATAGAGGCAGAAGCGGAAGCTTTTCATGCTGTGTCAGGTCAATCTACACGGGTTCTTCACCGCCTAATCACCATGTACGACTGCTGTGTACATTATTATGGCACTGAAACAAAGGATCGAAACAAGCAGTGGACTCAGATTGATGTGCCGCGGACGCAAAAGGCAACAAGCGAGTCATCTTTGGGCAAGGTGATTCTACGTGTTCCTGGGACTGTTATGGTGCTAAGAAGGGGAAGGCCTCAAACACGGCCAACCGATTCGGTTCAGATTTGGCAGGTCGCTAGTGTACAACCTAAAACGAAGGAATCTAAAATATTTTCGGTCAACACCCTCGCGTTTTTGAGAAAATCACCCCTAAAGGTTCTGACGAGCAATCGACTCAAAATTGGCGGGATCGATTGATAATTGTAAATAGCGCATTTTTCATCATCAGGTATGGGGTCCGAAAACGCATACTTTTCCAGAAATCGAGGTAAGAAACTTTTTCAACTGCCACTTCTGTACCCACATGGTAAACGCTTTTCGCCGTCGGTACGGATAGCGCAACGGCCAAGGTAACTGGTTGGGAATCGGAGAACCCGGGTTCGAATGTCGAAGAAACCTAGCGGATGTTCTACTTTTCGTTTATATTTTTCATATCTCAATTGATAGGGATAGGAGGGTTAATAAGGTAAATAAATCAATAAGGAATGGTAATAATAAGGTAGGCAAACAAATTTCTCAAACCTCTTGGGACAGTAAACAACTAAAATGCTACTCTAGGTCACTTTACAATGGCTCTTCCAGTCACTGTTACGTGTCTTCACTTTTCTTCGAACAACTAGATGGAAGGTACTAGCCATATAAACATTCGAAATGTAAATATAAACATTGACAATGCATCTGTCTTGCAACACTTTTACAAACCAAATCAAAGGGTCGGTAACTTCCCGCTTGCCATCGTCTGTGAAAGGCTCCCAACTATATATTACAGCGCTAGTCGAAGGGTGCACATCCTCCATTATTCAATTATACACCTGAAAGATATGACACAACAAACAATAACTAGTTACTACGGAATAAACGGACGAGCTAATTACTACAAACTACATACAGCACTCGTCATATGTTACTTACGGAAGAACACTGTATTCATTCACAAAACGTATTTCATTCGGCGCATTAACGATGGGAAAATCACTACATTTAACCGCGAGGTTCGCGGCAGCATATAAGGCTCTTCCAGTTTCACAACCATGATATGACGAAGAGGCAACCGGGATAACATAACTCTCCCCGCGTGAATTCCGTCCCGTGCCTCGCTGTAAACAAGCGTCGCGCGGTTGGCTATCTGTGGTTCCTCGTGAGAAATTCGCAGCACTCTTACTCGGAGTTGTTTTCATGTGGCAAGGCTTAAAAGTTTAATACTTTACTAACTCACGGCGTATGGGAAATTTATTTGCCTACCTTATTATTATCATTCTTTATTGATTTACTTACCTTATTAACCCTCCTATTCCTATCAATTGAGATATGGAAAAATATAAACGAAAATAAAAACATCCGCTAGCTTTCTTCGACATTCGAACCCTGGTTTTCCGATTCCCAACCAGTTACCTTGGCCATTGCACTATCGGCGCTGTCGGCTAAAGGCGTTTACCATGTGGGTACAGAAGTGGCAGTTGTAAAAGTTTCTTTACTCGATTTCTGGAAAAGTTTACGTTTTCGGACCCCATACCTGATGACGAAAATTGCTCTCTTTTCCATTATCTATCGATCCCTCCAATCTTGAGTCGATTGCTCGTCATAACCTTTAGGGGTGATTTTCTCAAAATTGCGGGGGTGTTGACCCAAAATATCTTAGCGTCCTTCGTTTTAGGTTGTACACAACCGACCTGCCAAATCTGAGCTGAATCAGTTGGCCATGTCTGAGGCCTTCCCCTTGTAAGATGATATACTCGTAAGAGGCAACCGACACAGGACTGCACTACCGACATCTCCTGGCAAGATTACAGAAGCCTGTCAGAACGAAGAGTCACGGGAATTTGTCCAATGGGGTGTTTTCGATCTCAGGACAACGCTCCAGCTCATCCTACACAGGACTTACAAAGTCACAGATTTTGTCCTCATTTCTGGTGTAACAAGGATTTGGCCAGAAATGAAAGTGACAAAAGTGGGAGTTCCAGAGGGTGAAGCGTTTATAAAAAGTAACGGTTTTGACACGCGTCGGGAGAGGCTTGACAGTGGTTGGCTCAGTGGAGGGAGGACAGTGCGGAAATCCGAGGGATGTGGGATAGAGTTCCTGGGCGGAAACTTTTTTTTAATTTTGAAGTTTTACGTTACTTACACTGCAAATACCGTACTTACTAATATTTCCATAAATGACACGAAAAGGAAAGACAAAGAAAAATTTGAGATTGTAAATAAATTTAGAGGAAGGGATTGTAAGATACTCAAGAGAACTTCATATATAAAACGTGACGCTTTGTCGTCTGGAGCTCCCGCATCTATCACTTTTATTTCTGGCCATGACCTGCATATATGGACGAACTCAGTGATGACGAGTAGGCGCCGTCCCCTTTTTAGTCCCATATAGTGCTTCTTTGGAAAATCAGGATTTGTCTTTCCTTGTAGTCTCTTGAAATGGCACCTGGGATCAAGAAACAGTTGCTCGAACAGTCCACGGGTATACTGCCGGTTCATAGTGTCCAACGGGCACAATATTTCGGCGATCAGACATGTCGTCATCGTCAGGTGCGCTTACGAGCTGAGCTCCTGAGGGCGGCCGGCCGATTTAAATCCCCTCCCTCCGCGGGGCGCTCTCTTCGCCGTCCGCGCCCGCGCGCCTGCGGTCGCGAAGACGTGGGCGTCGGAATCTGTCGTAGAGTCGATGTGCTTGCTACCTCCGCCCTGGTCGCCAGTTCGCACTTCTTGCTGAGAGTCTTCTTAATTACATTCAATGCCGGGTCCCAAGCCTTGCTGTGATTGTAGCCGCAATCTCGGTTGATACGATCTTCCCTGGTGCGAATTTCGATAGCCTCCCTTATAACGCTATCCCAATATTTAGAGGTCTGAGCCAGGATCTTGGTACGCTCATAATCCATCTCGTGTTTCTCGGACAAACAGTGCTCTGCTACCGCCGACTTACTTGGATATTTCAGTCGAGTATGCCTTTGATGTTCTCGGCAACGATCTTCGATGGTGCGTACTGTTTGTCCGATATAAGTCTTCCCACATTCACAGGGAATTTGGTTTATGCCGGTCTTCCTCAAACCGAGGTCATCTTTCACACTTCCCAGTAATGCCCGTATTTTATTGGGCGGGCAAAAGACGGTTTTAACTCGGTGTTTCTTTGCGGCTACAATCTCAGCAAGGCTTGTGACCCGGCATTGAATGTATTAAGAAGACTCTCAGCAAGAAGTACGAACTGGCGACCAGGACGGACGTAGCAAGCACATCGACGCTACGACAGATTCCGACGCCCACATCTTCGCGACCGCCGGTGCGCGGGCGCGGACAGCGAAGAGAGCGGCCCGCGGGGGGAGGGATTTTCATCGGCCGCCCGCTCTCAGGAGCTCAGCTCGTAAGCGCACCTGATGATGGCGACATGTCTGATCGCTGAAATATTGTGCCCGTTGGACACTATGAACGGGCAGTATACCCGTGGACTGTTCGAGCAACAAATACGCCGGGTGAAACTGAAGAATCACAAGAAACAGTTGCACAGTATGAATTTCAGGGATGACGATGAGGTGATTTTCGAGGCGGAACGTTTGCTGAACATCGAAAATGCAGACTTCTATAATAAATGTCTCCACTGGTTTATCCACCGTGGGGAAAAATGCGTCACATTTAGAGGGGAAATATGTAGAGGAGGACTGACACCATCGCCAAGTTCGATGGCCGTAGCTTTTTCTGGGTGATGATTAAAATCTTATTAGTACCCGTCACATTACACGGAGGTGACGAAAGTCATGGGGCAGCGAATGCACATACACAGATGGCAATAGTATCGTGTACACAAAGTATAAAACGGCAGTGGTTTGGCGAAGCGGTCATTTGTATTCAGGTGTTTCTTGCGGAAAGGTGATCATGGTCGCACGGCAGGAATGAAAAGACTTTGAACAGGAATGGTAGTGGCGGTCAGATGCATGAGATATTCCAATTCGGAAATCCTTAGGGAATTCAGTATTCCGAGATCCACAGTGTGAAGAGTGTACCGAGAATGCCAGATTTCACGCATTACTTCTCACCACGAAAAACCGCAGTGGCCGACGACCTTCACAACAACTGAGAGGAGGGGGGTTGCGTAGAGTTGTCAGTGCTAACCTACAAGCAACACTGCGTGAAATAACCGCAGAGATCAATATGTGACGTACGATGAACGTATCCGTTAGCACAGTGCGGCAGTAGATGACCGACGCGAGTGCCTTTCTTAGCAGCACGACATCGCCTGCAGCGGCTATCCTGTGCTCGTGACCATATCTTTTGGGCCCTAGACGACTGGAAAACCGTGGTGTGGTCAGATGAGTCCCGATTTCACTTGATAAGAGCTGATGGTAAGGGTCGAGTGTGCCATAGACCCCGCGAAGACGCCTCCATTGGCGAGAAGCGATGCACAGTATGTTCCAATCTGAGTTTAGAATTTCGTTACTGTTTGCTACCTGTTTCAACACACTTTCTTCCCCTACAGCTACGTAGATATTATTACCTTTAATAAGCTAGAATAATTCTGGGGCTCTGAGGATGATCCTTCTGTTTACTAATAACATATTAACATTTTTTCATTGCGATGTGGAAAGTCCAAAGTTCTCCTCTGAAAGTAATATGGCTAATCTGTCTTCGATTGCGGCAACGATTTCATCATTGACCCAAAGGAACGCTTGCTCTAACCTAAAAAGCCCCAAGCGCACGCTACACATACTCAACTACCCACGTATCTACTCCTTTTGTGTTGTAGAGGTGAGAGTAGCAACCGACATGGGCCGTTAAACCATAGCATTCGACTGAAGATATTTAGAGAAAGCACAGAAAATCCGAATCAGGATGACTCTTACACAAAATAGTCCAGAGTCTTAGTAACTCTGTCGATTTGCTCCAAGTACACCCAGTTATTTATCGCTAACAGACTGCAAACTACCAAGTTTAGTTAATAGTCAGTGTTTAAACATTGAGTTTATCACTGAAATTCGGAGGAACTAGAAACACGAGGAAAAAATTACGTCTTCCACATTAATGCAAAACAAAGCTGAGTACTGCTCCTACTAGTAATTCGCGATCTGCCATAGGATCGCTGCTGAAAAATGTATCGCTGGATATGCGGATGCGAATTGATACACACTTCTCAGTTGAAGAGAGCGCTATCGTGCCCATAAGAGATGCAGCGCAGTAGAACCTCACAACTTGGCGCTGTTAGGTATTTTATGTTCTACTTACTGCGACTCTTGTTTGATCCTGCTAAGACGAAATGGATTGTGATGCTGCTGACAAAGAGAACCCTTTCCACTAACCCGTGTTTTGGCTTCACTCCACACAGTGATTTTGCGTTGGAAATGAAACCACCAAACATAGTTGCCAACCATTTTTGCTAACTTATTTTATAGCTTAGAGAGTCGGCATCAATGTATTAGAAACGTTTGCACGGTCTGCAAAAAACCTAGAAATTTGGATCTTTGTTGCTGACGTATGTGCACGGCGTTGTTCTCGTCTGGGAGTACATGTACAGCATATTGTTGAGGTATGTTTTTCAGCATTGCACACTGTTTCACAAATAATTTCGATGATAACTTCCTGGCAGGTTAAAACTGTGTGCCGGATCGAGACTCGAACTCGGGACCTTTGCCTTTCGCGGGCAAGTGCTCTACCAACTGAGCTACCCAAGCACGACTCACGCCCCGTCCTCACAGCTTTACTTCTGCCAGTACCTCGCCTCCTACCTTCCAAACTTTACAGAAGCACTCCTGCGAACCTTGCCACGAAGTTTCATATCAGCGCACACTCCGCTGCAGAGTGAAAATCTCATTCTGGAAACATCCCCTAGGCTGTGGCTAAGCCATGTCTCCGCAATATCCTTTCTTTCAGGAGTGCTAGTTCTGCAACGTTCACAGGAGAGCTTCTGTAAAGTTTGGAAGGTAGGAGGCGAGGTACTGGCAGAAGTAAAGCTGTGAGGACGGGGCGTGAGTCGTGCTTGGGTAGCTCAGTTGGTAGAGCTCTTGCCCGCGAAAGGCAAAGGTCCCGAGTTCGAGTCTCGGTCCGGCACACAGTTTAATCTGGAAGGAAGTTTCATATCAGCGCACACTCCGCTGCAGAGTGAAAATCTCATTCTGGAATTTTGATGATAGTTTGTAGCAGTCATTCAGTAGTTAAAATTATTGATTGTTAGTAATGTTACCCTCCAACGAGAAATACAACCTGATGATGTCAATGGAGTTTATTGGGGTGCGCAAATTATATCTACATCTACATCATACTCCGCAAGCGACCTAACCCATTTGACGGTGTACGGCGGACAGTACTTTCGGTATTACTATCTGCCCCCCCCCCCTCACTTTACCACTGTTCCATTCGCTAATGGCGCGTAGGAAGAAAGGTTGTCAGTAAGCCTCTGTATTAGCTCCAATTTCTCGGATTTTCTCACCGTGGTCATTTCGTGATGCGTATGTGGGAGGAAGTAATATGTTATCCGACTCTTCCCGGAAAGCGTTCTCTCGAAATTTCAATAGTAAAGCACTCCCTGATGCACAAAGCCCCTCTTGTAACATCTGCCACTGGAGCTTGTTGAGCTTCTCTGTAACATTCTCGTGCCGACCAAACGAACCCGCGACGAAACGTGCCGTTCTTCTTCGGATCTTCTCTATCTCCTCTGTCACTCCTACATGGTAAGGATCCCACGCTGATGAACAACACTCAGAAATCGGCTGAAGAAGCGCCTTATAATTCACTTCTTTCGTGGATGGGTCGCATTTCTTTCCCATGAATCTCAGTCTGGTATCTGTTTTCCTACTCTTAGTTTTATGTGGGAATTCCACATGTGATCGCTCTAGATAGTTACTCTTAGATATTTTATGGTAAATACTGTTTCCAGCACACCCATGAACACTGGACCTTGCCATCGATGGGATGGCTTGCGTGCCTCATCGATACAGATAGCCGTACCGTAGGTGCAACCACAACAGAGGAGTATCTGTTGAGAGGCCTGAAGAGGAGCAGCAGACTTTTCAGTAGTTGCAGGGGCAACAGTGTGGATGATTTACTGATCTGACCTTGAAACATGAACCAAAACGGCCTTGCTGTACTGGAACTGCGAACAGCTGAAAGCAGGGGGAAACTACAACCGTAAGTTTTCCCAGGGAAATGCATTTCTACTGTATGGTTAAATGATGATGGCGTCCTGTTGGGTAAAATATTCCGGATATAAAATAGTTCTCCATTCGAATGATCGGGCGTGGACTACTCAGGACGCTGTCGTCATTGGGAGTAACAAAATTGGCGTTCTACGGATCGGAGCGTGGAATGTTAGATCCCTTAATCGGGCGGGTAAGTTAGAAAATTTAAAAAGGGGAATGGATAGGTTGAAGTTACATATACTGGAAATTAGTGATGTTTGGTGGCAGAAGGTACAAGACTTCTGGTCATGTGAATACAGGGCTATAAACACAAAATCAAATAGGGGCAATGCAAGAGTGGGTTTAATAATGAATAAGAAAATAAAAAATGCGGGTATGCTACTATGAAAAAAGTTGTGAATGCATTGTCGTAGTGAAGATAGACACGAAGCCCACGCCTACGACAGTACTACAAGTTCATATGCCAAGTAGCTCCGCAGATCATGAAGACATTGAAGAAATGTATGATGAGGTAAAAGAAATTATTCAGATAGTTAAAGGAGACGAAAATTTAATTGTGACGGCGACTGGATCTACATAGTAGGAGAAGCAAAAGAAGGAAAATAGTACGTGAATATGGCCTTGGGGAAAGAGCTGAAAGAGGAAGCTGGTAGAATTTCACACAGGGCGTAATTTAATCACCACTAACACTTGGTTTGTGAATCATAAAAGAAGGTTGTATACGTGGAAGAGACCTGGAGACACCGGTAGGTTTGAGATTGATTATGTAATGGTAAGACAGAGATTCAAGAAGCAGATTTTGAACTGTCAGACATTTCCAGGGCAGATGTAGACTGTGACCACAATTTGTTGATTATGAACTATAGCTTAAAACTGGAGAAATTATAAAAAGATAGGAAATTAAGGCGATCGGACCTGGATAGGTTGGAAGAACCAGAGGTTGCTGAGAGTTTCAGGGGGAGCATTAGGCAACTGTTGACTAGAACAGGGGAAAGGAATACAGAAAAAACGAATGGGTAGCTTTAAGAGATGAAATAGTGAAGGCAGCAGAGGATCAAATAGGCGAAAGGAAAAGTCCTAGTAGAAATCCTCGAATAACATAAGAGATATCTGATTTAGCTGATGAAAGGAGAAAATATAGAAATGCAGAAAATGAAGCGGGCGAAAGGGAATGCAAACGTTTAAAAAATGAGATTGACAGGTAGCACGATATGACTAAGCAGGAATGGCTAGAGGACAAATGTAATGATTTAGAAGCGTAGTTCACTAGGGAAAAGATAGATACGGCCCACAGGAAAATTAAAGAGGACTTTGGGGAAAACAGAAGCAGCTGCATGAATATCAAGTGTTCAGATGGAAAACCAGTTATAAGCGGAGAAGGGAAAGCTGAAAGGTGGAAGGAGTATGTAGAGGGTCTATACAAGGGAGATGGCAACATTACAGAAAGGGGAATTGACGTAGTTGAAGATGAGATGAGATGGGAGATACGATACTGCGAGAGGAATTTGACGGAGCTCTGAGAGATCTAAGGTCCCGGGAGTAGTCGAGTAGTCGATATTTTATCGGGCTTGGGAGAGCCAGCTATGACAAAACTCTTCCATCTGGTGAGCAAGATGAATGAGACAGGCGAAATACCCACAGACTTTAAGAAGAATGTAATAATTCCAATTCCAAAGGAAGCAGTTTGCTGACAGGTGTGAAAATTACCGAACTATGAGTTTAGTATGTAATGTTTGCAAAACACTATCAAGAATTCTTTACAGAAGAATGGAAAAAGTGGTAGTAGCTGGCCTCAGGGAAGATCAGTTTGAATCCCGGAGAAATGTAGGAACACGCGAGGCAATATGGCCGTACGAATTATTTTACAAGATAGGTTAACGAAAGGCAAACCCATGTTTATAGCATTTGTAGACTTAGAGAAAGCTTTTGACAATGTTGACTGGAACAATCCCCCTGGAAATTCTAAAATTAGGAGGGGTAAAATACTGGGAGCGAAAGGCTATTTACAGCTTGTACAGAAACCAGGTGGCAGTTATATAAGTAGAGGGGCATCAAAGGGAAGCACAAGCAGTAAAGGAAGCCAAAGAAATTTTTTTAGTAGGATTTAAAGCCCAGCGAGAAGAAATAAAAACAATGAGGTTTGCCGATGACGCTGTAATTCAATCAAAGACAGCAAAGGATATAAGATGAACATCAACAAAAGCAAAACAAGGATAATGGAATGTATTCGGTTTAAATCAGGCGATGCTAAGGGAGTTAGATTAGCAAACGAGACACTTAAAGTAGCAAATAAGTTTTGCTGTTTGGGCTCCAAAATAACTGATGATGGCGAAAGAAGAGGGGATATAAAATGTAGACTGGCAACGGCAAGAGAAGTTTGTTAACATGGCATATAGATTTTAGTGTTAGGAAGTTTTTTCTCGAAGTATTTGTCAGGAGCGTAGCAATGAATGGAAGTGAAACTTGGACGATAAACAGCTTAGACAAGAAGAGAATAGAAGTTTTTGGAATGTGGTGCTACAGAAGACTGTTGAAGATAAGGTGGGTAGATCATATAAGTAATGAGGAGGTACTGAACAGAATTGGGGAGGCAAGAAATTTGTGGCACAACTTGACCAACAGAAGGGATCGGTTGACAGGACATGTTCTGAGACATCAAGGGATCACCAGTTAGTATTGGAGGATAGTTTTTTTTTGGGGGGGGGGGGTAAATGGTGCCAGATGACACCGAATGTTGGAGGGAGTTCATTACTTGTTTTCAGATGGCAGGCGCAGATTTGAAGAGGTTACGACGAGCTTCGTGCACAAGCTTATGGTGGTCAGACGTTGTTAACTGACCACGAGTATGTGAGCCCTCACGTTGCTGTGCAGTGTATCGTGGAGCCCCTTTAGTGAAGCTGAAGAGATTTAATCTGATTTTTAAACTGTTGTGGCACAATTAGATGTGTCCTAAGTTCTGGCTGTGTCTGATAATGAGAAACTGTCAGAACTGAGATCTATTCCAATAATGAAGCTAGAGCAAGTACATTCAGTTTTATTACAGGAAAAAGATCTGCGTTTCATAATAACACAATCATGTAAAGGTAATTCTGGGAAGGAGAAAGTGTTACCCACGCAAGAACTGGGAACAGTCTAGTCTCTCACGTCTACACGTTCGAAAACAGGAGAAGTCAGAGATTCTCCATAATCTATGGGTGTTGTGAAAAAGATAACTATCAGTTGTCGAGCGTGGGAAATGTTTGTGTGAATGTTCCACCGCGTAAGGCAAGTAGGAAAAAAATTGCAAGAAATTTATGGGTCAAAGGAAAAAATATCTTTCTTCCATTCCATCTTCGCAGATTATACAGCAACCACTGTGTTTGAGATAAAAATACAGTCTTGGTTGCGGAGGTTTTTATTTTCAAATTTCAATGATGCGTTTCGCCTGTGGTAGACATCTTTAGATGATCTAATATGCAAAAAAAAAAAAAACAAACATAAATATGTTTAAGAAAACGTTCTGGTCCCATCTTGAGCACAAACGTACTGCAGGGGAAAGGTTTTTATGAAAACTTATAGGTACGGGTCACCGTTCACGCCTTCCGTAAAATGATTATACTATGCGAATGCATCGGCAAAATGCGTTGGGGTATTTTTACGGCTGTTATTTTAGAAATTATGTACGTTGTGATATATAAGGCTACCTACATTCTGTATGGGGCAAGTTTGTACAGTTTCGATATAGGTAAAATTCCAACTAACGTAAGTTTTCGCGCCAGTTTTCAGTTTAGTAGTGTTGGTAGCATTTGCTTTGTGTGACGTCGCAGTGGATGGTTTCTGCAGCTCCTCCTTTTTTTTCCCCTGAATACATCAGCTGGTTCTATAGAGATATACATTTTTCTTGTTGAGAGGTAAGTGAAGTTACTTATTTTTATGCGCTTTTATAAACTGATTAGTTTTCATGAGCTTGTAGATTCTATGTTAATGAGGCTAAAGACTTGTTTTCCTTCCCCGCGTGTTATGGGGCATCTATGGAGACAGACTGTGGCATGTGGTACCACCTTTTGGCACAGTTCAGTACTATTTATTCGTGATTTCACTATCGCCAATAGTACATTTTCGATCAATGCAGTTGTATAGTTTACTCCATCAAGACTGGTTACTGTAGACATATTATATACAGTTACTACAAATAAGTTTTGTATATTTAAACATTTTTCCTTCGCGAATTTTTAAATCAAACGCTTATTTTTTCCCTTAGATGTCCCGAAAACGACCAGAAAAGAAACTCTGCAATAAATGGAGTCCAAATGCATTACATGAGGCAACAGGGAGTGTAATGGATGAACATTTGAGCCTGCGAGGCTCATTAGAATTGTACAATATTCCTTTCAGCACTCTGCATGGTAAAGTACAAATCAAAAAGAAAATGTAAGCTGGATTACCTCCAACTATAGAAAACAGAACTGGTCATCCAATACTGAAGTGGAAGATGGTTTCGTCCAGGGAGCTTTACTTCTAGAACAGGGAGGATTGGCCCTGATGCCGCTTTAATTAAGAAGAGCTGCATATCAGTTGTCTGAGAAAGATTCAGATGGTTCTGAGCACTATGGGACTTAACATCTGAGGTCATCAGTCCCCTAGACTTAGAAATACTTAAACCTAACTAACCTAAGGACGTTACACACATCCATGCCCGAGAAAGGATTCGAACCTGCGACCGTAGCAACAGCGCGGTACAGGACTGAAGCGCCTAGAACCGCTCGGCTACAACGGCCGGCTGAGAAAGGTAATTTGAAATATGCATGGAACTTAGAAAGCAACGTTGAGGGATCTATTGGTTTAGAGCATTTATTAAGGGATTCACTAATCTTAGCCTGCAAAAATCCTGGGGTCATTTACGAACCGGAGCTGAAGGCTTAAACAGAGCAGAAGTAAGTAAATATTTCCAGAATTTGGAAGTAATCATAGAGGAATATGATTTGTTTGATGAACCAGAGTGTATATATAATATGGATAAGTCCAGCTTTCCTCTTAACAAAAAAAATGTTCAAACGTGTGTGAAATCTTATGGGACTTAACTGCTAAGGTCATCAGTCTCTAAGCTTACACACTACTTAACCTAAACTATCCTAAGGACAAACACACACACACCCATGCCCGAGGGAGGACTCGAACCTCCGCCAGGACCAGCCGCACAGCCCATGACTGCAGCGCCTGAGACGACTCTGCTAATCCCGCGCGGCTTTCCTCTTAACAATAGATACCCAAAATTTGTT
The DNA here is from genome assembly GCF_023864345.2 of Schistocerca serialis cubense. Taxonomy (NCBI): domain Eukaryota; kingdom Metazoa; phylum Arthropoda; class Insecta; order Orthoptera; family Acrididae; genus Schistocerca; species Schistocerca serialis. The sequence goes on along the minus strand of NC_064640.1, from coordinate 299,759,139 downwards.
AGTCGTAAAGGTAAGCCAGAATTGGTTTCCCTAACAAACGTGGAAAGAGGACAAAATGTGACTCTTGCTGCATGCATGAATACATCTGGAACGTATTTACCATCAATGATGATTTTCAAATGAGTGAGGAAACGCCTACCTTTTGGTTCCATTACAGAGGTGAGTGAATCGGGGTACAAAAATGGTTCAAATGGCTCTGAGCACTATGGGACTAAACTTCTGAGGTCATCAGTCCCCTAAAACTCAGAACTACTTAAACATAACTAACCTAAGGACTTCACACACATCCATGCCCTAGGCAGGATTCGAACCTGCGACGGTAGAGGTCGCGCGGTTCCAGACTGTAGCGCCTAGAACCGCTCGGCCACTCCGGCCGGCAATCGGGGTACATTAATGAAGAACTGTTTATGATCTGGCTTCGACACTTCAAGGAATACAAAACGGTGGGTAGTATTACAGTTCTTGTTATTGACAACCGTGGCAACCATACTAGCTTGGATGCTGTAGAGTACTGTCGGGAAAATGGGATATAACTTTTGGGATTGCCTCCACACATTACACATGTATTACAGCCACTAGACAGAACTTTCTTCAAGTATTTAAAAGCTCAATATTAAAAAATGTAACTAAGTGAATTCATCGTAACCCGACCGACAGAATTACAAAACGAAGATTCTGTACAGTTTTCTGCGATGCCTGGAGCAAAGCTGCATGTGTTGGGTGTGTAATCAAGGGGTTCCAGTGCGCAGGGATAACGCCCTTCTACGAAGATATTGTTTCTGACGAGAAATTTGCACCTTCAACTTCATTCAAGGCTCCTGCTCATTCAACCTCCACTAATCAACCTACATCAATTCGACTCGTTTCAGTTGAAAACCTGGGAAACCTCCGCAGTAAGAGAAATCTTTTTAAACAGCGAACAATCGAAGGAAAAGCAAATGCAACAAGAACAATATGGCAACAGGTAAGGTAATTTGAATGATTTTTCGGTATTTATGGTCATGGTCTCCTTAGCCACCCTTTTCAAATCTACTTATTTGCAGTTTACCAAAACTTGAAATTTTTTCGCTGAAGTTGTTCATCGTTCTGGTTGTTTTCAGGATACCACTTGACAATCACAGGGGGTTTTCAACGTTTTGATACTCCAGTCACATTTTGCCGATGTATTCGCATCGTGTTATCATCTTATGGACGGCGTACACCGTGTCCAGTTTCTGTAAGTTTGCACAAAAACTTTTCCCGTAGAGTACGTTTTTGCAGGACATTCCCTTATACCAATTTCTGTAATTTTTTGCATCGTAGATAATCTGAAGATTCCTACCATAGGCGAAACGCGTCACTGAAATTTGAAAATAAAAACCTCCACAATCGAGAGTGAATTTTTATCTCTCAAAATAAATATTTGAAATCTACACAGTTTCAGTGGCACAGGGTTACTGAGAGCAATCAATATTTGAAGTCGTGGGCAACTGCGCGACTTGTTCAGTTTTAGGCACCGTCACAACGTCGGCCTGATACGGAGCGAAGTCCACTTCCAAAAGTGGTCGCAAAGCGCAGACCAACCTGGAGGAAGACAGAACATCCACTGGCGCATCATCCACCGATGATACAGCTGGATGAACGACTGAACCCTCCCCGACGGCCATTTCGACCTCCACTACTCCAGCCGCTGTGGCGTCCCTCTGTGAACCCACTAACAAGTAACTGTTTTGAAACGTGCACCGAATATGCAGTGCTGATTGGGAAGCCGGGAAATTAAAGGGAGCTATGAATCTGCCAGTCATCTGTGTATCTCTTGGTGAAATGACGTGCAAATCGGAAATATTGTGTGCGTGACTTTGGTGGTCTGCTGAAACCTGAGTGTTTATGCTAATGGTGTGCTTACTGAATGATATCACTAAAGAAAGAAGTATTCTCTTCTTTCGAGCAGAAATACTTATTTTATGTGTGTTTACAATGATACCGTATATTTTGGACAAATTTGTACACTTAAATTTAGGATATGTGTGAGTTAAACTTAGTATTTCATATGAATTTCATGATTTGATAACACAGAAGGACTCAAAGTTTTGTGTTCTAGTGAATAATTGTCTATTTTATTCACGTTTGAGATGGTAACTAACCTTGCCTTGAATAAAATTGTAAATCTTTTAATTCATCTTATATGCCCCCTCCAAAAAAATCTGCTCGTTTTCCAATAGTCCTCAGTATATCAGGATTTTGTGATTAAATACGAATGTATTTTGTTTATTATTGAGTTTTTGGGCTCTTGTGAAGTACTGAAATTTTAAGTTCCATTATAGATACACAGACGTTTTAAGAGTGTGCTCATTTTTGGTAATTCATTAGTGAAGTTTTTGATCATCGAAGTAATAGTACAGTACTGTTCAATTATAATGCATAATCTGGATTTCGTTTTCTTTTGCCTTGAGAGATGAACTTATTTATGAAGAATTTTAAATGATACTTTTTAAGTGTTTTACAAATTTTTAACTTATGCTTTTTCATAAATTATTTGATGGGGTTATATTACTGGATGTAATTATGTAATTTAGAAAAGTATGCCAATTTGTAAGGTGCCTGTATGACGAGAATTAGCAGTGGTTTTTGTAACACAGAGAGTTCTCTGCCCAAACACATGAATGGAACGAATCTCTTTGCCAACCTGAGTTGAAGATGTTACATGTGAAGGACGTCAGTTTTTTCCTCGCCCTCCAAGCTGATTATATGGCACTATTGTGTTGGCGGTTATAGTGTGGAGACCTATTTTCGTGATGGCGTCTTTTTTTGTCTGTGCACATGGAGTGGGAGTCCAAGTATCACAAATTTTTGCATTTACTGCTATTGCTAACAGTTGCGCAAGATGCATAAGGCAATTAATTCATTTTGCGATTTGTTACGGGGAGACTGCTTTTATGAGTAGCAAATCATTGTTTTGGTAGCCTTCTCACGGTTGCCACGTATGATGTGTTGAGAGATTCATTATATTAGAAGTTAAATGGTTTGCACCAAGAGATTTGTTTTTTCTTAATTTACTTCAAGAAATACAAGAAACAGATTTTTATTTCCGTGCTTATGACGAAGTTGTTGTTAATGACAATGTTTAGCAGAGACGCGTACTTTTATTCAAATGCTAATTCATTTACCTCTCCACGATATCTTCGTTAAAATGTGCGAACTACAGTGAAATAGGTTTTAGATTTACTTGATACCTAACTTACATATTTTCTTTCAATTATTGAAAACATACTTCACGTGGCCTATCTGACGTGCATTGCACAGTCATGTGATTTCCATCTTAAATCTTAATACACACATTGCACTCGGCGTGATTTATTTAATAGGCATTGCTTAGTAACGCACTGCAAGAAGCAACGTGATTTCTTTCGGGTCAGCATTCAGCAAAGTGACTGATTTCACATACTACTGCACAGCAGAGCAGATGTAGCGTAGCGCAGGTCGTTACACCGTTAACGCCATGATAATACGTTGTTTGGTGTGTTTTGTGAACAGAGAACAGTTATTTAGCCCAGTAAAATTTTCAACACAGCACCAGTAACTACATCTAATTGTACCATACGTGGTTAACAATGCGAAGTCTTGAGTATTGAAGGAAAAGCGGTGAGCAATGTGTTTTACAGATAGTTATTTCTTATGTTCAAATTACTAATTGTTAAATTGAGATTGCAAATTACCGTCTTCAATTTGTCGTAATCGAGTTTAACAGAACAGAAAAACAGATACGAAGTTGTGCAGTGTTATTTTCAGTATACGAATTTCTTGTATTACTGCAGCACAATAACAATAATTAGTACGAGGGCGTGCTGAAAAATATTGTCTCCGCTTTTTTATGTGAAAAGTGTTAAAGATTTTTAAATAAAACAAACTTTATTAAAATTCTTCATGTTTATTCTTCATGTCTACGTATTTGCAGCTCACTGCCGCTAGAGGGCTCCTCATTATAGCGTCTAACATGGCGGTGTGTAACGTCGGTGCGTCAGAGTGCATTAGCCGAGTTTCGACGTCATGGGTTCACCGTCATCGAACATCCTCCATACAGTCCCGACTTGGCTCCATCCCTGTTTCATCTGTTTCCAATGCTTAAAGAACACCTTCGAGGAGTTCACTTTGATAGTCATGAGACGGTGCAAGCAGAGGTGAGGTTGTGACTCTGTCAACAAACATTCTACAGTGACGGTATCAACAAACTGGTCACTCGATGGGAGACATGTCTTCATCACCAGGATGACTATGTTGAGAAATAAATATGTAGACATGAAAAATAAAGATGTGCAATGTTAATAACGTTTATTTCTTCTGAAATGCTTTAAGAGTTTTCACGTAAGGACATTCGGGGCATTAATTTTCAGCATGGCCTCGTAACTATTGACCTTGGAATTGTAAGAAGTTTAACCCTGTCTCACGAGAAAAATGGGATTGGCAATTCTTATTGATACAGATTTTTCATGTTTAGTGATACAGAGAATTAACTGGGGTCCGGTTATAATGTTCCCAATTAGATCCGCGGAACAGTACATCGTGTAATTTGTATAGCTCTCTCCGTCCATCGCCACAGTGCGTGCATTCGGGTCGTGACAGCAAGTGTGATTCTATACGCTACGGAAGCTCCGATGCACGGACAAAGGAATCGTTCAATCTCCCTAGACAAGCTGATAACAGCCCAAAATAGTCACGTCAGTATCGAGCAATTTTTTCAGTACATCCATCAATATCGAGACAACTAACAGCACTGTGTCATGGTTATATATATAAAAAAAAAACAGCCACCTTCTTGGTCTATACTGGCGGAAAACCACCTACGTCCTTGTCTTCCCGAGTACCTGCAAATCTAGGAGACTTGTAACGATATACAAACATAGCCTGGATCAATAAACTATGGCATAAGTTGTATTCAGCACAAAAAAGAAACTGTACTCAATATATATTTGAGGGACAAAGTGTTGAGTGGAAATAGAGAACTCAAGACTTGGTGTAAAAAGTGAAGATACGTCTAGTGCGAAATGTGTGTGAAATAAAGGGCCATCATTCAAACAGTTATAAGTTTAATAGCACCGTAGAATATAGGGGCCAATTTTTCAAAGGGGAGAAAAGTGTAACACCGCTAGCCGGCCTTGTATGAGACCACCTGATGATCTCGTAGCTGTCACAGAATGCTATAAGCAGCTGTTTCAGCATTACGCCTTCCATCATGCCCCATCACGATGGTACAACCACATTTCGGCAACCAACGGTGTTACCAAAATCCAGGACGCCACTATATCGTTATGATAGGCTGACAATGTGACGCCTGAGGCATTTACATGACAACAGGTTGTGTCAGAGCGCGCATAAATAGCGCCCGCCCAGCCAGCAACGGGCATCATGAGAGCGAACGATGTGGAGCGGGCCACTACAGGGGATGGGGAAAATATGGAAACACCTCAGGCAATGAATGCTTTAACATAAATGCGTATCCTAGCCAAACCTGCAGGTTGCGCTGCTGTATTTGACCACGAACGGCACCTTAGCAGTGTGTTCAGTAAGCTGCAAGTGTCAGTAGTGGTCAGACAATTGTTCTGTGTAGTTGTGAGTGCGTTATGTCGGAGAGAAGTGAGTTGGAACGTGGGAAAATTGTTGGCGCTCTTATGGTGGGTGCTTCCGTAACCAAGGTAACTGAAGTGTTTGGTGTTTCACGAGGCATCGTATCGAGGATTTATTCGGCATACAGGGAAAGTGGAAAAACATAATCCGTTAAGTCACAACCTGGAGGAAACTGTTCCTTGAGTGATCGTGGTAGACTGTTATGGAAGGATATTGTGACGAATAATCTAAGGACGCCAGCTGCAAAAGGCACTGAAAAAGCGAATGTCGCACTCACGAGCCCTGTCAGCACCAGAACAAAACGAAAGGAACTTCGTTAGCAGAGAACTGCAGAACATCAGTGATTCAAATGCCCAGAACAGGAAAACGTGGTGCCGAAGCCATAAAACATGGAATATGGAGAAATTGAAGGAAGTTATTTGGGCGGATAAGTCTTGTTACACGTTATTTACAGCTTTTGGCCGTGTTTACGTCCCAAGAGTGAAATATGATGGTGATTTGATGATGATTTGGGTAGCCATATCATGGTATTGCATGGGCCCCATGGTTGCTATGAATGGCCGCATTACTGCCATGAATTATGTGATCAGTTTGGCTGATAAGGTCCATCCCATTGTACCATGTTGGCTCCCCAGTGGTAATGCCGTGTTGGGAGATGACAAGGCTTCTTTTCACACAGCTCGCATCGTTCAGGAATGGTTTTTTAAGCATGAGGATGAATAATAGCATATGCCCTGGCCACCACAGTCACCAGATCTGAACATTATTGAGCCTTTGTGGTCTACTTTGGAGAAAAGATTACGTGATCGCTATCCACCTCCATCATCGTTACCGAAATTGCAGCTATTTTGCAGGATCCCTTTGAAAACCATACAGGACTTGTATATATCTGTTCCAAAACGACTGGAAGCTGTTTTGCATGTCAACTGTTTTCCTACACAATATTAGATAAGTAAATGTGCTTTGTTTTTGATGTTTCCAGATATTTGTCCACCCCCTGTACCTTTAATCTGTATATTGAGCAAGCAGAAAAGGAAACAAAAGAAAAATTCGGAGTAGGAATTAAAATCGATGAAGAAGAAATAAAAGCTTGGAGGTTCGCCGATGACATTGTAATTCTGTCAGAGACAGCAAAGGACCTGGGAGTGCAGCTGAACGGAATGGACAGTGTCTTGAAAGGAGGATATAAAATGAACATCAACAAAAGCAAAACGAGGATAATGGAATGTAGTCGAATTAAATCGGGTGATGCTGCGGGAATTAGATTAGGAAATGAGACGCTTAAAGTAGTAAATGAGTTTTGCTATTTGGGGAGCAAAATCACTGGTGATGGTCGAGATAGAGAAGATATAAAACGTAAACTGGCAGTGGCAAGAAAAGCGTTTCTGAAGAAGAGAAATTTTTTAACATAGAGTATCGATTTAAGTGTCACGAAGTCGTTTCTGAAAGTATTTGTATGGAGTGTAGCCATGTATGGAAGTGAAACGTGGACGATAAATAGCTTAGACAAGAAGAGAATAGAAGCTTTCGAAATGTGGTGCTACAGAAGAATGCTGAAGATTAAATGGGTAGATCACATTACTAATGAGGAGGTATTGAACAGAATTGGAGGGAAGACAAATATGTGGCACAACTTAACGGTTGGTAGGACATATTCTGAGGCATCAAGGGATCACCAATTTAGTACTGGATGGCAGCGCGGAGGGTAAAAATCGTAGAGGGAGACCAAGAGATGAATACACTAAACAAATTCAGAAGGATGTAGGTTGCAGTAGGTACTGGGAGATGAAGAAACTTGCACAGGTTAGACTAGCATGGAGACCTGCATCAAACCAGTCTCTGGACTGAAGACCACAACAACAACCCTGTACCTTGTGGTCTGGAGAAGCATCTTCACTCGAGCTCTGTCTATTAGTGCAGACATCGTCAGTGAATTGCTCAACGGTAATGCTTGCCAAAAGGTCCTGCATCAACCACCGGTTGGCTGGAGGGTGGAACTAGGACCATACTTGCCACTGCCTCCTGCTGGACGCCGTCAGCCAGACTTCGGGGCCGGAGTTTGCTCCTTTGCTGAAAGTATCTGCCGGACAAGCTTTCGGCATCATCCATTCTCTCCTTGCCCGAGAAGCACTGCTGTATCGTTAGCACTGACTCACTGTCGGCTGCCGAGCTGCCTCCCGGCAAGAATACTCCATTCAGGGCCACTATGCGCTGTTTGCGACCGTGGCCGTGATTTAGACTGTGTTCCGTCAAGCCCATGCGTTGGTCGTGGATCTGGAGCATGTCGGTACCTTGTACAAGATGAATAAATGATCACTGTTATTTTATCCTGCTGTACACTAATGAATGCACAACCGTCATCCTGACAAGTCTACACCTGCTCCCCCGCCCTGCAACGGGGTCGACACTACATAACACTGCCGACATCGTTACAGCCTCTTTTCACATGATAAAAGACGTCTCGCACACGACAGGCCAACGAGTCAATTAAGCTGCATTGTGTGCAATGTGGAGTTGTGGCTTTAGGGGGTTCTGTGATGTTTTGGGAGTGTTTTTCGTGCCTTGCCTTGAGACGACCCATTTAGGTTATCGTGAATTTAAAGGAGGATGATAGCCCCAACTTTCTCGATGCCGAAGTGCTGCGCCTTTTTCTGCTTCTTCATGATGAATGTGCTGAAGACATTTCCATCTTCGAAGATGGTAGCACCTGTTTTCACATTGCTGCACCCATACTTTCCCGGTTTCACAAACACTCAGGTGCCTTAACGCTCTTGACCGACCAGCTAAATCACGCGATCTTAATTCCATAGAAGATTTCTAGAACTATTTGGAACAGCGGATGAAACACAGTCATCAACATTCCTGCAATCTGGCGTTATCTACCCTTCAGTGTGTAAATGAGTAACTTCAGATGAGTATGACGGATTCCCGGTGGAATTGAGCTCATTGTCAAGACTAGACTTAGTGTCTTAAGGTATTCATCTACATCTACATCATGCTGCGCAAGCCACCTAATGGTGTGTGGCGGAAGGTACTTTTGGTACCTCTATCTCATCTGTCCAACCCTTTTCCACTCGCGAATAGCGCGTCGGAAGAATGATTGTCGGTAGGCCTCTGTATTGGCTCTAATTTCTCGAATTTTCTCCTCGTGGTTAATACGCGAGATGTATGTGGGGGGAAGTAATATGTTGTCCGACTCCTCCTGAAAAGTGCTGTCCCGAGATTTCAATAGTAAATCTCTCCGTGATGCACAACGCCTCTCTTGTAACGTCTGCCAGTGGAGTTTGTTTAGCATCTCCGTAACGCTCTCTCGCCAGCTAAACGATCCTGTGACGAAACGCGTCGCTCTTCGTTGGATCTTCTCTATCCCTTTTATCAGTCCTACCTGATCGGGATCTCAGGTGGGTGAACAATACTCAAGAATGGGGCGAACAAGCGCCTTATAAGCCACTTCTTTCGTGGATGAGTTGCATTTCCTTAAGATTCTTCCGATGAATCTGAGTCTCATGTTTGCTTTCCCCACTATCTGTTTTATACTGTCATTCCATTTATGGTCGCTCTGGATAGTCACACCTAGATATTTTACGGCAGACGCTGTCTCAAGCTGTTTTTCATCAATAGTGTAGCTGTACAGTAGTGGATTTCTTTTCCTATGAATAAGCAGTACGTTCTAGGCGCTTCAGTCTGGAACCGCGCGACCCCTACGGTCGCAGGTTCGAATCTTGCCTTGGACATGGATGTGTGTGATGTCCTTAGGTTAGTTAGGTTTAAGTAGTTCTAAGTTCTAGGGGACTGATGAACTCAGATGTTAAGTCCCATAGTGCTCAGAGCCATTTGAACCATTTACATACGCAGTATGCTACATTTATTTACATTCAGGATCAACTTCCAGAGCTTGCACCATTCATCAATTCTCTGCAGGTCGTTCTGCAAATTCTTACTACCTTCTGGCATTGCTACTTAGGTATAGACAACTGCATCATCTGCGAATAGCCTTAAAGAGCATCCGACGCTTTCTACTAGATCATTTATACACTACTGGCCATTAAAATTGCTACACTAAGAAGAAATACAGATGATAAACGGATATTCATTGGACAAATGTATTATACTAGAACTGACATGTGATTACATTTTCACGCAATTTGGGTACATAGATCCTGGGAAATCAGTACCCAGAACAACCACCTCTGGCCGTAATAACGGCCTTGATACACCTGGGCATTGAGTCAAACAGAGCTTGGATGGCGTGTACAGGTACAGCTGCCCATGCAGCTTCAACACGATACCACAGTTCATCAAGAGTAGTAACTGGCGTATTGTGACGAGCCAGTTACTCGGCCACCATTGACCAGACGTTTTCAGTTGGTGACAGATCTGGAGAATGTGCTGGCCAGGGCAGTAGCCGAACATTTTCTGTATCCAGAAAGGCCCGTACAGGACCTGCAAAATGCGGTCGCGCATTATGCTGCTGAAATGTAGGGTTTCGCAGGGATCGAATGAAGGGTAGAGTCACGGGTCGTAACACATCTGAAACGTAACGTGCACTGTTCAAAGTGCCGTTAATGCGAATAAGAGGTGACCGAGACGTGTAACCAATGGCACCCCATACCATCACGCCGGGTGATACGCCAGTATGGCGATGACGAATACACGCTTCCTATGTGTGTTCACCGCGATGTCGCCAAACACGGATGCGACCATCATAATGTTGTAAACAGAACCTGGATTCATCCGAAAAAATGACGTTTTGCCATTCGTACACCCAGGTTCATCTTTGAGTACACCATCGCAGGCGCTCCTGTCTGTGATGGAGCGTCAAGGGTAACCGCAGCCATGGTCTCCGAGCTGATAGTCCACGCTGCTGCAAATGTCATCGAACTGTTCGTGCAGATGGTTGTTGTCTTGCAAACGTCCCCATCTGTTGACTCAGGGATCGAGACGTGGCTGCACGATCCGTTACAGCCATGGGGATAACATGCCTGTCATATCGACTGTTAGTGATACGATTCCGTTGGGATCCAGCACGGCGTTCCGTATTACCCTCCTGAACACACCGATTCCAGATTTTGCTAACAGTCATTGGATCTCGTCCAACGCGAGCAGCAATGTCGCGATACAATAAACCGCAATCGCGATAGGCTACTATCCGACCTTTATCTAAGTCGGAAACGTGATGGTGCGCATTTCTCCTCCTTACACAAAGCATCACAACAACGTTTCACCAGGCATCGCCGGTCTACTGCTGTTTGTTTATGAGAAATCGGCTGGAAACTTTCCCCATGTCAGCACGTTGTAGGTGTTGCCACCGGCGCCACCCTTGTGTGAATGCTCTGAAAAGCTAATCATTTGCATATCACAGCATCTTCTTCCTGTCGGTTAAATTTCGCGTCTGTAGCACGTCATCTTCGTGGTGTAGCAATTTTAATGGCCAGTAGTGTATATATTGTAAACAGCAACGGTCCTATCACACTTTCCTGTGGTATTCCGGACATTACGTTTACATCTGTCGATTTAGTTCCATTAAGAGCGACGTTTTGTGCGGCTGGTCCCGGCGGAGATTCGAGTCCTCCCTCGGGCATGGGTGTGTGTGTTTGTCCTTAGGATAATTTAGGTTAAGTAGTGTGTAAGCTTAGGGGCTGATGACCTTAGCAGTTAAGTCCCATAAGATTTCACACACATTTGAACAAGAGTGACGTGTTGAGTTCTATCTGCAAGAAAGTTTTGAATCCAATCGCAGGTCTACTCCGATACTCCGTAAGCTTGTATTTTTTTCAGTAAACGGCAGTGCGGGACGGCGTGAAATGCCTCACTGAAATCAAGGAACACGGCACCAACCTGAGCGCCCTTGTCCACTATCCTGGAGCGAGCTGAGTTTTGCAGGATCCCTGTTTGCGGAATCCATGTTAATGTTTATAGAGGAGATGTTCATTTTCCAAGAACGTCATAATTCTTGAGCATAAAACATTTTTCATAATTCTACAACAGATTGACGTCAACGATACACGTCTATAATTGTGTGGATCTGTCTTACGGCCTTTCTTATAAATGGGAATGACCTGCACTTTTTTCCAGTCGTTAGGTACCTTTCGTTGCTCAAGTGATCTACAATAAATTACTGCTAGAATGGGAGCAAGTTCTTCCGCATAATCTTTATAGAATCTCATAGGTATCTCATTTGGTCCTGACACCTTTCCACTACTAAGTGATTGTACCTGCTATTCAGTTCCGCGATCGGTTATCTCAATATCTGCCATTTCGACGTTCGTAGGACGATTGAATGGAGGGACAGCGTTACGATCTTCCACGGTGAAACAACTTCGGAAGACCGAATTCAGTGTTTCGGCCTTCTCTCTGTTATCTTCCGTTTCGGTGCCGGTGTGGTCGCTGAGAGAATGAGTAGATGATTTTGACCCACTTACTGATTTTACATACGACCAAAATCTCTTAGGGTTTTTACTCAGGTTGGTTGAAAACGTCTTACTTTCAAAATCATTGAACCCCTCTCTCATTGCTCTCCTTACACTCTTTTTCGCTTCGTTCAGCTTTTGTTTGTCAGCTAGGTTTTTACTTCTATTGAATCTGAGATGAAGTGCGACTTACCTACCCTTACGATAAACATTCCAATCTGAACTTAGGATTTCGTTGTTGTTGGCTTCTGGTTTCAACCATGTATTAGCGCGAAATATTCCGTGGATTACAAATTTTTTGTCCGTCGTGATTCTTAAATCACTAGCCTCGTTGCAAGATGTCCGGAGGAGTGCAAGAACATATATGTAGTAAACTGCTCGTGTACTGACACTGAGTAGATTGACCTTGATGACACTTGTCACGACGCAATGACGTAGGTCACGGCGAGAAAACAGTCGCTCACTACTGTTCAACAATGAATAGTTTGCTTAGAAACACGATCAATCTCGTTTCTTGCATGTAGTAGCAATATGTTCTGGCTCGGACACAACTGGTTCTCGATAATGCTAAACAGATTTTCACACTGAAACAGGATAATCATGACCTCATTTAGCATATTTGCTGACCGTTTAAATTTAAGTAAAACATATTCCGATTCTTATGGTAAACGAAACTATTATATGTTAACTGTGGTATGGATGATGTTGAGTTTTAATGTAATTTCTACTATTTGCTAATTGTGTTCTATATATGTGGGACCATGCAATATTTGCTCAAGGTACACGAATCGATAAAACTATACAGGGTGGTCAGACACAGTCTGAAAAGCTTGTAAAACTGGGAGATTGCGCTGAGAAATAATTGCTAAGAAAATTCGATACGTTGCACCGTTTCCGTGCTAATTAGCACTGAAGTTAGCCAGTCAGGTCTTTGCGACTGCAAATTCAAGCGGGTGTTCAGGTCCTGACAACAATAATTTTCGTAGTTATTCTGTTAATTTTATATATCTCAAGTATAGCCCAAGTGTCCCACCGTAACCATTCAACTAGTTCACACGCAACTGCTCAGTTTTGCAATGCGTTACGGGTAATTCCTATGGCCGAGCGGTTCTAGGCGCTTCAGTCTGGAACTGCGCGACCGCTACGGTCGCTGGTTCGAATCCTGCCTCAGGCATGGATGTGTGTGATGTCCTTAGGTTAGTTAGGTTTAAGTAGTTCTGAGTCTTGGGGACTGATGACCTCAGATGTTAAGTGCCATAGTTTTCAGAGCCATTTGAACCATTTTTGTTTTGGTAATTCCAAAACATTATTAGGTGTTCCAGCATAACGCACATGTGAACAACAGTCCTGTTCGGAGCGTCGAAACCAAACCGTTGAGGTTCAAAGAGAGTAATACCTTGAGGTTTCCTTGTCGGAGCTGCTATCATACGATACTTGTTAATCTTCTCCTTCTCGCGCAATTCCCCCCCCCCCCCCCCATTTTAGCATTAACGGCAAACAGAGTTCCCTGCTTGTGCTTGGGTGTTGGGTGTGATTCTTGATGGTGTCATAGTTTGTATTAAGTCACAATATCCTAATATTGCAATAGTATTTGATTGGGCACCCCTGCCAAAGTCCAAGCCTTATCACCAAGAAACTAGCACCAAACCGTTCAAAACTACGATTCGGGAGTTGAGGAAACAGTTTCATACATTTCAAGTATTAAATGTTAGGGCGAACTCAGAGAGACATGCACCACGCTTACCGGCCGAAGTGGCCGAGCGGTTCTGGCGCTGCAGTCTGGAACCGCGAGACCGCTACGGTCGCAGGTTCGAATCCTGCCTCGGGCATGGATGTGTGTGATGTCCTTAGGTTAGTTAGGTTTAACTAGTTCTAAGTTCTAGGGGACTAATGACCTCAGCAGTTGAGTCCCATAGTGCTCAGAGCCATTTGAGCCATTTTGCACCACGCTCTATCGCATGATGTTACTGTATTTTAAGGCAGTCACCTACCTCGACAATAATTTGTTAGTTTATTTCAGTTATCTTGATACACTCACATATTGACCCTCATGCAAGGCATGCATCAGTTTCTTACACATTCAACTAAGAGAAAGTTGTGGACAATAATCCTTGATTATGAAACTTTACTATATTTTGTCTGTCTAACAGGTAGAACCCGAACTTTTAGGAGCTTCTAAAACAGGCCTGGCCAAACGGCTCTTCACGGGCGCAAGCGCTCCGGCTGCACTCCTGCCTAGCACTCCGAGGGCAGCGCGAGTGGGGATGAAGAGTGAGGTGGAACCGGAAAAGGTTGCGGCTGGACGCCGCTAGAGCGAGGCTGTTAGCTTGTCTTAGTTTGCTAACAATACCAACTATTGTATGAATGCGTGGCGTCTTTTCTTTCGGACATTTCCTGATGCAGCTGATGTCAACTGAACTGATAGGTGCGCTGTGTATAGCTGAGATCGGTAACCCTGTGTGTCCGAAAGAACAGACACCAGGCGGCATCTGGAGCTGTGATACATATGACGTAAGCTGAGGGGAAGAAAGGAAAAGAAAGGGAAGGAACTGTTGATATTAGGTGCATCGGAACTTTATGCTGAACCAGCTGCGACGAATGAAAATGTGTGCCAGACCGGGATTAGAACTTAGGATATACTGCTTACTGGCAGTTGCGTTAACCACTGCGCCATTTGTACACAGTTTTTGTTGCAATTGCGCGCACTGTTTCAGCACCCCTCCTGGCCGACTCAAACTCCCATCTAGCAACACCTATCTGCAGTCTCCGTCCATGTTCTTCATCTCACTACTTTGAGATTCCCGCAGGAAGCTGAACGTAATTGTGCATGCATGGTTGTGGATTCACTGCCCATCGAGGCGAATCAGTTATAAGAATGCTGGGAGGTGTGCTAAGATAGTCCACGCAACTGTGATAAAGACTGTCTTTGTGGCGCAGTGGTTAACGTAGCTACCTAGAAATGAGGAGATACCGCGTGTAGTCCTTTTAAATACTGTTGTGTAGAGTAGGCATACAATAAAGGCTGTCCTTCTCACAAACTGCAATGACATAACGTTTCTTTTATTGTTGTCTGACCGACCGAGGTGGCGCAGTGGTTAGACACTGGCTCGCACTCGGGAGGAGGACGGTTCAATCCCGCGTCCGGCCAACCTGATTTAGGTTTTCCGTGATTTCACTAAATCGCTCCAGGCAAATGCCGGGATGGTTCCTTTGAAAGGGCACGGCCGACTTCCTTCCCCGTCCTTCCCTAATCCGATGAGACCGATGACCCCGCTGTCTGGTCTCCTTCCCCAAACAAGCCAAGTATTGTTGTCGTTGAAGGTAGGCGAAATGCTACGCAGGCAGCGGAACTGTACAGAGAGCGATATCCTGACGAGAGGCCATCTTCCCGACGGATGTTTCCTCGTCTTGTTGCGACGCTTCAGGAAACGGGAAGTTTCAACCCACGACAACGCAGTCGTCGTAACACTCGCACAGACGAAGCTGCCGAAGTTACTGTTCTCTCTTCCGCTGCTATGAATCCACATGTGAGCACACGACAGCTTGAACACGAGATTGGCATTCCTAAAACCAGTGTACATCGTATTCTTACATGTCACCTGTTCCATCCTTACCATGTACACCTACATCAAGATTTGCATGGGAATGATTTCCACATCAGCAGCAAATCCTCGCCAATCCGAACTTCTTCTCCAATATTCTATTTATCGATGAATGTTCCTTCCAAAATAAAGGACAGGTAAATACAACGAACATACATTATTGGTCCAGCGACAACCCACGATGGTTTAGACAGGTGGAACATCAATGGACAGTTAACGTCCGGTGTGAGATGATTGGTACTACAATAACTGGCCCTTATTTCACCAATGGTAGTTCAAAAATGGTTCAAATGGCTCTGAGCACTATGGGACTCAATTGCTGAGGTCATAAGTCCCTTGAACTCAGAACTACTTAAACCTAACTAACCTAATGACATCACACACATCCATTCCCGAGGCAGGATTCGAACCTGCGACCGTAGCAGTCGCGCGGTTCCGGACTGATCAATGGTAGTCAAAACGGCACAGTGTATGCCAACTTCCTCAGACGAATTCCTCCTCCTCTTATGGATGAAGTGCCGCTAAGAACCAGAATGCTTGTGTGGTATCAACACCATGGATGTCCAGCACATAATGTCTTGCGTGAACGTCGTGTTCTGAATCGAAGCTATCCTGCCAGATGGAATGGTCGATGAGGAATAGTTACTTGTCCTGCTAGGTCTCCTGATTTAAATCTTCTGGACTTTTTTCTTTGGGGATGCATTAAAGACGTTGTCTATCGCGATATTCCAACAACTCCAGAGGACATGCAGGAACGTATTGCTTGTAATTCTCTTCTGCAGGCAACACTGGAAGCAGTAAATCATTCTTTCATTCAACGAGTGCACCAATGTATCTGTGTCCACGGTCACCACTTTGAGCATCTTTGAACGTTCTACTCCTGGGCAATGGTACAGGAGAGTCAAAACCAGTTTTGTGTTATGTTTTTACTTGGTTTTCATTCGTTTTCTGACAACTCCAGCAAGTGAACGAAATTCTGATCCCGGGCTCAAAGTCAATGTTGTGTTATGTAATTACTAACGTTGTGTTTCAGTGAATATTACACTGTGATACATTTTTGAATAGGTCTTTAGGTGAAGAAATGAATTACCAAACAAAAAATACGGGGTGCCATTTAAAAAAGTCATACCGCTGTTCATATCTTTGTAAAAAACAAAGCTACAACGAAGGTAATAATGCTGATTGATATTCCACTGACGGCTAAAGAAAATTTGTTTGAAACATTTTGTAATTTACATCTGGACTAACAGTTATTTAGGGTGGTCAGGATAAAAGGAACACCCTGTACAGTTTAAGAAGCCTAGTGCCAAAATATGGATGAACATCACCTAACATGCGTAATTCAAACGGGACGGCATAGAGGAAGCCCCGCTAGAGGTTTCTTTTTTTTAAATTCCGGAGCAAAATTTGATACAGAATCGTTGTTCGTGATCAGAGAGGCGGCTGGCTGGGAGATTACTCCTTAAATGGTTATTGCAGCTATTGAGAACGTATGCATGATTTAAATAGGTCTATATGCAAACAATACACTCTGTCGGATGTTCAGAACCGTAGTACTCCGTCCTAACAGGCGTCGGAAGGCTCAACGGTACCGACCGCTGTGCCATCCTCTGCCAGTAGGCGTCACTAGAATGCCGTTATGAAGGTGCATGTCGTCAGCGCATCGCTCTCCCGGCTGTTGTCAGTTTTCGTGACCGGAGTCGCTTCTTCTCAATCAAGTAGCTCCTCAGTTGGTCTCACAAGTGCTGAGTGTATCCCACTTGCCAACGGCGCTCGGTAAAAATGGTTCAAATGGCTCTGAGCACTATGGGACTTAACATCTGAGGTCATCAGTCCTCTAGACTTAGAACTAGTTAAATTTAACTAACCTAAGGACATCACACACACCCATGCACGAGGCAGGATTCGAACCTGCGATCGTAGCGGCAGCGCGGTTCCGCACTAAAGCGCCTACAACCGCTCGGCTACTGCGGCCGGCGGCGCTCGGCAGACTCGGACAATTACCCATCCAAGTTATAGCCAAGCCACAGCGCTTAACTTTGGTAATCTGACGGGAACCGGTGTTATCACTGCGGCAAGGCCGTTGGCTTAGAACTGTACTACAGCGCTGTTAAATCCATTGACAGAACTGAACGCAGAGGTCAATATTACTCAGGCGCAGTGCTCCTTATTTGTAGAGATGAGTGGTGTGATTTTAGCGTGACGAGCACTCACAAAACGCTACACTCCGATATGTGCATCTCAGGGGAAAGCTGACGGTTGCTTATTGATGGCGTTTCTTCCACATAATGTCCTTAAATCATACTGTCTGCATACATCATTTTTTTTAGCACTCTGGACATTCCTTTATGCTTTGAATGACCCAGTATCCCACATCCATCGTCTGCCATGAATATTTTGCACTAAGCGACACTCGCTCTCGTGGCATCATATCTTGCTAAACTATCATTAAATTCATGTCTGCAATTTTAGTGTACACATGTAATATTTCATAAATGGTTTAGTATGTAGAACTGAGTTTCTCTGCAATTGATAGTGCGGAAATTGTCCAGATTTTAGTTGTACGGCCAATCCTCATAACTGTTATATCTACAGAGACACTGGAATAAATATGTTTATCTAAATGGAACAGCGTATTTTGTTGGATACTATTAGAGAGTCCTTGAAAATATGAGTACAGTGATACAACGCTGTTGAATGTTTGTAGTAAAACTTTTCTTAAACGTAGCCGGGAAATGTAAATGTGAGTGGCAAAGCATCGCAACGAGCCCCGTTTCGCCTTGTTTACATGGCCAACAAAGATAAAAGTGCGTCGTGACGCCAGCCTTGCCTCTCACATGCAGCGTATTTTCCGCTATTTTTGCGAACCTTATAACAGCAAATATTGACAAGCTCTGTGTCACTATACACTTTTTTTCAAAGAGTGTTCAATCGCTATGAAAAAGCTTCACCGTTCCATTAAAAAGGAACAGAACCGCTTCAGTATCTAGGCAGATACAAAATAATCACGAATAGTGACCGCACGAAAGAATATTCGACTTTTTGCGCATCATTATAGGCGCAGCGTATTTCGATGTCGACAATCTAGGAAATATTGTGAGTGTTTACGTCACGTGGGGAATCTTTTCTACAGCTATCAATGATATTTAGATAAACTATTTCGCTTTTTATATGGGTGTCAATACTTATTAGAAACAAATGTAAAAAGGAAAAATTCGTAGAAATGAAAGTTTCGGTATTTGGTCCACAAGACGTAACAACCAGAGAAATGCATGTTATTTCATCGGAAAGATAAAATAATTAGAAACATCTGGGCATTAAAGAGTCATAAGAATGAGTAATTTTTGGGTATTAAGGAAACTTTTCCGAATGGTAACAATCTAGATGCATAACAACCTGTATAAACACAAATAATAATATCACGGATTTCCATCATAGCATTCGTTACGCATATGTTAAAAAATCGGGTTTGGCCGGCAACACATACATCGATACAGCCACAACATTCAAATATCGGTATGTAGCCGTGTGAAACGATATTAAAATAAATGAAAGAAGTAATATCGTCTCTGTTAGAGTCTCTGTAGAGTCCATGTTATAAAGCTTATTGAAGTACTAACAAAATATGTGTACCCCTATCTATAACATGCATTATAAAACTGTTTGATAATGTGCTCCGATAACATGTAAACCACAGTTTGCGTACGGGTTGAAAATGGTAAAATTCAATAAGAAAATAAATGTACAATGTGAAGTACTTTTTCAATTGTAAAACAATAATTGTTCGGTTATTAACAATATCTGTAAGTGCAGTAGTTATTTCAGTAAGTTATTCTTTAAACAAGTGACATATAAGATTATGATGATAGAGGCTGTAGGTGGAAAAGGAGGTGATAGTTTGAGGACACAGTGTAGATGAAGATGTAGATGCAGCTGTATATTAGTGACTCATCCCACACATTCGAACAGTGCCTATAACTGGGTCTACTGAGAGTGCTCAGACAACTGTCTTTCGGCTATACATTTATAACATGGACTCTACAGAAGTTTTATTCATATTTGTCAGTTAGTACGGATCTGAGTCCAATAACCTTAAGAATTTTGGCCCCCCCCCTCGTGGGCACCCACTTCTTCAGACTACCCCTCCACCCCCTCCACAATTCTCACCCTTTCTTGGCACCCACACCACAGTCTGAATAATGCCTCATGTTCTGCTGGCTCCACAGGTGCATCCATATGCCTTCCCCCTACCCGCCGCCATATCGTTACCATTGTGTGGCGGCCTTCTCGGTTGATTTTAGTGCTCACCGCGTATGTCACATTAGTGCAGTTTGTGTTCCGTATCGTCGTCTCATACTGTGAACGCCGTTTTTAATTGTGCTGTTCGTGCTGCCAGTGTTAACATGCTACATCTTCATCGAGTGCCATTTTATCTGTATGTAGATCTTATGTAAACGGGCCTCACCCAACTCCCCCCTTTTTCGAATATTTTAACTTCAATTGCTTCCACCTTCTCATGTGTACATTTCTTCTTTTATCCTCGTATTTTATACTTGTAATGTTCTCCTATGGTATTTTATGTAATCTCTGGCTGAAGAGCGGCTAACTGTACCGCTGCCAGCCCACCCCTGCCCCAGTGTGGCGTGGGAATGTAATGACCATAAAGGAAAAAAATCTGACACGGACTTGTCTTTCATATAAATCTGATGACTTTTCAGATAAAAATAAGGTAAAGAATAATGGTATTTTACACTATTTTTCATGGCTGCCCTGTTTCTTGTTTTTTTTTTATTCCAGTTTTTGTGTTTGAAAATAGCTTAAGGCTGAAGTCTGTTTTACCATCGGAATATTTTACCAAGTTGATGTCATCACCACTATGACATGCAGTAGAGCTGCATGTCCTTGAGAAATACAAGGTGTGATCAAAAAGTAACTGCAATTTTATAATTTTGTGGACAATAAAATAAAATTAAAAGTCAGATGATGGCAGCAGCATGGAAAAAAATCCCCCTTTCAATTTCCTGGCGCGAAAGAGAACGACTGCTTGTACGGCTCAGTGTGAGCTCGCATATCTCTAAATTTATCATCATGACCTTTTCGCGATGTGTTTTTAGGAGGTACCAATATATTTGTTGACTCTTGAAGGAACTTTTGCCCTTCGAAGTGAAACAGCAGACCTCACAGTGATGAACAACGCCGTTCTTGTAGTGTTTTCTACTGGAGCAGTACGTGCATATCTGTTGCGCTTTGATGCTCATTAAACGAACCCGTGACGAAACACGCTGTTATTTTTAGCTTATTCTCTTTTCTATTTCATCTATTAGTCCTACCTTGTATGGTTCTTAGGCAGAAGAGAAATAATCAAGTACTGATCTGCAAACTACATCCTTTATGAGTGGTCTACACTTCTTGAGAATTGTGGCAATGAATATAATCCTTGCTTCTGCCTTTCGTACTATTTGCTGTATGTGCTCGTTCCACTTCAAATCGCCCGTACCCATATTCTCAGGTACGTAATGGATGTGATTGTGTCCGGTGATGCTTCAGCAATCGTGTAATCAAACAGTAACAGGACTTCCCACTTGTTTATGGGCAATAATTATCATTTCTTTTTGTTGAGCGTCAAGTGCCAATAACCGGTCCGATGGAAGAGACGGAAGGAAGAAAGGAGGATGAGAGCTTAACGTCCAGTCGACAGCGCGGTCATTAGAGACAAAGCACAAGCTCGTAGTACGAAAGCATAGAGAGGGAAATCGGCGTTTCCTTTTCAAAGGAACAGCCGCACCATTTGCCTGAAGCTACTTAAGAAAATCACGGAAAACCTAAATCTGGATGGCCAGACAGGAATTTGAACCGTCTTCCTGCCGAATGCGAAGCTAGTGTGCTAACCATCGCGCCACTGTACTCGGTAGAAAGACACGGACAAGAATGAGGAACATGTTTCTCAGCGATCAGACACTTGAAAGTATGGAACAGAGACAATGAACCGTCACGAAATGTCACTAGGAATATGTTGAGAAGCAATAGGCGTATTTGTTATTGTGTCTTAAATTATTCTTCTACTCCATCTCGGTGTGGCCGTGCGGTTCTAGGCGCTTCAGTCTGGAACCGCGTGACCGCTACGGTCGCAGGTTCGAATCCTGCCTCGGGCATGGATGTGTGTGATGTTCTTAGGTTAGTTAGGTTTAAGTAGTTCTAAGTTCTAGGGGACTGATGACCAGAGATGTTAAGTCCCATAGTGCTCAGAGCCATTTGAACCATTTTTCTACTCCATCTCATGCGTTACTCAGGTGTAGTGAGACATCGACGCCAGAGACTGGCCAGAATTAGGAAGTCGGCGTTGCCGCAAGAAAGATCTAGTCACCATACGTAAGCTGCAGACAGCGTGTCTGCCACAAGCAGCGTCGGTGCACAGTCTTCCAACCTGTCAAGGAGTTTTTCTCATTGGGAAGCCTGAAACTGAATGCACTAAGACTCATGAGGGCAATTGAAGTAATAATTTAAAGCGAGGTTACGACTTACAGTTCGAAAGACGACGATAACAGCGGGAAGACAGGTGTGTTCCTCCAATACTGCTGTCTCACTACGCCTTGAGCCGAGTATGTAACCACAGTTTTTTGGCTCTATGACGTTATCCCGTGGTCCGACAGTGCAGTTCGAACTGCATTAAAGCACAGCAAATTCAGTATTACTTTGTCGCTAGTGGCTTGCAAATATTGAAAAGTTGAGAAAATAAGCACGAAGCTAACGTTTTGCAGGTGTGCAGCTATCCCTTATATGTACTGCTAGACTAATCTCAACACGGACCAAGGACCTTGATGCAGTAGGGTGGTTTTCGTGCCTTAACTATGAAGAACATCCATGCAAACATGTCGAAAGTGTTTCTGTGAAGAAACCAGACTAACTTGTGGTTCCTGAAGAGGAGCAGCAGCCTCTTCACTAGCTGCAGGGGCAATAGTATGGATGAGTGACTGATCTGGTCTCATTACGTAAGCAACACAGTTAAATTGTCACTTTTTCCAAACGGCGTAATTGTCTCGAATTACGACGCAGTTGTTTGACATTTGCCTCAAAGGTGCTTACGACCTTCCTCTGCAATGATACAAAAGCATGGCATCCTCCGACGCCAACCTCGGGCTAGCCGTCGCTTCAAACAGCAAGGTGTCGACACATGCGAAGAAAAGGGCAAAACTCAGAAGTTTATCTGAGGTGTAAGGGATTAATGGCGTCACAATTGCATCAAATTGCACCACAATTCTGCCTAACGCCACCGTGGACGTGTCACACGATAAGGACGTCATCAGCCCTTCTCACACATATTTCATCCCTACTTGTTCGATGCTCATACCCGATATGCCCATAATTGAAATGACACGGTTTGCTTACGGGTGGCCGAGGAAAGCATGTCAGAAACACCGCCGCTCGGTATCGACAAGAAAAAACCCCGAGGGCGGAGTAATCTGCGCCAATGAAACCACCCTTCTCTCAGAGCGTTTATTCCCATACATTTTGCGGTTCAAAACGATAGTTTGCAGTGCGACGAGCAATAGGAAGACGTTCTCGACAACCTTTGATACTGGTGACACCTCCTGGACCATTCATCCCTTCTCTATGGACATCGTGGGCCTGCAGGCCCAGTGAGACCCGAAGCAGCAAAGGGTATTTATGCTTTTACAGCCCTCTTGTTTCGCCCCCTCCTATGCGTGATCACAGGAGGGAGCGGAGCAGTGCGATAATGACACAAACGTGAGTAAAACGGAAAGGGATCTCTTTCTAAGATCCCGCGCCCTCCCTCCCCATTCCCAGTTCGGCGCCTGTGAATCAGTGACTGGCTGTCTCTGAACAGAAACATTTCTGCAGCGTCCAAAAAATATGCGCTAGTGCACTGAGGGTGTTACCGAGTTTTGTCTTCTTAGAGGGGCTCTCTGCCATTTTATTCACAGGTGATACAATATCGCGACTCTATGTAATCACGCCACACGAAGGGGGGAAACCGGAGGAGTGAATAAGCACAAATACCCTTGGTGCTTTGGCTCGTGTTGAGACGTCGTTGAACGGTATTGAACGGTCCCTAGAGGTTCTCACCCCGTACATCAAAGCCAAAACTGCTGTCGTGTTAGGTTCCAAAGCGTGCGTTCACGTTCAGTAGGGCTACAAGCCCATGATATACTTACAGAAAGGTTGAATATTTCGAGGTGGGGGGTGTCAGCAGTGCCAAAGGCTGCCAAGGATGTTGTGGTCTTGCTCGTCGCACTAGGAACTGTTGTTTTCGACCGGGAAATGCGTGGAAATAAACGTCCCAAGGGAAGCACTGGTTTCGTAGGCGTCCATTATGCCACCATCTGTGGCATTTTCGTATCGATACTGAACAGTGATGTGTCTGAAACATTTTTCTCGGTCATCTTTAAGAAAACCGCATGATTTCAATGCCAGGTGTCGTGGTTCTGGCCTCAGTCGCAGAGGAGTGAAATATGTGTAAGAAAGGGTGTGACGATCTTCCTATCGTGTAACGCGTCCATGGCGTCGTTAGGCAAAATTTTGGTGGAAGCTGGTGCCAATGTGATCTCTTTAAATCGTATTATGTAACTGAAGGTCGAGAGCAGAGAAAGGAAAGAAAAAGGAAGGAACTAATGATATGAGTTGCATCCGTACTATGTGTGGAATCAGCGGGACCTCCTGCTTACTTTTTATCCCCTCACTGTCCTGATTATAAAGGAAACCATAAAAAGGAGTATATTTGCCACCTTCACTCTGACTCTGAAAACAAAAATATCTGGACCACTCCAGGCTTTGGCCCCTAGCTACATCTATCCCAACAGTTCTACCTAAACTACGAAAGGAGGAAAGGAAAGAAGGGAGAGGGTAACAAATCTATGTAACAGAAATTTTTTTTCTCGGAACTGTGGAGTGAAGTCCCCAAAACCCTCGCAGCTGTGGAGAAATCCACAAGCGTCTTCTCGAAATAAAATGGAATTCTCTTGGGATAGTAGTATAAAAAAAATCATCAGTAGTGCATTAGACCAACTGCTCAGTGCAGGGAGATTCCGACTGCCTGATGAGTCATGGCAAGACCACGAAAGCAAGTTGGAAAAGTATTGCCTGTATTTCGGATTGCGGAAAATGGTGGAATGTCATTTGTTCGCGTAAGTCCAGATATTGAGAATACCCTTCTCGCCAGTGGCAAAAATATTTCAAACTGCAAGGTCGCGCAGCAAATCCACAGAGAGAGTCTTCGTATGCGGATAGCACACGTCATCCGGGAAGAACATCGTTTGCGTTGTTATTCGGTTAGGAGTAGCACATATAAGGAATGCCAGAATTAGCTGGACCAAGCGCAAGACGTCTATCGCCAGGCCACAAACTAAGCGATGATCGTCCATGTCCGTCAACCGGCACACGGCGTAAGCAGAGAGTCGGCGAGGTGAACTTGGTGGAGACGAGAACGTTTCGGTTGTTCCCCGTTGACGATGGCATACCACACGGAGCGCATTGAAGTGTCTACACCTACATCTACGCGACTACTATGAAAATCAAGCTTAAGTGCCTGGCAGAGGGTTCATCGAACCACCTGCACAATAATTCTCTGTTATTCCACTGTCGAACAGCGCGCGGAGAAAAGCGAATACCTCTATCCATCGGTGCGAGCTCTGATCTCCCTCATTTTATTAAAATGATCGTTTCTCCATATGTACGCCGTCGTCAACAAAATATTTTTGCATTTGAGAAGAAAGCTGGTGATTGAAATATCGTGAGAAAATCCTGCTGCTACAAGAAACGCCTTTGTTTTAATGATGCCCACCCCAAATCCTGCATCATTTCTGTGCCACACGATCCCCTATTTCTCGACAGTGCAAAACGTGTTACTCTTCTCTGAACTTTCTCGATGTACTTTCTTAATCGTATCTGGTAAGGATCCCAAATCGCGCAGCAGTACTCCAAAAGAGGACGGGCAAGCATAACGTAGACAGTCCTATTAGTAGATCTGTTGCATCTTCGAAGTGTTTTGCCGATATAATGCAGTACTTGGTTCGTCTTCCCCACAACAATTTCTAAGTGTTCTCTCCCATTTAAGTTGTTCTTAATTGTGATTCCTAGGTACGAGGGCAGTTCAATAAGTAATGCAACACATTTTTTTCTCGGCCAATTTTGGTTGAAAAAACCGGAAATTTCTTGTGGAATATTTTCAAACATTCCCGCTTCGTCTCGTATAGTTTCATTGACTTCCGACAGGTGGCAGCGCTGTACGGAGCTGTTAAAATGGCGTCTGTAACGGATGTGCGTTGCAAACAACGGGCAGTGATCGAGTTTCTATTGGCGGAAAACCAGGGCATCTCAGATATTCATAGGCGCTTGCAGAATGTCTACGGTGATCTGGCAGTGGACAAAAGCACGGTGAGTCGTTGGGCAAAGCGTGTGTCATCATCGCCGCAAGGTCAAGCAATACTGTCTGATCTCCCGCGTGCGGGCCGGCCGTGCACAGCTGTGACTCCTGCAATGGCGGAGCGTGCGAACGCACTCGTTCGAGATGATCGACGGATCACCATCAAACAACTCAGCGCTCAACTTGACATCTCTGTTGGTAGTGCTGTCACAATTGTTCACCAGTTGGGATATTCAAAGGTTTGTTCCCGCTGGGTCCCTCGTTGTCTAACCGAACACCATAAAGAGCAAAGGAGAACCATCTGTGCGGAATTGCTTGCTCGTCATGTGGCTGAGGGTGACAATTTCTTGTCAAAGATTGTTACAGGCGATGAAACATGGATCACTTCTAACCTGACACAAAACGGCAATCAATGGAGTGGCGCCACACCCACTCCCCTACCAAGAAAAAGTTTGAAGCCATACCCTCAGCCGGTAAAGTCATGGTTACAGTCTTCTGGGACGCTGAAGGGGTTATTCTGTTCGATGTCCTTCCCCATGGTCAAACGATCAACTCTGAAGTGTATTGTGCTACTCTTCAGAAATTGAAGAAACGACTTCAGCGTGTTCGTAGGCACAAAAATCTGAACGAACTTCTCCTTCTTCATGACAACGCAAGACCTCACACAAGTCTTCGCACCCGAGAGGAGCTCACAAAACTTCAGTGGACTGTTCTTCCTCATGCACCCTACAGCCCCGATCTCGCACCGTCGGATTTCCATATGTTTGGCCCAATGAAGGACGCAATCCGTGGGAGGCACTACGCGGATGATGAAGAAGTTATTGATGCAGTACGACGTTGGCTCCGACATCGACCAGTGGAATGGTACCGTGCAGGCATACAGGCCCTCATTTCAAGGTGGCGTAAGGCCGTAGCATTGAATGGAGATTACGTTGAAAAATAGTGTTGTGTAGCTAAAAGATTGGGGAATAACCTGGTGTATTTCAATGCTGAATAAAACAACCACTGTTTCAGAAAAAAAATGTGTTGCATTACTTATTGAACTGCCCTCGTATTTAATCCAATTTATTGTCTTTAGATTTGATTGATTTATCATGTAACCGAAGTTTAACGGATTCCTTTTAGCACTCACGTGGATGACCTCACACTTCTCATTATTTAGAGTCAATTTCCAGTTGTCACACTAGTCAGATACCATATCAAAATCGGTTGCGATTGGTTTTGATCTTATGATGACTTTACAAGACGATAAAAGACTGCAAAAAACCTAAGACGCCTGCACAAATTGTCTCCTAAATCGTTATCATTTATATACACACATCAAAAAAAGTTTTGCATCACCCCAGTTCCCAGAACTCCTGAAGATAGACGTTGACTGTGGATATTGTATGATAGGCACAGTCCCTTTTTACTGTTCAGAGATGTCACTAAACCCGCTCAAAGATGTAAACAACCTTGCATGAGCAGCGCCTATTAGACGGAGGGCGTCCGACAGCCCATTAGTTCCAGTCATTCCACCACGAAGGAGGTACACGGCTCGTGTTGTCTGTAGTTCAACCATGCCTAGACCGTCAATACCACAGTTATATCGCGTCCGTATTGTTACTTCGTGCCAGAAAGGGCTCTCAGCAAGGTAAGTGTCCAGGCGTCTCGGAGTGAACCAAAGCTATGTTGTTCGGACATGGAGGAGATACAGAGAGACAGGAACTGTTGATGACACGCCTCGCTCAGGCCGCTCAAGGATTACTGCTACAGTGGATGACCGCTACCAACGGATTATGGCTCGGAGGGACCCTGACAGCAACGCCACCATGTTGAATAATGCTTTTCGTACAGCCATAGGGCGTCGGGTTACGACTCAAACTGTGCGCAGTACGCTGCCTGATGCGCAACTTAACTCCCGACGTCGATGGCGAGGTCCATCTTTGCAGCCACGACATCCATGCAACGCAGTACAGATGAGCCCAACAACATTCCAAAAGGACCGCTCAGGACTGGCATCATGTTCTCTTCACCGATGAGTGTCGCATATGCCTTCAACCAAACAATCATCGGAGACGTGTTTGGAGGCAACCGGGTAATGCTGAACGTCTTAGACGCACTGTCCAGCGAATGCAGCAAGATGGGGGTTCGCAGCTGTTTTGGGGTGGCATTATGTGGGGCCGACGTACGCCACTGGTGGTCATGGAAGGCGCCGTAACGGCTGTACGATACGTGAATGCCATCCTCCGACCGATAATGCAACCATATCGACAGCATATTGGCGACGCATTCGTCTTCATGGACGACAATTCGCACCCTCATCGTGCACGTCTTGTGAATGACTTCCTTCAGGATAACGACATCGTTCGACAGGAGTTGCCAGCATCTTCTCCAGACCTAAACCTTATCGAACATGTCGGGGATAGATTGAAAAGGGCTGTTTATGGACGACGTGACCCACCAATCACTCTGAGAGATCTACGCTGAGTCGCCGTTGAGGATTGGGACAATATGGACCAACAGTGCCTTGATGAATTTGTGGATAGTATGCCACGACGAATACAGGCATGCATCAATGCAAGAGGAGGTATTACTGGGTATTAGAGGTACCAGTGTGTACAGCAGTCTGGAGCATCAACTCTGAAGGTCTCACTGTATGGTGGTACAACATGTAATGTGTGGTTTTCATGAGCAATAAAAAGGACGGAAGTGATGTCTATGTTGATCTCTATTCCAATTTTCTGTACAGGTTTCGGAATTCTCGGAACTGTGGTGATGCAAAACTTCTTTTGATGTTAACTCCTGCAACATTATGTATCACCCTGCATCATTGGTTGGAGACTAGCAGCAGCCAGACTAAGGAATCCATTGTGTAGGCTGTCGTTAACACCACAACAGAAACTGCTGCATTTGGATTCGTGCCGTGACTAGGATACATGGTCTGCCGATTAATGTCCTTGCATTGTGTTCAGCAATATGTGGGGATTTTGCAGTAGCCTAGATGACCATCGTCAAGAAACATGTCAGCGACTCTGGAGGGGGGAGGGGGGGCGTGTGGGAGGGGGGGGGGGGCGTGTAGGAGGGGGGGAGAGGGGTGGTCCCATTGAGTGTTCCAATGTTTTGGAGAGGCATAACAGTGTTACTAATGGCATCATGTGTGGGGAGACATCGGATACGACTTCAGGCCACGGCTGTTAGTGACTGAAGGAAATCTGACAGCACAACCTTACGTCACGGACATTTAGCATCCTAGTATGTTATTTCTCATGCGACAGTATCGTAGCGCCATTTTTAAAAGCGCAATGCCAGCCCACACTTTGTACATAACTCTATGAACTCC
This sequence comes from Schistocerca serialis cubense, assembly GCF_023864345.2. Classification (NCBI taxonomy): domain Eukaryota; kingdom Metazoa; phylum Arthropoda; class Insecta; order Orthoptera; family Acrididae; genus Schistocerca; species Schistocerca serialis. The sequence continues at coordinate 299,729,823 of NC_064640.1, read as the reverse complement.
CTTCGTTATGCTGGGTTACTCCCGTAGTCAGAGAGTTTCCCAGATCTCTCTTCGACAGAACATGTCAGGGACCAGCTCGCACGTCAAGTCTGTCACAGGGCGAGTATCAAGAATATCAAGGATCATTTACAAAAGTTGTGGGTCAGCTTGGTTTATGATAGGACTCAACGACTTCGTAGTACCCTTCCCAGCCAAATCAATGCATGCATCTAGGCCATAGTGTTTGCAACGTCAAATTGAAAATAGGCTATAGCCGCCAAGTTCATTGTAAATTTGACTAGAATTTTTAAAATCACTGACGTAACATTCCATTTCATCTCAAGTTGTGAAATTTCATTTCGTTTCCTCCTGCCCTTCTGGATGCTTCACATTTTTTGTCAGGCAGTGTACGATGTGCGATAAAAAGTCAGGGGGATTTTTGTTTTCTTAAATAAACTTTATTTACTCGTCAACATCAAGTTCGTCTCCTTCAAATTAATCTCCCTCATATACACTCCTGGAAATGGAAAAAAGAACACATTGACACCGGTGTGTCAGACCCACCATACTTGCTCCGGACACTGCGAGAGGGCTGTACAAGCAATGATCACACGCACGGCACAGCGGACACACCAGGAACCGCGGTGTTGGCCGTCGAATGGCGCTAGCTGCGCAACATTTGTGCACCGCCGCCGTCAGTGTCAGCCAGATTGCCGTGGCATACGGAGCTCCATCGCAGTCTTTAACACTGGTAGCATGCCGCGACAGCGTGGACGTGAACCGTATGTGCAGTTGACGAACTTTGAGCGAGGGCGTATAGTGGGCATGCGGGAGGCCGGGTGGACGTACCGCCGAATTGCTCAACACGTGGGGCGTGAGGTCTCCACAGTAAATCGATGTTGTCGCCAGTGGTCGGCGGAAGGTGCACGTGCCCGTCGACCTGGGACCGGACCGCAGCGACGCACGGATGCACGCCAAGACCGTAGGATCCTACGCAGTGCCGTAGGGGACCGCACCGCCACTTCCCAGCAAATTAGGGACACTGTTGCTCCTGGGCTATCGGCGAGGACCATTCGCAACCGTCTCCATGAAGCTGGGCTACGGTCCCGCACACCGTTAGGCCGTCTTCCGCTCACGCCCCAACATCGTGCAGCCCGCCTCCAGTGGTGTCGCGACAGGCGTGAATGGAGGGACGAATGGAGACGTGTCGTCTTCAGCGATGAGAGTCGCTTCTGCCTTGGTGCCAATGATGGTCGTATGCGTGTTTGGCGCCGTGCAGGTGAGCGCCACAATCAGGACTGCATACGACCGAGGCACACAGGGCCAACACCCGGCATCATAGTGTGGGGAGCGATCTCCTACACTGGCCGTACACCACTGGTGATCGTCGAGGGGACACTGAATAGTGCACGGTACATCCAAACTGTCATCGAACCCATCGTTCTACCATTCCTAGACCGGCAAGGGAACTTGCTGTTCCAACAGGACAATGCACGTCCGCATGTATCCCGTGCCACCCAACGTGCTCTAGAAGGTGTAAGTCAACTACCCTGGCCAGCAAGATCTCCGGATCTGTCCCCCATTGAGCATGTTTGGGACTGGATGAAGCGTCGTCTCACGCGGTCTGCACGTCCAGCACGAACGCTGGTCTAACTGAGGCGCCAGGTGCAAATGGCATGGCAAGCCGTTCCACAGGACTACATCCAGCATCTCTACGATCGTCTCCATGGGAGAATAGCAGCCTGCATTGCTGCGAAAGGTGGATATACACTGTACTAGTGCCGACATTGTGCATGCTCTGTTGCCTGTGTCTATGTGCCTGTGGTTCTGTCAGTGTGATCATGTGACGTATCTGACCCCAGGAATGTGTCAATAAAGTTTCCCCTTCCTGGGACAATGAATTCACGGTGTTCTTATTTCAATTTCCAGGAGTGTATAATAAACTTGTGCCAGAGCTATTTTCCCATCTAGGAAGCACTTATGGAACTCAATTTCCGTTATGGTATTCAGCTCCTCCAGTGACTGTGGTTTTATCACATCAGTGGTGGCAAAACGACATGGCCAAAACATCCGAAAAAGTTGCTTGACATAAGCCAAAGGATATTCCGACATTATCAGCAACCTCTCTGATTGCGATTCAGCGATTTTCCAGAACCATTTTCTTTACTTCATCCCCATTGTCGTCAGTACTTGATGTGCTAGGGCGTCCCGGTCGGTTCATTGTCTTCAATATCTTCTGGACCCTCTTTGAAGCGCTTATACCACTCGTAAACTCTTGTTTTACTCATACTTCATTCGTCAAAAGCCACAGTCAACATTTCGAATGCACTTTATTCCATTTTACAAGCCAAATTTAATGCAAATTCCTTGGTTCATCTTTTTCGAAAGTAAAAATTCTCCGAGCACTCGAAAACACATATAACCTTTCGACTGTCAACAATTAACTAAATATTCAAAACAGCTGAAAATTCAAACATGCCTGAGGTACATGTGTACCAAAAAGATAAAAAAATTGAAAATCAAAGTCCACAAAATTATAAAATTGCCGTTACTTCTTGATCACACCTCATATTTCTCGAGGATATGCAGCTCTTCTGCATGTCATAGTGATGATGACATCAACTTGATAAAACAGTCTCCCGTTCAGATATCTGGGTGGGGACTACTCAAGACGATGACGTACTTAGGAAAGACAGGAAAGCTAAATACTGGGGACTCAAAAAGTAACAGCAAACTATTTTATATATATTTCACTTACAGATACGAACAAGGTGTCATTTTTAACATCTTTTCGATACACTTCTCATAGCGTTTCGTCGTCCTCTGAGAGCGTCCTTCAGGGGTCCAAACACATGAAAATCCGAAAGAGCGAGTCGGCTGTATGGGAGATGCAGTACGACCTGAAATCTCAATCTCGGGATGACGGTAAGTGTTGCAATGGCGATATGGGGGCGCGCATAGTCGTGAAGGATAGGGACGGCTGCATACAGAAGACTTCTGCTGGGTTCAGTTCTCTCTCCAACATGGAGCTGTACTGGGCACCGTACACTGTTTGACCTCTTTGTTGACAGTGCTTCAAAATCGGTCCATTCATGTCCCAGGAGAGGGCGAAAAAGACCTTTCCGGCAGCTAGCTGAGACTTGAATTTCTTCTTGGTCTTAGTTCTCTTGCTAAAGCTTGTACAGAAATACGCAAGTGCTCACGAATCAGGGCGTCAGCGCTTCCCTCATTCTCGTCGGTAAGGCCATGCTGGGACGACCAGAGCGTTGCTTATCTGTTTCTGACCAATGTCCACTTTTAGAGGTACCTACGGACTCGTACTCTCTTTGTGGTGTCATCGCCAGGCACCACACTTGCTAGGTGGTAGCCTTTAAATCGGCCGCGGTCCGCTAGTATACGTCGGACCCGCGTGTCGCCACTATCAGTGATTGCAGGCCGAGCGCCGCCACACGGCAGGTCTAGTCTAGACTCCCTAGCACTCGCCCCAGTTGGACAGCCGACTTTGCTAGCGATGGTTCACTGTCTACATACGCTCTCATTTGCCGAGACGACAGCTTAGCATAGCCTTCAGCTACGTCATTTGCTACGACCTAGCAAGGCACCATATTCAGTTACTATTCTGAACAGATAATATTGTGAATTATGTACCGTCAAGAGCGACGTTCATCATTAATGGATTAAAATTAAGTATCAAACTAATTACGTCCGCTTTCTGAATTCTAATTCCTTGTCATGTTCCAGACCTCACGTCAGTATAGTTCTTCCCTCCTCACGCCAGCCTGCGTGAGCTAAAACGCGTGCATTTCGGCCTCCAGTTGTAACACGGTGTTGGCTCTTCTGCCAACACAACACTCTTCTTTCACTAATGCAGCTATATCTATACTTTTGGAACATCCTTCCATAGATTTGTCAAGGTTTAACGCCACGGTGCACACACCTAGGGACGCGTCCATTTTGTTTCAACTGTCTTTCCTATTCAGCTTGTCGTACCATCGGTCGGCATATACCAGAAGTTTTCAAAGCATGCACCATCACTTACTGGGAGTTTCACATGTCTCACGTGTTAATTGCATTTAATATTGATAGTTTGCTGTTACCTTTTGAATTGCCCTCGTAAAACCCGTATTCGTTCTGGCGACCACAATAACAACGAGAATCGAACAATACAAAGCGTATGTTCCACTTGTCAATGTTGTTCGGAAAATCAGAGTAGCATTCTACGAAGTGAAGCTCGCTTTTTCGTCTGAATTAGTCTAGGAGCGTCGCAGGTGAGCCAGTTGAGAACAGCCAGTAGGAGATCGATCGTTAAGTTGGGCACTGTAAGAAAGTGGTGTGAGATCGTGCGCCGGCCCGGCGCGAGATCGATCGGACGCGGAGTAGGGAGCAGGGAGCAGGGATGAGCGAGCTGGCGGGATGCCACAACCGATCACGGTGCTGCGGTCGCCACATCAATTAGGCGGCGCCGCGCTCGTATTGGCGTTTTGTCGCTCTGCTTTTTGTTTGGCAACTGCTTGCCCGCCCTGCACGGCTGCGAGCTCGCAGCCCAATGAAAGAGCATTTACATTGTTTTCCGGCGAGCACTCAATCAGCGTGGCCATCGCTATATGTGTGCGGCAGTTTTTAGCGCCGACACCATTGAAAGCTCCAGGAGCTGCCGCTTCAATGAGCCGGCAAATTAGAAAGTAATTGATATAACGCGCATAAAATGCGAATATAGCGCGGATCGATGAAATATTACGCGTCCTAACTTATTAAGCTTGTCACTGTTTAATGTCCAGTGCGAGGACGCACTAACACGATTCATTTCGCCATTATTCGGCAGGTTTCACTGCGCGCTATCGCCGGATGGAGACAGGTCCAGCGTGATTCGGTTCCGTTCTGTCGGCTACCGATGTGGCGCCAGCAACAATACACATACTTTCACCCAGTTTCCCACACGAGTATCAGCAAATACCACTCTTGCTCCCACCCTCTCATCTCTTACACACACCACACACACACACACACACACACACACACACACACACACACACACACACACACTTTCTACTATACAGTAGAATCACTTCTGTACCTTGACATTGATGTAAGTACGCAGTTCAAATGATTTCGAAAAATCACTACAAAATTTTCAGTGCGGTTGCATCTCAAACGTATGCGAATACCATATCATTCAATCTGTGCGAATAAGGAACTGTTGTTTTCTATCTTACTACTGCGTTCAGACCATTGAAACAAAAGGAATTCGAGATTTTTCAGGAGCTCTAAGACATATATAAAGGAAGGATTATTTTGAAGGCACACAATTGTAAAAGCATGCACTCTGTGCCCAGTGGGTATCAAAATTTCTAAATCCTCCTGATGATGTAGCCAAAGTACATATAAATGTTTCACTAGTTGAAACTTACCACAAGATGTTTACTCCTTGTGACTAATTTTATGCGAGGTCAACTAAATCGATATAGAGCACTGAGTCGATAGCAGCTCTTTGTCCGCTGGATTGTTGTCTGTGTTCCTGTTTTTTAAAATGCTTGTATGAACATCAAAGAAAAATTTAGATAGTTCTGATTACAAGAACAGCATTTGCCAACATGAATGGTAAACTGCATTGAAGTTGATGGCAGAATTTTTGAGCCTGAGTTATATTGCGGAAATGGGAATACAACATAAACAATGAGCTGGCAATACTAGCGGGGTACGGACAGAAAAAGCACAGTTCGAGTCTCCCCTATGTTCCCTCCCACACCACTCCTACTATCCCTCTTCCCACACCTGTCCCCACTCATGCTCTACCGCCCCCTCACTTCAATCAAAGATAGCAGATCTGCCCACTTGTCTCTAGATCCAGAACGTTCTGTGTTGTATCCCCAGCATCTTTATTTTTCTTAAATTTCGTCTGTTTTCCATGGATTTAGTGATTTGGGACTGCCAATCCATTTCCATCATTGTCATATGGGTCCAGTAGCAGTGCAAGTAGGAATAGCCTTGTCACGTTTATTTTTCACGAATTCCAGTATTCAAGACATTAAGATGGACACACACTTAATCTGTGTGTGTGTGTGTGTGTGTGTGTGTGTGTGTGTGTGTGTGTGTGGGTGGGTGTGTGTGCTCGAGTGACTGAGTGTGTGTGTTTTTGTTGATTTATAGTGGGACTAGGGTGTTGAAATAACGGAATTTGGCTATTGCAATAATGTACACACGTCTATTTCAGTGTGATTAGGGTCCAGTAGTGCAAATGGATCAGGAATCGTGCAGATTCTGTCCTAAAAACACAAGCACATACACAAGCTTTTATTTAAAGTGCAGATATTTCAGCAATGCAAATGCGGGTTAAGATGCTGCAGGGAACATCACTTAGGTGAAATTATCAGGAACACTAGTTACCTTCACACAGAAGGGACACTCTAGCTCTCATAACATAGCAATGAGAATTCGCTTCTGCCTAAAGATTAACATAACATAAGAAACTCCGGAGCATCCCTACCACACTAAGCACAGCACTGTAGGCAGTAACAGTCTTGCTCAGAAAGTCACTTGGACTGGAACGTACATAAGACACCCACATTCTTGACCAAACGCACAGCACACTACTAAAGTGAGTCATAGCAAACGGTCAGCTTCATCCAACTTCACTTTAACAATGACATATCATAATCTTGACAATAGAAGGAAGACGAAAATTTCTAAATTATGTACTAAATTACCAAGGGCAAATAAGACACCCTTAGTTCCTCCTCGCATAATCCAGGGTACTGCATTGCTTAATGCAGGGCACCATGTTGCATAGTCTGGATACCATATCGCATAATTTGGATACTGCATCATACTATCCTCTTCACATACCAACGTGAAGGTGGGCAAGCACCCAGCAGCCTTCAAAATTTAAGAGGTGAAACCGGAATTTTTAACAAAATGGGGATGTGTGGTATGCATCTGTGAGAAAGTTTTACGTTTCCCTTGGCTAAAGAGCCTGTTATTCCTCCGTCCAAACAGGCCTATGAAGTCCCAGTGGTACCGACCGATCGCCGTGTCATCCACATCCGATACGTGTCACTAGCTACGGATGTGGAGGGGTATGTGGTCAGTACAGCGCTCTCCTGGCCGTTGTCAGCCTGCATGACCAAAGCCGATACTCCTCAGTTGGCCTCACAAGGGATGAGAGCATCCAGCTTGCCAACAGCACTCGGCCAACCTGGACGCTCACTGCCACCCCACTCTCCCCCCTCCTCAGTGCTAGCCGAGAGCACCTATCTGCGGTGACGCTTAACGTTGGTGATCTGACGGGAACTAGTGTTACCACCGCAGTGAAGCTGTTGGCTACCCTGTTATTACCATACTGGAAACTACGATTTATGGCTACGGAGTCGTTGGTGTCTTTGGCCTTGTCAGATACTGTCTATATGTATTAAACACAGCCAAACAGTATCGGCAACATGTTTCAATGTACACTCCTGGAAATGGAAAAAAGAACACATTGACACCGGTGTGTCAGACCCACCATACTTGCTCCGGACACTGCGAGAGGGCTGTACAAGCAATGATCACACGCACGGCACAGCGGACACACCAGGAACCGCGGTGTTGGCCGTCGAATGGCGCTAGCTGCGCAGCATTTGTGCACCGCCGCCGTCAGTGTCAGCCAGTTTGCCGTGGCATACGGAGCTCCATCGCAGTCTTTAACACTGGTAGCATGCCGCGACAGCGTGGACGTGAACCGTATGTGCAGTTGACGGACTTTGAGCGAGGGCGTATAGTGGGCATGCGGGAGGCCGGGTGGACGTACCGCCGAATTGCTCAACACGTGGGGCGTGAGGTCTCCACAGTACATCGATGTTGTCGCCAGTGGTCGGCGGAAGGTGCACGTGCCCGTCGACCTGGGACCGGACCCCAGCGACGCACGGATGCACGCCAAGACCGTAGGATCCTACGCAGTGCCGTAGGGGACCGCACCGCCACTTCCCAGCAAATTAGGAACACTGTTGCTCCTGGGGTATCGGCGAGGACCATTCGCAACCGTCTCCATGAAGCTGGGCTACGGTCCCGCACACCGTTAGGCCGTCTTCCGCTCACGCCCCAACATCGTGCAGCCCGCCTCCAGTGGTGTCGCGACAGGCGTGAATGGAGATAGACATGATCCAGCGAAAAGCAGCGCGATTCGTCATGGGGACATTTAGTCAGCGCGAGAGCGTTACGGAGATGCTGAACAAGCTCCAGTGGCGGACACTTCAAGAAAGGCGTTACGCAATACGGAGAGGTTTATTATCGAAATTACGAGAGAGCACATTCCGGGAAGAGATGGGCAACATATTACTACCGCCCACATATATCTCGCGTAATGATCACAACGAAAAGATCCGAGAAATTAGAGGAAATACGGAGACTTACAAGCAGTCGTTCTTCCCACGCACAATTCGTGAATGGAACAGGGAAGGGGGGATCAGATAGTGGTACAATAAGTACCCTCCGCCACACACCGTAAGGTGGCTCGCGGAGTATAGATGTAGATGTAGATGTAGATGTAGATAGAGAAGATCCAACGGAGAGCAGCGCGCTTCGTTACAGGATCATTTAGTAATCGCCAAAGCGTTACGGACATGATAGGTAAACTCCAGTAGAAGACTCTGCAGGAGAGACGCTCGGTACGGGCTTTTGTTGAAGTTTCGAGAACATACCTTCACCGAGGAGTCAGGCAGTATATTGCTCCCACCTACGTATATCTCGCGAAGAGACCATGAGGATAAAATCAGAGAGATTAGAGCCCAGACAGAGGCATACCGGCAGTCTTTCTCTCCACGAACAATACGAGACTGGAATAGAAGGGAGAACCGATAGAGGTATTCAAGGTACCCTCCGCCACACACCGTCAGGTGGCTTGCGGAGTATGGATATGGATAGATGGAGGGACGAATGGAGACGTGTCGTCTTCAGCGATGAGAGTCGCTTCTGCCTTGGTGCCAATGATGGTCGTATGCGTGTTTGGCGCCGTGCAGGTGAGCGCCACAATCAGGACTGCATACGACCGAGGCACACAGGGCCAACACCCGGCATCATGGTGTGCGGAGCGATCTCCTACACTGGCCGTACACCACTGGTGATCGTCGAGGGGACACTGAATAGTGCACGGTACATCCAAACCGTCATCGAACCCATCGTTCTACCATTCCTAGACCGGCAAGGGAACTTGCTGTTCCAACAGGACAATTCACGTCCGCATGTATCCCGTGCCACCCAACGTGCTCTAGAAGGTGTAAGTCAACTACCCTGGCCAGCAAGATCTCCGGATCTGTCCCCCATTGAGCATGTTTGGGACTGGATGAAGCGTTGTCTCACGCGGTCTGCACGTCCAGCACGAACGCTGTTCCAACTGAGGCGCCAGGTGGAAATGGCATGGCAAGCCGTTCCACAGGACTACATCCAGCATCTCTACGATCGTCTCCATGGGAGAATAGCAGCCTGCATTGCTGCGAAAGGTGGATATACACTGTACTAGTGCCGACATTGTGCATGCTCTGTTGCCTGTGTCTATGTGCCTGTGGTTCTGTCAGTGTGATCATGTGATGTATCTGACCCCAGGAATGTGTCAATAAAGTTTCCCCTTCCTGCGACAATGAATTCACGGTGTTCTTATTTCAATTTCCAGGAGTGTACTTTATGACAGTTGATTCTCTGTGGTGCAAACTATAGAATCGCTTATGGAATAGTTGCTGTGTTGAATTTACTAGTGTTCTGCAATTTCTCTACTGAGACCATAGGAATACACAAAAGTTGACAGGTATGCAAGTAAACACTCCAGACAATCAAGATCGAGAATAACTGTAAAATATTTTCTTTCTGTTTATATTTTTAACTATTTTTCAGTAAACTACAGGGAAGTTGTTAACACAGATTCCAAAAAGTACAAAATAAGAATTACACAGAACTGTTACATTAAATACATTAGTGCAGTATCTGTATTTGAAAGTGTCTGTGTAGTTCTATGCAATTTTACTCCTGACATTCATGCAGTTTTCCAAGGAATTTGAGGTTCATTCCCTGATATGAAGGCGTTTTTGACAATAGTCACTTTGACTCAATCAGTAGTGTTGGAGCATGACAACCAGGTAATAAATGGATTACTGGTTCGAATTTTGGAAAGGGCTTTTCCATTTTATTTATTTATTTCAACTGGTATACCAACAGCATTTAAGTATAAGATTCATCAAGTAACTAACACTTCTCTAATCATCTATAATCATTTTTTATGACACCACTGCACCACTGATATTGATCTACATGGATTGGCATATCTGAATCATGAAATAGGCGGAAAACAAGTGAAATTCAAGAAAAATAAATATCAGTTTTGTTTCCATTAGAAACAGCATCTCAACGAATAATAATGAGATCGAAGATAGAAGGAAGGTAGCATATAATTTCACTGAAGATAGATACAAAGTAGCTGAAATCGATCTCAAATAAAAGACTAAAAATTTACGAGTAATGTTGCCCTTCCTCCTACCTTGGAAAATAGACATGTTGGGAATCTAACACAGTGCCTTCAGCTCCACTTACAAGTGGTCTACATCCGCTTTCTTGGACTGGGGTGGGGTCAGGTGTGGGGGAGGTGTGGATGAAAGATGGGGGAGGGACGGGGGACGGTAATTATCGTTGACCTTGAATTGCAGTGGTTCTGCCTGTGCCCCACTACTGTTAATTAACTATCCTCTGAAAAACCTCTTTCAATAACAGCTTTGAATAACTGTATCTCGGTAAAAAGAGGTATGCACTTGCGGTACACCCCTTTTATTTCTGAATTAAATAAATCGCTGACTTACACCATCCATCCAAAAAGTAACTAGTGTGGTAGCTTGAACCAACAACTGTAAACAACAGATGTTAATTCGATCAGTCAGTTGGAAGCAGGCTGTGCTAAGTAGTGGCTGTGGGTCGCAGTGTGTCAACATTGTTACGTCACATATCCAAATGGAGCAACAGCTCTAAATCAGGTGTTCAACGTATTCTCGAGAATGTTTTGAGGAAGAGAAAAGTATTTTGTATCCCGCCTGGAAGGCGGCGCGTTGGTCAGCTCCTGAAATCTGACAAAGATGCCGAATGAAAGGAAGCGAGTAGGAGCAGGTAAGGTAAAGCACGTCGGTACTGCAAGTAAAGCAAAAAAGTTTTTTTTTTCTGGCGTATGAACGTATATAACTGAATACGTATCTTTGTACAGATGAGCACGTAGGTGTGCAGCCAAAGTCCAGATAAGAAAGTCTCAACAGCAATTTAAGCTAAAGCGATGGTTCTCGGCCGTCTGCTCTACATGAACTGGGCGAAAGTGGAGCGGCGCTCGTAGAGCTGCACAGCGTTGGCTAGAGGGCGTTGCCGTCGGCGAAGATCTTCGCCCTCGTAGTGCCAACCTACGCTGTGCCATCGGAACTATCGATACCACAATAAGTGTGTGCGAAGTTTGCCCCTCATACTTTATCTGCGGAATAAAAACGACCCGTGGACTCCTGCCACGAGTTGATTGAAATACAAATTCCAAGAATTATGTTTTGGAAAAGTCATGACGGGTGACGAGACCCGGTATTATCAATACAAACCTGCCACAAAACAGCGAAGAGCAGAAATTCAGCTGAAGGGTCAATGCTTTAATGACATAACAGAATTTAAAGTCAATGTGAAGCTCCAACTGAACAATATTCCAAAGTAGGACTTATCTGAGAGATTCACATGGTTGTGGGAACGTTCTGTGATTTGCACTCAAGAAGGGCAAGACAACGTGTAACAACTGAATCACTAAAACCACCATCTTAACACTGTCGAGTGAGGTGGCATAATGGTTAGCATACTGCACCCACATTCGGAAGGACGACGGTTGAAAATAATGTCAGGTCATCCAGACTTAGGTTATTCTCCCTAAACAGCTCCAGGCAACTGCCGAAATGGTTCCTTTGAAAAGGGCACAGCTGATTTATACCTCCTTTCGTAATCCGAGCTTGTGCTCCGTCTCTAAAGAACGCGCTGTCGACGGGGCGTTAAACTCCAATCTTTCTTCCTTTCGAGAATAAAGTCATCATTCTATGTATGTTCACCATCAATTGTCTTTCATGTACTCATTCCATCAGATATTACAAATATTGTTACACGTGTTCAACACGTGCTGAATCGTATCACGAAATGTTCTTGGCTTCGTGGACATAACAGCGGTTGAAAGAAGTGAAATTTCGCCAACGAATGATCATAACAATCGCATGAAGTACATCTAAAATTCACATCTTGTTAAGAGTGAATCAGCAGCTGTTAGATATTTTCAAAGATTTACTCTACAAGCGCCCTTTCTTGCCCATCTTCCCCCCTCTCTCTCTGTGTCTCTCTTTGAAGGTTCCACGTTCAGTTGTCGTTGTTTGCAATACAGCTTGTACACTTCTCATTTTATATCGTGTAGTTATGTATGTCATCAAGCAGCTGAGCCGGTTGGCAGTTCTCTAAATCAATAACTGTTGCTGGATATGTGTCAGGAGTGGTCCACAAGCGTGCAGACCGGCGTGCACCCTGTAACTACAGTACGCAGTGCACAGCTTGACGTCGCTCTGTAATCCGTCAAGGACAGGAGTGCTCCAATACACGTCTATTCCAGGCCCTCTCTGTAGGGCGTCGCTTCGAACGGAGTAACTAATGTATATCAAACGAAATGCGCTTCGTATTCCATAGTATTATTATTGTCCTGTAGCGAGTTCTCATTTACCATTACCATAGCTTGTTCTCTGCTCTATATTTACTGGCAGTAGTGAATTTTGCCCTTATATACGGCCTCGGTGGTTACTTCCCGACTTTCCCGATTAGTGCAAAGTAGAGTTCTGTTCCTGAATATTTTGCACTCTAAATTACCGCTGAAAAACATCTCCCTCGTTATTTCTATGCGTAATCATGTACTCCTTCAGTGACAGTCAGATGACACCATGGAAGCGGAAATATGGCAAAACTGTAACATTTGGTGGTATATATGAGTAGTATGAGTATTTTGGAACGCACGCTGTAGTGATAAATTCAATAGAAATAAACAGATTGTGTCGGGAGTAAATAAATGACTAAGATACTGACAGATAACGTTTTCGACGAGCAAGCTGATAAACTGCGAAGCAACATACATGTGTTAGAGAATGTCTACTGATAGGAACAAAAAAAATGGGAAGTAAAGAAAAAAATAGCACAAATGAAGAATGTATATTCTCCGAGGCAGATGTGGTTCAGGAGCACAGAGAGTTCCCTAAATGCTGGTGTATTATCTTGACCAGTTCCATTAATTATGATGCATTTTGTCACTATGCATCTCAGTTTTTCTCATAACAACAGTATTCCAGCATCAATAACCAGGCAAGATCAGACATTTTCGTCAAGATAATACACTTTAATACGATTACACATTAATAAATTTTCAGGATGACCTTACACTAAACCCGTCTAGTCAAAACGAGGTGAGGGCTTATCGGCTCTGCGTAAATACCAGCTTCCTGTGTAGGCGTTTTTTATTGCATATTCCTGCATTTCGTTAATTAATTTTGTGCCAATGCAGCTTAATCTTCAAGACAGACGTGTATAACACCTGTGAGAATACTCCAAACCTTGTCCAGCATCGTCTTTACAGATTTGTACGTGGACCATGGTATCCAGAAGTACGTATCTTATTATTTTATTTAATACCCATGTGCTATTTGTGCACCTATAGTGCGATCAATAGCTTACTGAGCTCCATCCAAGGAGTTATGTTCTTAAGGCCTTGTACTCAAAATAGTTTACGGATCTAGTAGCATTCCCATGTTGTCCTACCCAGAACAGACAATTTCATTTGCTCTTTTTAAACGTAGTAACGTCTTGAGAGTGAAAGTTAAAAACTATAATTGATATTATTGGAACTGGACTTACGTCGCCGGCCGCGTGGCCGAGCGGTTCTAGGCACTTCAGTCCGGAACCGCGTGACTGCTACGGTCGCAGGTTAGAATCCTGCCTCGGTCATGGATGTGTGTGATGTCCTTAGTTTAGTTAGGTTTAAGTAGTTTTAAGCCTAGGGGACTGATGACCTCAGATATTAAGTCCCATAGTGCTCAGAGCCATTTGAACCATTTGAACTTACGTCGTTCTTCATACTTTTGGGTGACATTCTCGACTTGGAATCCCTTTGCAAGGGACGTACTTACGCCATTAAGTTTGCTAGTCTTCAAAGACATGTAAGAACCCACTTTTCGAGAGGTCCCACAGAAGTGTCATCACAGTTTCTTCTGATGACATAAAATCCCTCCCAAACATGTATTAGTTGAGACTTGAAAAACAAGTCAAGACGTACAGCATATCTGTAAAAAGTAGGTGAGCCACACATTTCACATCACTTTTAGATACATGTCATTTTTCTGAACATGTTTTCGGAAAATTTTGCCGACGTGATGACATTCACATTGTAATGAGGCATGCGGTCTCTAGCACACTTTTTGGGGAATGTTTGTAGAACTGGCGAAGGTGTTTTATTGTTTGCGGAGATACGGGTGTTTACCTGTTGATATGGGACACATGTGGGTGGGAGAGAGTAATCGCATGCGTAAATAGAGGCAGAGCGCATGATGCCTTTCAAAGTTTATAGAAAAACAGTAAGATCAGGGTTCAACGTCCCGAGGACAACGACGTCATTAGAGATGGAAAACAAACTCACATTGGGGAAGGACAGAAGAGAAAACTGACCATGCCATTTCAAAAGAATCGTACTGGTAACTGCCTAAAGTGATTTAGGGAAATAACGGAAAACCAAAACCTTGATAACTGGACGGGGTTTCAAACAGCCGTCCTCCCAAATACGTGTTCAATGCCACCCGTAAAACTTCCGAGAAGTGGAGGTTAACGCAACATTTACGTAGATGAGTTGGGAGAGGGGTGGTTTTTTTTCCTCTTTTCGGCCACTTTGAATTCATTTATTTCACCTGATAATGTTAGGGCATTCAGGCCCTCTCTTACGTCTAACCAGCGATCCTTCTTGAGTTAACATTTGAATATGCAAAGTACATGCATGAGCCATACACAATAACGATAGTAACTAACGTAGTAACGGATTTATGTATTTAAGACAAATTAGTTTTATTATCATCGAACAGAAATGTATGGAATCTGTACGTATGGAATTAAATGTCGAGAAGTTGATGGGACAGGAGAACAGTGGAAATGATAGGGTAAGGTTGGCAGACGAAGTAGGGAAAAAATAGTAATAGATATGGGGCAGGAAAGCATGGATAGTGTTGACAATATGATAGAGATATTGGTTTTTTTATTTTTTTCATTTTACAGGTCTAGTTCCGTAGAACTATATTGAGGAGCAAATCTCCAAAGTCATGGAACGTGTCAGTACATGAAATTATAACATAAAAATAATAACAGATAAAATAAAATGTTTATGAACCCAAAAAAGACAAGCCATAAGTTTATGTAAACGCAGTCAACAATATAACACGGGAATCAGCTTAATTTTACAAAGAACTCCTCGAAAGAATAGAAGGAGTGATCCATAAGCAAACTCTTTAGTTTCGACTTGAAAACGCGTGTATAAGTGCTAAAATTTTTGAGTTCTTGTGGTAGCTTATTGAAAATGGATGCAGCGGTATACTGCACACCTTTCTGCGTAAGACTCAAGGAAGCGTGATCCAAATGCAGATTGGATTTCTGCCTAGTATTAACTGAGTGAAGGCTGCTGATTCTTGGGAATAAGCTGATATTGGTAACAAGAAACGACCGTAAAGATTATAATTATTGAGAAGCCCATGTCAGAATACCCAGACTAGTGATCAGGGGTCGACAAGAGGTTCGTGACTTACACCAGTTATTGCCCGAACCGTCTGTTTCTGATAAAAAAATATCCTTTGAGAATGGGAAGAGTCTTAGTGTGATTTAGCGTTAGTTTATTTCCTACAAGCCATGAACTGCATTATTTGAAACAGAGCCAATGTTGCACATAACACTTTTTACTACCAAGCTAGTGTCATCAAGAAACAGAAATACTTTAGAATCACCTGTAATACTGGAGCGCATATCATTTATACAAATAAGGAACAGGAGTGGCCACAGCACTGATCCCTGGGGCACTCCCCCACCCCACCCCCCCCCCCCCACCCCCAATTTGACTGTGGCACTGTCCAATTTGACTGTGGCACTGTGAGACCCCACATCATAGCCATTTGCTGCCTTTAATTAAAGTAAGAGGTGAACCAACTGTGAGCTATTCCCCGTATTCCATAATGGTCCAGCGTCTAGAGCAATATTTAGTGATCAACACGATCAAACGCCTTAGTTAAATCGAAAAAAGATGCCTAGCGTTCGAAACCTCTTGTTTAATCCAGCCAGAACCTCACAGGAGAAAAGAGAATATAGTATTTCCAGTTGTTAAACCACGTCTAATACCGAACTGTGTTTTTGATAGCAAGTTATATGAAATAAAATGATCAATTTTCCTTATATACACAGCCTTTTCAATAACGTTAGCAAACACTGATGCCGTAGAAACAGGTCTAAAATTGTGAACATTATTCGTTTCAAAGCGGCTTTACTACTGGGTACTTTAATCGTTCAGGGAACTGACCATGTTTAAAGGAAATATTACAAATATGGCTAAGTACAGGGCTAACAAGTGCAGCACAGTACTTTAACATTCTGCTAGGCACTACATCATATCCATGAGAGTCCTTAGTCTTCAGTGATTTAATTATTGATTCAATCTCCCCCTTATCAGTATCACAGCGGAGTATTTTAGGCATCAATCTCGGAAGGACATTTTCCAAGAGAGTTATATGATTCTCTGTAGCAATTGTTAAATACTGTACATATATCTGACATATCAGTAGCAGACATATTTTTACTACGAACTCAATTTATATCATTGACCTTGTGCTACTGACCAGAGACTTCCTTCGCGACTGACCATATCGTTTTAATTTTATCCTGTGAATTAGCTATTCTATTTGCGTACCATGTACACTTTGCCTTCCTAATAACATTTTTAAGTACCTTACAATACTGTTTCTAATGGACTACTGTAGCTTGATTGTGACTACTTCTAACATTTTGATATAATTCTCACTTTGTTCTACATGATATCCTTACCCCTCTAGTGAGCCACCCGGCTGCGTTTTACTTCTGGTACGCTGTTTAGAACGTTGTAATGGAAAGCAGCTATCAAAGAGCACGAGAAATATGTTACGGAAAGCATTATATTTGTCATCTATGTTATCGGCACTATGAACATCCTGCCACTCTTGTTCCTTAACGAGGTTTAAAAACTCTCTATTTCCGTTGGGTTAGCTTTTCTACATAGTTTGTTATTATACAGGGTGAGTCACCTAACATTACCGCTGGATATATTTCGTAAACCACATCAAATACTGACGAATCGATTCCACAGACCGAACGTGAGGAGAGGGGCTAGTGTAATTGGTTAATACAAACCATTAAAAAATGCACGGAAGTATGTTTTTTAACACAAACCTACGTTTTTTTAAAAGGAACCCCGTTAGTTTTGTTAGCACATCTGAACATATAAACAAATACGTAATCAGTGCCGTTTGTTGCATTGTAAAATGTTAATTACATCCGGAGATATTGTAACCTAAAGTTGACGCTTGAGTACCACTCCTCCGCTGTTCGATCGTGTGTATCGGAGAGCACCGAATTACGTAGGGATCCAAAGGGAACGGTGATGGACCTTAAGTACAGAAGAGACTGGAACAGCACATTACGTCCACATGCTAACACCTTTTTATTGGTCTTTTTCACTGACACACATGTACATTACCATGAGGGGTGAGGTACACGTTCGACGGGCGTTTCATGGGACATGGAGGACGCATAAATTGGCCAGCCCGTTCTACTGATCTTACACCTCTGGACTTCTTTCTGTGGGGTATGTTAAAGGAGAATGTGTACCGTGATGTGCCTACAACCCCAGAGGATACGAAACAACGTATTGTGGCAGCCTGCGGCGACATAACACCAGAAGTATTGCGGCGTGTACGGCATTCGTTACGCCAGAGATTGCAATTGTGTGCAGCAAATGACGGCCACCACATTGAACATCTATTGGCCAGACATGTCGGGACACACTCTATTCCACTCCGTAATTGAAAACGGAAACCACGTGCGTGCGTGTACCTCACCCCTCATGGTAATGTACATGTGCGTCAGTGAAAAAGACCAATAAAAGGGTGTTAGCATGTGGACGTAATGTGCTGTTCCAGTCTCTTCTGTACCTAAGGTCCATCACCGTTCCCTTTGGATCCCTACGTAATTCGGTGCTCTCCGATACACACGATCGAACAGCGGAGGAGTGGTACTCAAGCGTCAAGTTTAGGTTACAATATCTCCCGATGTAATTAACATTTTACAATGCAACAAACGGCACTGATTACGTATTTGTTTATATGTTCAGATGTGTTAACAAAACTAATGGGGTTCCATTTAAAAAAAACGTAGGTTTGTGTTAAAAACATACGTCCGTGCATTTTTTTATGGTTTATATTAACCAATTACACTAGCCCCTCTCCTCACGTTCGATCTGTGGAATCGATTCGTCAGTATTTGATGTGGTTTACGAAATATATCCAGCGGTAACGTTAGGTGACTCACCCTGTATATAATATTTGTCTGAGCGCAAAAAGCTTTTAGTGTTAAAATTTGTGCGTCATGGTCTGAAAGGCCAGTCATCCTTTTACTAACAGAATCCCCATCTAGTAATGAATAATAAATAAAAATATTTTCTATGGCTATTCTATTGTTCCCGTGCATCCTGTTTGTAAAAACAGTCTGGATCAGGTCATACGAATTTAGGAGATCGTCCAACATCCTTTTTCTTGCACAACCACATACAAAATTAACATTGAAGTCATCACATATAACTAACTTTTGGTACTTCCTATAAAGTGAGCCAAGAACCCTCTCTAGCTTGAGCAGAAATGCTCCGAAGTCAGGGACAGGGGAATTATAAACTATAACAATTATAAGTTTAGTTTCACTATTGTCAACTGCCCCTGCACAACATTCAGTGCAATGCCGTGATACGTCTACGGACTCAAATGGAACACTGTGTTCTCCGTACATGGCCAATCCCCCACTCCGCAAAGGACCCCTCGAGAAACAGCCAGCTAATCTGTATCCTGCTAAAGGAAGCCTCTGAACTGTCAAATTATTTAAGTGGTGCTTCGATATACCAATAATATCAGAGTCAACATCTATAAGCTGTTCACTAACTTTATCTCTAACCGTCTTATATTTTGATGAGCTATGCTAATTTTTTCACTACTTGGATACTTCACCTCATCTGAAAAGGTGATTCCTTTGTTGGAGGAATCTCCTTTAAGCAGGAATACCTATCAACTGATTTCAATCAAAAAGAGGTGCAGCTGTAACACCAACTACTAGAGGAATTTTTCCAAGAATGATCCCACCATCGCCCACTACGCTGTCACCTCTAAGCTTTGCCAGCCTCCGCTTTCCATACCTATTGAGGAACAGGCCATGCCAAGTAAAACCCGATCTACTGATAGACTCAACTGGCATCACTGTAATGTGAACCACGCCCTCCACCATCAGACACATGTTAACGCGCCTAACAGCATGTTAGCATAATTAGAGAGGTGTGCTGTGGATCTCCTGCTTATTATAAGCAAACATTGGCTGAAAGCGTTCTGATTGTAAAATTAAAACGAACAGACAAAATCGGAAAAAAATGCTGTTGTGCGCTGTTATTCAGTTGCAACGCGTCATTTTCCTGCGAACTAAGTAGTATGATTGTTAATTACACATTTCCGTCTGATGCTTCGACACGAGCGGTTCGTGGGGCTTGGTTTAGGCAACTAGCATCACAAAAAAGTGTTCATAAGTGGTAGAGCTTCTATCGTTTCCTTCTGAAACAGAGTACCGTATTCTTTGAAATACCCTGCCGAGGCTGAGAACATTCAGCTGCAGTGATAGATCGGCACGGTGTTCGAAGATTGTAGATTCGAATTTTGGTAATGGGAAGAAAATTTAATCGATGTAATGTGGAGGTTTTGCAGTGGCAGGTTGCACTTTTAAATCATTTATACGTCAATTTATCGCTCTAGAAAGAATCTTTTGTTGTATGTGACGATGCAAGAGCTGGGATACTTGTTTGTATTCTGATCTACTTGTACTATATTTTGAAGCAAAAGTATTATAACTCATTTTTTCCTTTAGTGTACCTTGTATACTAGTATTACTTGTCACATGCATGTCTCATGACCTTTTAAACTTAAAAAAGACGCCTATTGATATGCAGAGACGCTGCAGTTAGTCTACTCGGTGATTTGTAATATTTTGCCTACTGTTATTTTTACTTATAAACAGGGTAAGAAACAGTTTGAAAAGTTTATAAAGGTGTTGCCGGGTAGGTTGTATTGGGAAACAACCGTTAAGGAAAAAATACGTTTCCGAGTTAATTAACATTGGCGCTAGCCAATCAGGCGTTTCGTTCCGTAAAACCGAATAAGACAGCGATACGAAAATTGAACATGGGGCGAACCCGAGACAAAGCCTGAGCAGTCTCGTGCGCTATCATCTACGCTATGAGAACAACTGACAGTAATTGTATCTGGCAGCGACCTGATTAACTTCCTTGCCCCCCTCCATTTTCTTTCCTCCGTAGTGCAACCGTAAACTTTGCTCTGCTATACAGGGTGGAACCACTAGGGACCATAGTGAACCATTCTTAGACGCACCCTTTACTGTTTTATTCATGCAAATGCCAATGATGCACCATTCTGCAATCATGCCACATGAGGGCGCGAATTAGAAGGGCTGAGAAAGCATGAGCACCGTTTCACATTTCGTCGAATGGTTTTGAATGGCCAGTGGTTCCACTGTGTATACAAGAGCCAAAAAACTGCGCACTTCATTCCAAAGCTTCAGATCACGTTCAATGGCGTTGCAGCACCACGATTTCCTTAGAGCAAGCCGCGCGGGGTAGCCGCGCGGTCTGGACACCTTGCCACGGTTCGCGCGGCTCCCCCGTCAGAGGTTCGAGTCCTCCCTCGGGCATGGTGTGTGTGTTGCTCTTAGCATAAGTCTGTTTAAGCTAGGTTAAGTAGTGTGTAAGCCTAGGGACCGATGACTTCAGCAGTTTGGTCCTATGGGAACTTACCACCACCACGTTAGAGCAGGGTTGAATCATCCAGGTGGTGTCATTGGTATCGAGCGTTGTAAGGAACGTCGTTCTGTTGTCCATCGCGATGCAAACTGTCGGTTTTGACCGCGAAATGTGTGGTGATGCCTGGTTTATGGGGTGCTCAACTGCGCGGTCATCAGCTCCCGTACGAAATTGCAATTTTTGCACAGTCCAATTTTTGTACACAGTCCAATCTAGCCACTGTAACGAATGATGATGACGATGAAATGATGAGGACAACATAAACACCCAGTCCCCGGGCAGAGAAAATCGTGCCAATTCTGAGCGACCACCCATAAGAAAACCGCCTGGGTATCGCGTTTCTGACCTCCATCGCAGGTGTCAAAAAAGGGGTGAAATGTGGGTAAGAGGATGTGTGACGACCTTCCCATCGTGTGACAAGTCAGCAATGGTGTTGAGCAGAATTGTGATGAAATTCGGTGCCAATGTAATATCATTAACATGTGCCGACACCTTTCTGTTTACAAATGATTCAAATGGCTCTGAGCACTATGGGACTCAACTGCTGAGGTCATTAGTCCCCTAGAACTTAGAACTAGTTAAACCTAACTAACCTAAGGACATCACAAACATCCATGCCCGAGGCAGGATTCGAACCTGCGACCGTAGCGGTCTTGAGGTTCCAGACTGCAGCGCCTTTAACCGCACGGCCACTTCGGCCGGCTTTCTGTTTGCAGCGTCGCCAAGTCCGAAGGTCACGTCTCAGGGCATCGCGCATCTGTACCACTAGAGAGGAAGGTTGTAGGCACCTTTGAGCCAATTTTGAAACTTAATGATGATGATGTTTGTGGGGCGATCAACTGCGCGATTATTAGCGCCCGTACAAAGTCCCAACCTTTGCTCAGCCCAATCTCGCCACCTTCATGAATGATGATGAAACGATGAGCACAACACAAACACACAGTCGTCTCGAGGCAGGGGAAAATCCCTGACCATTGAAACTTAATGCGTCGCAATGGGAGACAATTAAGGGGCTTAGAAAAAGTGATGCTTTCTTTTGCGCAGCGTATTTATTTTTTACGCTTGGCCTTAACTGTGCAACATTCTTGTTAAAGTACTTTTACATACTTAGCAAAGCCACTTCTGTTTTTGTTTACAATTGACGATGAATTTGTTTATTTGAGATTTTTAATCATCTTTCTTTACCATCTAATGCTGACACAAAAAATGGTTCAAATGGCTCTGAGCACTACGGGACTTAACATCTGTGGTCATCAGTCCACTAGAACTTAGAACTACTTAAACCTAACTAACCTAAGGACATCACACACATCCATGCCCGAGGCAGGATTCGAACCTGCGACCGTAGCAGTCGCATGGTTTCGGACTGAGCGCCTAGAACCGCTAGACCACCGCTGCCGGCTAATGCTGATACAATTTTTGTATGTAATGAAACGTCCTTGCTTAACACACCTAACAAGTTTAACAGCGCTCAGTTTTATTCTTGTTAACAAGAGACAACTGAACCCATCCTATTTGGTAATTGAACTAGTTTACATATGTAAAGACGACACGATTTTTTTATAGTCTCCGTCCGTTTATAGCCCTCAATCACAATCGTTTTGTGTAACTATTGTTTCTTCCTGTTTTACATGTGCAATGACAATTTTGCCATTTAAAGCACTGGTTACTGTTACTCTTGTATTTTGCATAAATGATCTGTTCTGCTTTGGTTTGTGTGTAGATGACTGAATACTTGTTTGTTCCCTTTTAAGCTGAACTCTCATCTCTGTAATTCGTTCATCTAAAATATTACTGAAGTATTCATAGAGTAATTGTGAATTAAGAAATTTTATGTTTCAAGTTTAGGCTGAGCTTGCATCTACATGTATTTATTAAGGGCGCTACTCACTCACCAATCGACAAAGCGACCGACAAATTGGACGTGTGCAGGCGCTTTGGCCAGCTGACCGACCAACTTTTCTTGTCTAGCAGTCGGTAGGGAACGCACCCGACAGCGGACACAGTGTGTAGCGCTGTCCTGCGAACCTTCTGACAAAAGTTCGTCTTTTGTCACTGCGGCGCAGTAATCGCTGAGTAAAGTCGGTCGAAATGTACGTAGGCTGCAAACGAAATTGGGCGATCAGTTCGTCTGTTGGTTGGTACGTGTCTAGGGACCCATAATTTACACTCTCACATTCGAGGTCACTGCTTTTGTTCGAAATGATTATGATACCCTACAATCGGCATATCGCACTGAACAGATGCCCGGCATGATGTTTACATCTTTACTTCTCCCTTTGGACGGCCCTGCCATCCCGGTCAAGTACAACGCTGCGTGTCGTTTTGTATATACGAACTGTTGGCTGCACTTGTCCTAGGCCGTCGGCAAAGTGAATCAGAGAGCTCGTTACGTTCTAGCTTGATCACCTCAGCTTTTTGCTTCGCGATTATTTTATTTATTTATTCTGATATGATTAAAGATACCACGCTCTCTCTTACATCAGACTAGGGATTAGATCTCTTTGGTCGCGACTTAGGGATATTTTGTGAGTATTAATTACAAAGACTGTTGGCGAATTTTCGATGTGGGTATATTTTAATATCTCTGTCTCTTAACTGAAGATTCACATCTAGAGTGGAACCGGCTGTGGCGTCATAAACACACATCTAATCACATCTGCGATGGCGTCTTTTAGCATTCACGTTGTTTAGCTGTGGAGGCACAAAATTATCGAGTTAGTGATTGCGTTCGGTGGAGGGTATGTTAGCTTGCTACATTGTTGCTACCTTCCGAGAAATTAAGGCTAAATGATGTCAGTTTTTTATATTTTAACACGAACTGAATTTCCCATCGGTCTTTATATGAACATTTTAGTATTATCGAGGAAATGCTTCCTTCTGTAAAATTATCTGGTCACGGACTGCTTAATCTTTTAAATTTAATTCCAAGTAAAAAGTTAAAATTTCGCATTTAGTTATGTGTAACATTTCCTGCGTAAAAAATTATACTTTCCTTTATAAACTGTACATGTGGTGCGTCATTTTATCTGTGGTTGCGACATTCCGTTGTCACCTGACGATGGCCAAAGAAGCCAAGCCTAAAGTAGGTTCGTGACCAGATAAATAGAATTTTGCAGAACATTTGAATAGTGCAACCAAATTAATATTCTCGTACTTCATTTTCCTGCCATCTAGTATTCATCCCTACTAACAAATTACTATAATTAACATGCAAACATTAAAATCGTGGAAATAATGGAGCCGCATACTGTCATTTCCTGACTGAGCTATAGACTATGGTATAAACTGAACAACACTTTATCTACAAACACAAAGGCGTTTGAAAATCAACTTCAGTTGCACTGTGTATCTTGCAAGACAAAACTTGTCAGTAGTTAACCTTTTCTACAAGTCGACTGTTTCTAAGCCGTGATGGTCATACTGGGAGTTCAGTACCCACTGCAACGTTACTTGCGTAACTTAGTACTGTATTCTGCTTTTCACCGGGCGATTGTCTTGGTTGCAAATCGTACCCACTGTATAGGGGTCCTTCTGGAGGAGTGGCCAGTATACAAAGATATGACAGGAATGGTCATTGTAAACTAAGTATAGTAAACATGGGCTCTGAAATGAATACTTTAAGAGGTATGAGCACGTCTTCTGTAAAATAAATGTTGCACAGTAGCGGAGATGGAAAAAGCGCTCATAGCTCTTAGGGTACGCACTTTAGACCCTATGTGTACTAGGCTTTTCTGCTTCGAATCATCGTTCTTGTCAAACCTCTGAGTATTGACCATTACTACTCGAACACCTGGGACATTCTGTATACTGTTTCTGCGGACACTATGCCGTGGCGGTCGGCCGTGAGCTTAAGAGACGAGAACTTTAATCGCCCGAGGGGTAAACAACGGTGAGGAGAAAAAGTCCGCCTCCCTCTCGCCAACGTCTATTTGTTGTACGTTTCTGAAAGCACAACTGAAATGCGGTTACAGGGATCAGCGATTTCTTCTGGTGTAGTGGGAAATATTCGAACCCCATGATTGACCACGATTAACCCCTTCGCTCATTTCAAAATAAATCGAACAGCTCACTATACAAAGCAAAACATAGCATACAAATCACTTGTTAGCGATTATAGCGCAATTGTCTTCCGAAGCTGGAAGTGGTAGTTCAGGCCCGATCTTTCATGGTATTATAGGCCACAGTAGTTCACTCCTCACCTAAGGCTACCACGTAGTATCCACGTAACAAACAACTGTTGAAACCTTTGTAAACCAATTATTTTCGCGGCAAGATCGTTAGGCACACAAATTTTAACATCACTTTAAATGTGGTCTATAACTCAACAGTGGCCGGCCGAAGTGGCCGTGCGGTTAAAGGCGCTGCAGTCTGGAACCGCGAGACCGCTACGGTCGCTGGTTCGAATCCTGCCTCGGGCATGGATGTTTGTGATGTCCTTAGGTTAGTTAGGTTTAACTAGTTCTAAGTTCTAGGGGACTAATGACCTCAGCAGTTGAGTCCCATAGTGCACAGAGCCATTTTTGAACTCAACAGTGAATAACAGGGAGAATACTCTAATGTTACGAGGGAGGCGCCCCTCGTCAGACAGTATGATAACTTTGACACATCTACAAGTATATGACTACTCCGCAATTCAGACTTTAGTGCCTGGGAGAGGGTTCTTCGAAGCATCTTCAGACTATTTCTCTACCGTTCGTCTCTAATACACTCCTGGAAATGGAAAAAAGAACACATTGACACCGGTGTGTCAGACCCACCATACTTGCTCCGGACGCTGCGAGAGGGCTGTACAAGCAATGATCACACGCACGGCACAGCGGACACACCAGGAACTGCGGTGTTGGCCGTCGAATGGCGCTAGCTGCGCAGCATTTGTGCACCGCCGCCGTCAGTGTCAGCCAGTTTGCCGTGGCATACGGAGCTCCATCGCAGTCTTTAACACTGGTAGCATGCCGCGACAGCGTGGACGTGAACCGTATGTGCAGTTGACGGACTTTGAGCGAGGGCGTATAGTGGGCATGCGGCAGGCCGGGTGGACGTACCGCCGAATTGCTCAACACGTGGGGCGTGAGGTCTCCACAGTACATCGATGTTGTCGCCAGTGGTCGGCGGAAGGTGCACGTGCCCATCGACCTGGGACCGGACCGCAGCGACGCACGGATGCACGCCAAGACCGTAGGATCCTACGCAGTGCCGTAGGGGACCGCACCGCCACTTCCCAGCAAATTAGGGACACTGTTGCTCCTCGGGTATCGGCGAGGACCATTCGCAACCGTCTCCATGAAGCTGGGCTACGGTCCCGCACACCGTTAGGCCGTCTTCCGCTCACGCCCCAACATCGTGCAGCCCGCCTCCAGTGGTGTCGCGACAGGCGTGAATGGAGGGACGAATGGAGACGTGTCGTCTTCAGCGATGAGAGTCGCTTCTGCCTTGGTGCCAATGATGGTCGTATGCGTGTTTGGCACCGTGCAGGTGAGCGCCACAATCAGGACTGCATACGACCGAGGCACACAGGGCCAACACCCGGCATCATGGTGTGCGGAGCGATCTCCTACACTGGCCGTACACCACTGGTGATCGTCGAGGGGACACTGAATAGTGCACGGTACATCCAAACCGTCATCGAACCCATCGTTCTACCATTCCTAGACCGGCAAGGGAACTTGCTGTTCCAACAGGACAATGCACGTCCGCATGTATCCCGTGCCACCCAACGTGCTCTAGAAGGTGTAAGTCAACTACCCTGGCCAGCAAGATCTCCGGATCTGTCCCCCATTGAGCATGTTTGGGACTGGATGAAGCGTCGTCTCACGCGGTCTGCACGTCCAGCACGAACGCTGGTCCAACTGAGGCGCCAGGTGGAAATGGCATGGCAAGCCGTTCCACAGGACTACATCCAGCATCTCTACGATCGTCTCCATGGGAGAATAGCAGCCTGCATTGCTGCGAAAGGTGGATATACACTGTACTAGTGCCGACATTGTGCATGCTCTGTTGCCTGTGTCTATGTGCCTGTGGTTCTGTCAGTGTGATCATGTGATGTATCTCACCCCAGGAATGTGTCAATAAAGTTTCCCCTTCCTGGGACAATGAATTCACGGTGTTCTTATTTCAATTTCCAGGAGTGTAGTGTGTGGGAAAAATGAACTCTTTCTGTAAGAGTTCTGATTTCTCTTATTTTATGATCATTTCTACCTGTGTAGTTTGGCGACAGTAAAAGACGATAACGAGTGAGTGTATTTTGTGTGATATGTTGTGCGGTAATGGTAACAACATAGAAGGAAGAGATCGGTTCCAGGAACACAGATTACTGCTGAGGAGGAGGAGGAGGAGGAGAAAGAGGAGGAAATTGGCAGACAAGGGCTGTAACGGGTCATCCTCCTCTAGTATTACTTTCCCTCAACAGTAGTAGTCGATAACAGTATTATTTTTCAAATTTTGGGCAGGTAAATATTATCTCAGCTGCTATTCTGAAAAGTTTCATATCCTTTTATACACAATGTGTTACATTTCAAGCGAAATTTATGAAAAGAAATTACTTAATTTCCGATGTTACAATCGATAAGTACTAGCTCTGAATGTACAGTTAAAATTATTTTTTTTACAAACATTTGAAATTACGAATTATTTAGCACACTTAAAATTTCTGTTATTAATTATGCAATCTACTACTGTTTACTATGTTTATTTCTGGATTCATTTATGAAATAATAGGTGAAACTATTAGAAATTCATTCGTCAAGAAAACTTGTAAACTCTTTGGAATATTATTACCGCAGAGTGTAGTAGTAGTAATCATGCCTCTGATGTGATCGGACGTGTTTTTGTATTTTGGGACAACAATGTAATTTCGGCTTTCTTAATGTGAAAATTCAAAAGACTGTATGATATACTAAAATCTGTCAAAATATATTAAAGTAACAGAAGAATTCTGCAACAACACTCTTAAGATTTATTTAGGTCAATTCAACCTTTAGGACCTAAAATGTGAGAATTTCAGCATCAAGAATCAGACCCATATACATGAAGAACTGCAGCAAACTTTACACGAAAAGCTAAGTAAACTAGAAAGTTTATTGTAATCTCAGCTCCTCTCAAATTTTCATAAAAGACTTCGCCTGTTGTGGACAATAGCTGAAATTAGGGAGGAGGGGGGATATTACAGGGCTTAAACGGCACTTCTTCCTTCCATTGTCAACTCATGTAGTGCTTGTGAAACACCAGTTATGGGTTAGTGTGACGTCCTCACCTCATGGATGGATCACTTTCAAGTTCTTTCATGCGCAGGCTGTAGTCCGCTACGGAATGCACAGTAAGAAAAAATGTAGTTTCATAATTCTTGCCCTTCTGGAAATAACATTTTGCTATTGAAAATTTTATATGGAATGTCATGAGTCCCTGCTTGGATCAGACTAGTAATCTGTAGGAACTGCGTGGCCAGTACGTAGACATCTGGCGCCATTGACCATCGGCAGTATTCCAAGGAAGTAGAAAATCGCTTCCGCCACTAGATGGTTCGAATCCTGTCTCGCGCATGGATGTATGTGATGTCCTTAGGTTAGTTAGGTTTACGTAGTTCTAAGTCTAGGGGACTGATGACCTCAGATGTTAAGTCCCATAGTGCTTAGAGCCATTTGAACCATTTTGTAAAAGGTGCACAAATAACATATTTTCTAATTTACGTTATCGACTGCGAAACATTACATACATGGAGACTTTTCGTAGGCACTAATATATTACATTAAAAGGCCCATTCTGATGTGAAAATGAGACATTAACTTGCTCTGAGCTTTACGCATTTTAGACCTATATATTCTAAAGCATCAACAATAGACTGAAATATATTTACATGTAATTTTGTGCTTACAGTGTCCTAACAATATTATTTAGGATTACTTCTTTCTCTTCCCCTTTCCTAAACATCTTCCTTTCATGAAAGATGCAACTACTGTTGAATGTAAGATATTGTCTAGCTTCTTTTGGTTATTCAGCAACTACTAGTGACACGACACCACAAACTAAACTATTTCGCAAGGTCATCGTACTATTAAAGTTTGGAATGATTATACTGACATTAGATGCAGCTTATGTTTGAGCTACGTGTAACGAGATATAGTCCAGGTAATAATACTCCGATTTTCGCTAAGCCCTGATAAGCAGGTATGATATGTTTTCGGTAACTGTGGCACCGTCGCTAGAAGTGGATTATGGAGAATTTAGTCTTTTGCAAAATACCACAGGAATAAATCACACTGAGAGTTTATGAATGCAAAGGCCGTTTTGTATGCGATCGATGCACGACGAATTATTAGATCCAGTAGACTGAGTTCGGTACTCTCTGAAGGGCTGTTCTCGACGTTGTTGGACTTGGTGTTACCCTCTTCCATCAATGAGAGTTGAGAATATAACCAATATTTGAACATGTCAGGATTCACTTGTTATATTATAGTCCTCTTGATGAGAGAAAATTATCCTATAACACATCGTTAGGAAACTTCAAAACAATGTGTTGACTTTTCATGTTAAACTTCGGAATATTCTGACCATTATATTTTAGATAAACCCATTTTCTATTAGCAGTTACTTAAAAATTACCTCTAAATATTCATGTGATCATTACGCAACAATTTATATAGGTTCATTTTACGGGATTCTCTATAATCGGATAAATAAAATCTTCCTCATTGTTGACGTTGATGACAGCACCTGATAGCTGACAAACAGCGTTTATTAGTGTAGACGATGTAGAAAGCTATCACCCACATTTTTAAAGGTATCTTCACTTACGCTTCGCATCTTCGTCGCCTTCTCTATTTTAATGACAAACGCAGCGCGAAGTAGTTAGTACTATCTTCGAATTGGTCTTGCAAGATACCATCCACCAAATTATCGTGTAAATGGCTGTCGAACTTCAATAAAGTTGGTTCCACAATCACTCAGTGATTCAGAAACAGGAAGTCTTCATCTTTTAGATGACAATGAGTTCATGAATTATGCAGCGTGGTTGAAAATACAGTTCTACAAAATCATTTATTTATATACATTCCCAGTACATTATCGCAGAACATGACACTGTTGACACAAATATTATAATAGTATCAACCGCGGCTCAAATAACCCACTTTCAAAATGTTTGCATCATAAAACGGAGGATCATTTTCCTACAATGAACTTGTAAGCTTCTCTTTCCGAGAATGGTGATGTGGGTAGCAGTGGATTTCCGCTGAATTTGCCTTGATTTGTGACGCCACAGGAGGAACTCTGTAACGCTCAGAAGTTGGGTGGGAGGGTCGGGCTATTGTGAGAGCAGTGACTTGGTACAGGTGCAGAGGTCAGCTCGGCGCTGGAGTGTTTGCCCTCCGCTCATCGACTACGCCGCCCGGCCCGCTACGCTCTGCTCCGCCAGCGCGCGCCGGAAAAAATTCAAGGAAACCGGCCAAAATTATTCATACTGCTCATATACAGACGGGTTTCATTTCTCAGCCGCTGCCTGACCGCTTGCCTACTCTCAGATAACGATTATTTTGAAATGCATTCCTTTCTTCAATACCTGAAAATTAGGCCTATTGAAAGTCCGTCAAATAACATTTTAGTCTGAAGGCAACTTGTAAGCAGAAAACTAGATTCATTCCAACAGATTACGGATGTATAGCGGAAAATGCTGGATGTTAGCTTGAATACAGGCTAGAAAGAAAAATCCGCCAAAAAACCAACCACTGTAAGAAATCATTTGAACATTAAGCTGATATAATTATAGACAGTGACGTATGTTACAACACAAAGACTCGAATGTACAACATGGCTCTTCAAAGATGACTATTTGTGATTAATCGGTATTCCTTTATGAACAGTCCATAGGTTGTTTAGTTACAGCTTTTACAGAAACTAGACGACTGTTAAGAGTAGGACATAAAAGGCCAGAAGTGGGAAACAGAGTGAGATAACTTGTAGACTGTCCACATTCGTATTCAATCTGTGGTTTGAGTAAGATGCAGATATGAAAAGTTTGGAAAGATGATTAAAGTTCAGCTAGCATAAAAAAATCTGAGGGTTGTCGATGACATTCTAATTATGTTAGAGACATGAAGGAACTGAGAAGAGCAGTTGAACGTAATGGATATCGTCCAGAAAAGAGATGAAACGAACATCAGCAAAAGTAAAACTAGGGTAATCAGATGATGCTGAGAAATAAAATTAGGGAAGGAAATGGTAAAAATGTAAGATTTCTGTTATTTGGGCAGCAAACACTCAAGGCCGAATAGAGAGGATATAGAATGTAGACCGGCAATAGCAAGGAACGCATTTCTGAAGAAAAAATTATCATATTCGAATATAAATTTGTTAGGAGATCTTTTCTGAACATGTTGGAGTGAAAACTTGCGGGAAGTGAAATGAGGTTGATAAAAATATTTCCGGCAAGAGAAGAATAGAAAACTTTAATGCGTGGTGCTACAGAAGAATTCTGATGATCAGATGATAGATCAGTTAACCATCGAGGATGAACTGAATCGACTGGGAGTAAATGTCACAATTTGACTAAATTAGGGGTATGGTTGATAAGGCATATCCTGAGGCATGAAATATTCGTCAATATAGTAATGAAGTGTGGAGGATAAAAACTGTAGAGGGAGGCCAAGATGTGAGCACAGCAAACACATTCAAATGGACGTATATTGCAGTCATTATGGAGAGATGACGCTTGAACTGGATTAAGTGTCGTGGAGCGGTGCATCAAACCCGTCATCGGACTGAAGACAAGTAAATCATTTTTTCAGTCGGCAATCACTCTGTGAAGGGTTCCTAACGATTTTTTGTTAATGATAATTAAAAACTTCGACGTAATATGTAATAAACGCATCCAGATTCCTGTCTTTAAAATCGTCGTATGATATCAGTATTTGTAGAACCACGACCACGATTGCATCTTTAGAGGACAAAGGCATAATGTAGACAACACATGCATTGTTCTATGTAAAGTAGATGAGAGAATTCTTTCATCCAGTTTCTCATGGATCGATAAAGACTTGAAACTGTGGACAATACATTAGAAATGGAAATATTAAATTCTCCATTTAACAATGCAATCATGCCTGAGGACTCTGTGTGCCGTCCTCTCGAATACTAGTGGTACTGAAGTAAGAATACCCGGTACTGAAAACCAGCTGAAATTACCAAAGAATGCGCACCAGGCCCGTTGTAAGACCAGTTGGACTCATCATTGAAAATAGTGTCGAATTAAACTCTATCCTCACTCAGATTTAACCAAAATCTCTCTTGCAGCGAACAATTATCGTAATTGTCGGAAAGTCTTTTCACCAATCTGCAGAGAAAATCCCACACTTACAATTTTGTAGTAGTTGACGTCCAGTTTCAACCTGTACAATTGTCATGAACGCATTAAAGTGTTACAGTTGTCTTACTTGTCAATTTAGAATTTTCAGAGAAGATAAATGATTTCACAAGCTGTTGCTACTTTTAAAATAGTTACATTCATAACTTAAACTTCTTAGGAATTTCATAGTTGTTGCTTGTACACTTCTCTTGTCTTAAACTTTAAGTAACCATCAGGGAATCCCGTATAAGAGCTTCTGAATAAAATGCCCAGGACAGGGAAGGGACAGTTTGTTTTCCCTTCAGAATGTCATAAGTATTGCATATCCAATCAAATTGTCATTAACTTCACAATATCTGCGTTTAGATATGGAGTAGTTAAGGCACTGGACTCGCATTCAGGAGAAATGGATTTCATATTCCCTCCCCGATACCCTTATTTTTTACACAGTTTTACGAAATTGCTTAAGCAAACGCCAGGATGATTCCTTTGAAAAGGCAAAGGACACGGCCGATTTCCTTTCCGAGCCTTGTCCGATCCAAGCTTGTCGTAAGTCTCGAGTAACCTCGATGACGGTTGGTCGATAAACTCTAATCTTTTTTCGTTTTTCAGCTTGACAGCAGAGTAATGAATTAGGTTAAATTGAATACATGCACGAAATTGTATCTGTCTGAAGACTCAATTATACGACACCTCTTTCACGCCAAAATGAACATAAAGATTTTTAATTTCTCTTTATCGGTTTCATTACGAGATAATGAAAATCAAGAATAACTTTTTGAAAACTAGATTCGAATAATTTTACAGTGTGCTCCATGTTGAATTCTGTAACAAATGATGAAATCACTGTATTTTTAAACGTTTCTTCAATCGCGTAATAGACCAGTGCTAAATATCTGGAGTGTAGCTTGCTTCACTCTGGAAAGGGTAATGTTTTCCATACAAATTAAGTTCATTTTGTTCGTAGTTGATTTTCTGCCCTGCACGTAGACTTTTAGTGCATGTCTCAATAGAATTCACTAAGTCCTATGAAGTTTCATAGCTGACAAAATAAGGAATATTTCAATTCCACTGATTGTATGTTGGTGAGATTCCGCAAAGGATTCTAGAATTTACCACCTCAGTATCGCCATTCTTTATTTTTATCAGGGAATTATCTAAATATGGTGCATTTCGTTGTCTTTGCTAGGGGGATAACTGTCCTGCATGTAGCATCATATAACTTTTTTAACAAATAATTGTTTTTAGTGGTATCGACACTTCAAAAAGTAGTTAATACGGCATAAACGCGTAGACTTTCTTGTGGGTAAAATTTCAAATGTGAATTAATGAAATTCATTATGAGTGTTTCACGTGTTCATCAGAATCTGGTGAAGCTAGCATTTTCCTGGGAGATTTTCCCCGGTTGATTAAAAAAAAAATACTTTGAAAGAAGTCCGTTTCGCCGTGAATGCATGTTTGCTTGCATGTATTAAGAAAGTATAGTTGTAGTGTGTTTCAAAGTCGTATCGGCTTACTTTGTTAGGTTGTTTGTACAGAAGTTCACTCAGTGGCCCGGTCACTGCGGCTAAGACAGAGACACGGAGATTTAGTACTGCCTAGTCTTCCACGGTCCATTGCAAAGAGCAGTCACTGTTAACCGGCTTGGATATTGTGACTGAGCACGCACGTAGTGCGGTCAGTGACTTCTTTCTGATATTTCCTTTTCGCAAATTTTTTCAGATTCTTGATCAAAAATTTATGTGAGCTGGTTGTTATCAGTTTATTCGTATTTGAAAGTGGCTTTCCTTCATAATACAGTTCGGAAACGGTATGCTTGAGGATATTTGGCAGCGTAGTGGAATACAATTAGCTTCAGTGTTAATGTTCCTTTCGCGCACCTTCATTCGTTTCTTTCAATTTGTAGGACCTACTTTTGTTAGGAACATCAGAGCACAAACGTGACTTATTAGAAGGAATTAGCTTGGGGTTTTACTCTTGTCATGACTACTGCTGAGTGTTAAACGGCGTCTGTGTACAATTTTACGGTATCATTTTCTTTTGTAGGCAACTTCCGTATTTTTAAGGATCTGTGTTCGTTTCTGGTGTTGAAGAATGACGTGGCCCATAAGTTCAGTATGTGCAATTATACGCCGACCGGCACGAGGCCTGCGGCGGCGCTGGAGAGCCGCCTCTTGTCTCTGCTGCCGGCCACACGGCAGTCAATGTGTTAATTCCTACATCTACATCTCATTGTAAAGTGTTCCAAGGTTTTACAATTTACTCTCAAATGCAGGAGAGGTGCACATTGTTTGTGGATATGAATAAATTCTATCTTCAAGCAGCTAGTATGTTTTAGAAATTTAGTCTTTCCAGAATCTGATAATGGTATTCATTGATATCTAAAATACAGGTCATTACCGATCTTAAATTATTCCTCAAGTGTGTGTATTGACTTCGGAGCCAGTTTTCAGCACTCAGGAATATCTTCAGTTGATACAGGGTTCACTATTTGAGTACTCAGTTGCACAGAAGCAAGCTCAAATACACCTAAAAAAACAAGGGAATGATGTGAAGTAGACTCTGACATACGTCGATAACTTATGAAAACGTTATTGGAAAATATCAACAATCTAGAGACAAGGTGATAATCAGTCTTGATCGCTAAGATTTATTAAAAATTATTATTATTAAAAAAAAACGTCCAAATGTTAACCGGTTTTGATTTTCTCAAAAATCATCTTCAGACCATGTCTCATCAGATTGTTAGCAGAGACGATGGCTGTAGCATTGTGTCGCAGAACACCAATGGTAACAGTTAACACTGGTCCTCAGACACAGTGCTGCAGGCGTCATCTCTGTTCACAATCTGATGAGACAGGGTCTGAAGATTATTTCAGATAAAATCAAAACCGGTTAACGTTTGGACTTGTGGTTACTAATTTTTAATAAATCCTTGCGCTCAAGACTGATCATCATCTCAGTTATCTATAGATCGCTGATACTTTCCAATATTTTCAGAAGTCATTAACGTAGGTGAGAGTCTACCTAGCATAACTCCTATGTTTTACTGGGATATTTGAGCTTCCTTTTGCGCAAGTGAGTAGCCAAATAGTGACCCTGTATGTTTAGTAATTAACACTTAAGTTTCCAATGGAAAACAATGAAGGGAAGATTCGGTGTCTCCCATAAGCGCTTACTGTTAAAATTCGGAGATTAAATCTTAAGAAAATACTAAAAAAGCACTTGAATTCCTCTCGTATATTCTGTTGTGACCAGGCGAAACTATTTTCGCCCTGCCGCTGCTGTGGATTCTTTCATTGCTCTGGGAGAAGACTCATCATACTAGAGCACATGAAATATTAGTTCTCTTTCTTGCATAGAGAAATAAGATTTAGTTAACTTTGATACAGATCTTTATCACACGATTGCTTTATATTATAACTGTTATTGACTATTAAAGCAACACTTGATGCAACAGATTAACAAACTGTTCTCTTGCAGTAGAGTGTTCCACATTTAAATTAACAAGTCCATCAGAAACTTTATCTCTTTGGTCCCGCGTTCTGACGCTGACTCCTTCAGCTGTTATGAGCTGGGAAGAGAGTTTGCTAGCTGGACGTTATAATGAACTCAGCGTGAAGGCTCTGCTATTTGTGAGAAGGAGGCATGCTCTTCTGAAGCTCCTCCAATACATTGTGGAGGATTGCAACGAGCCCTCGCTAATGTCTGTGGTATCGATTCACGTTGCCCGCTTTGGCATGGTACTGCGATCTCTGTACGACACCACACATTCCATATATGATGACTGTAAAATTAAACATTGGGGTACACAGATGTTTCTAAGTAATCCCCTATCTGTAATTGGGAGAGGGTAAAATGGCAGTGGCAGTATGTGCTCTCCTTTACGCTCGTTACTGTGACGTCATAAGTGTGTGTGTGTGTGTGTGTGTGTGTGTGTGTGTGTGTGTGTGTGTGTGTGTGTGTGTGTGTGCGTGTGTGTGTGTTTTCCCTTCAAAGTATGGTCCTTATCACTTGAACTTCAGTTTACTTCCCTCACAACTATGGCACACAATTTCATTATGTTCCTGCGTTGGCACTCGTCTGAAAGAAACTGTACAAGAGAGCGAAGTACGCACGTTACCTGTAGCGAATCCCCTTATGAAGTACGGGATACTGAGAACTGTGATATCTGACTGGGTGAGAAACAGATACAGCACAAGAAAGACAGAAATGGCTATCCGGTAAATGCTATATCGCCCTATTATATGTAAAACAACGCAGTGCCGTACAACATGTGATAGTTCCCACAGCTACTTCTGCAGATGCGGCATTCCAAGTTCGTTAATTGAAGATTAAAAGCATTTCTCACTCTACAGTTCGATGATTAAACAACTATATTCATTGAAAAACGTCAAATATGGTACTGGAAATATCGTCGATGCCAGTTCGTAAAATTCTTCCAAGCAGTGTAGTTGATACATTAGCTCCATATTAACACAATCAGTAAGTGTTAAAGCACTAGCGAACTGTGCAGTTAGATTTCTTGTTTTTTCAGTTTGCAAACAAAATAAAATACATGAAAACAAAAATTAGTAGTTGAAAGTATTGCATGAATTCACAACGATAAATTGAAACTATGACTCAGAAAACCTAATGCGTCTACAATTCAAAAGATATGTAGGACTTATAGCATCAAATAGTACGTCTTAAGGGATAAGAATAAATAAATGATTCTAAAGATAGTTTTAAAATAATGGGGGAATATTCAGTAACTTTCAGACAAAAAAGTTTATTGTGTATAAAAGAGCAAGAAATTTTAAATTCTTCCTTCGTGTGAGTAGTTAGTCGTACACGCAAGGAAATAGGACACTGCCATACTTCATTGTTAGCTTTCCTTCTTATTTTCAATGTCAGTCCTCTGTATAACAGCTATCAAACACTTAAGGCTTTTGTTAATGAAGCATGTGGCGAAGGATGACCAGCAGTCGTAATGATGGCATGGTGTGAACTAAGCTCCCGTATTACGCTCAGATCACTTCAGAAACTTACGATATAGGTAATTTCTTATTCTGTACTTAATGCTTTAAGCGCGTGCAGTCTGGTAAACAGCCACATAAGGGGAATCTGTGCAAACGATTAAAGTATACAAAATTGTGAAAATTAGGGCACTGAACTGTTCTTCGTGTAGGCTGTACTAGAATGACCAAAACAATGACGGTAATATGTAGTTGAGTATCTGGCGATTACATTTACGAAAATGTGAAGTTTTCATATTTGCTTCTCAAAGGCTGTTTTCGCCATCATAAGATCGAAAAATTTTCATTTTACGTTGCACTTGGTAGGTGTACATCAACGTATTAATAACTTAAGTGTATTTTAACACTTTTCAGTAGCTCACATTCCTGTCTCTTTCATACAAATTTTCCATTCGATTTTAAACTGACTACTTTATGAGCTAGAGATCTGAAATTTTAAACACAGATCAGAATCGTTGACAATGCAATATTAACTCGCTTTCTTGTCTGCATGATCCACCTAGATCCCATAGGGGTGGGAGTGAAAAGAGTAGGTAAAGTTTGATATTTCAGCTGTCCTGCAGGACCTCTGTATTGCGTGGATAGTACTGGAATGCATTCAAGTTGGTATGCCTGGAACTCGATAACTACCTCAAGATGGCACTGCTATATCTGCGAGCGCTGGTATCACTTCCACATCGCTAGTCTCAGGGCGCAGCAGGGCCTCGCCATCTTGCGTTACACTCTGCTAACCTCTGTTGACAGCTCTTGGCCGATCGGTCAGTCTCTGCTGGTTTTCGATCTGTTCTCGATCCTTTTCAGATTCTGATCATACTGCACTCAAGCTCATAAATTAAGGATAATGCTGATACGTGGTGAAACAACGCTCTGGCGGGCGGTTTGCGGGTTTAAATCACCTCGGCGTATGACCATGTGGTGCATCTGACCTGCGGTCGTCGCACGATGGCGCTGGCAACAGTCCACATATGCAGAGGTGTGTTGGTGCATGCCAGAGTACGGTACAGAGAGTAAGTGTGCAGACGTTTTCAGAAGTACTAATGGTGAATGTGTGTTGGAAATGGCTCAAAGAACACATATTGATGACGTTATGAGGGGTAGAATACTAGGGCGAATGGAGGCTGGTCAAACACAGCAGGTCGTAGCACGATCGCTCCGTGTGCCACAAAGTGTGATCTCGAGCTTATGGCAACGATTTCAGCAGACACGAAACCTGTCCAGGCGCTACAGTACGGGACGTCCACAGTGTACTACACGACAAGAAGACCGATATCTCACCATCAATGCCCGCAGACGGCCACGGAGTACTACAGGTAGCCTTGCTCGGGACCTTACCGCAGCCACTGGAACCGCTGTCTCCAAACACACAGTCTACAGACGACTGAATAGATATGGTTTATTCGCCCGGAGACCTGCAAGGTGCATTCCACTGACTCCTGGTCACAGGAGAGCCCATAAAGCCTGCTGTCAAGAAAACAGTACGTGGTGATTGGAACAGTGGTCCCAGGTTATGTTCACGGACGAGTCCAGGTATAGTCTGAACAGTGATTCTCGCCTGGTTTTCATCTGGCGTGAACCGGGAACCAGATACCAACCCCTTAATGGTCTTGAAAGGGACCTGTATGGAGATCGTGGTATGATGGTGTGAGGTGGGATTATGATTGGTGCACGTATACCCCAGCATGTCTTTGACAGAGGAACTGTAACAGGTCAGGTGTATCGGGACGTCATTTTGCACCTTTTCGGGGGTGCAGTAGGTCCCACCTTCCTCCTGATGGATGATAAGGCACGGCCTCACCGAGCTGCCATCGTGGAGGTGTACCTTGAAACAGAAGATATCAGGCGAATGGAGTGGCCTGCCTGTTCTCCAGACCTAAACCCATCGATCACGTCTGGTACGCTCTCGGTCGACGTATCGCTGCACGTCTTCAAACCCCTACCACACTTCAGGAGCTTCGACAGGCACTGGTGCAAGAATGAAAGGCTATACCCCAGCAGCTGCTCGACCACCTAATCCAGAGTATGCCAACCCGTTATGCGGCCTGTTTACATGTGCACGGTGATCATATCCCATATTGATGTCGGGGTACATGCGCAGGAAGCAGTGGCGTTTTGTAGCAATTGTGTTTCGGGACAGTTTTATCAACTTATCATCAATACCGTGGACTTATAGATCTGTAACGTGTGTGTTCCCTACGTGCCTATGCTGTTAGCGCCTGTTTTGTGTAGTGCCACGTTGTGTGGCACCACATTCTGCAATTCTACTTAGTTTATGAGCATGAGTGTAATTAGGAACAATAAAGCAATATTAATAGTGAACAACACATTAGTGATAATTTATTCGATGGTCAAGGAGACAGGCATCCAATGCAATTGAAGCTTAAAGGAG
Organism: Schistocerca serialis cubense; assembly: GCF_023864345.2. Classification (NCBI taxonomy): domain Eukaryota; kingdom Metazoa; phylum Arthropoda; class Insecta; order Orthoptera; family Acrididae; genus Schistocerca; species Schistocerca serialis. The sequence goes on along the minus strand of NC_064640.1, from coordinate 299,689,936 downwards.
GAGAAGCAAAAAAGAGAAGCTTCAACTGGAATCGGAAGGAAACCGCAATATCAGCTCGTTTACGAAATTTGGTTAAAGAAGTTCCCGAAAAGCAGTGCAATGTCGAATGTGAAAATGTCACGAAACGAGTGGTTGAAGCGAGATCATTCTAGGTCTTGTACGCCATTCATCTCGACTTGCCAGTGATGCGCAATGATGTTCTCAAGCATGTGCTGAAGAGCGTATGGTTCAAATGGCTCTGATCACTATGCGACTTAACTTCTGAGGTCATCAGTCGCCTAGAACTTAGAACTAATTAAACCTAACTAACCTAAGGACATCACACACATCCATGCCCGAGGCAGGATTCGAACCTGCGACCGTAGTGGTCGAGCGGTTCCAGACTGACTCGCTTTGGTAATGAAGCGCTTTCTTACGCTCAAATAAGAGCTACAGAGACTACCGAAGTGCATATATCTCGACAGAAATCAGATGTATTGAGACAATGTGAACTAAGAGCTAACAGACAAATGAGTAGCATGAAGCAAAACTACGTATAAGCTATTCTCAACAGGTAACTGATTAGGCAGATTTTTATTCGACCATAATCTCTTTTTGTGTCAAGTTGTGTGATACAGACGATGAGTAGTTGCCTCCAAGCACAATAGAAGAAAAATAACACCTTCATTGGCTCATCACGCGGCACCAAACTATGAAAAGAAGGCTGTTCGTTATCAGGCACTATGTATGCTACAGCAACAGACCGTTAATGAAAAAAAAATATGCATGAACTACAGGGGGAGCTTGTCTAACATTAAAAGCGTAGCACATGAGTATGCTGACGACATGAGTATGGTTCTAAAACGGCAAGAAGACGTAAACCACATGGAAGAAATTAACACACGCCAGAATCACAGTGGTGCGATGTCAGACAGAAGCAAATCAGTTCTACTGATCTAGAGAGTGCCCTTTAACATCGCCCCTTGCTGCATGCGGGGACAAGGGCTGCTCAGTACCTGTAAAAGTAGTGTCGCAGTATACTTAAAACAGATATCCAATATCCTTGGCGCATACGTCAACACTCAAATTTTTTAGAATTTTTTTGAATAAATTTGTGGCAAGTTCCTGTGGGACCAAACTGCTTCCTACACACTACTTAATCTAACTTAAACTAACTTACGCTAACGACATCACACACCCATGCCTGAAGGAGGACTCGAACCACTGACGGGCATCCGCGCGAACCGTAGCAAGGCGCCTGAGACCACACGGCTACTGGGCGCGTCAAAACTTTTTTAGAACTTCAACTGCCGTCCGATACTAGAATTCCATTATATGTTAATCTGTAAACGGGAGCGGCCAGCTGCATTAACATACTGTAGAGATAAGTTACATCAGAAAAGATTTACTAATTGCTATTTCGGAACGCCCCTCGATACACAAAGCATGTCAAATATCCGCGAACAGAATGACTCCAAGTCTGGAACATATCCAGTCTCTGGCCCTGCCCACAAGTGACAAAGCCATCTGGTTCGACTTAGAGACGATTAAGAATCGTCGATAAAAACACAAGCTTCATTTGATTCAAAGGTCACTTTCGTATTTGGAGGTGATTGTAGGTAACGTCTTCCAAGACGAGTAATTCATAAATATTTCGAATTGGGCGAATATCCAACAGTCTGGACTGGAATGTTTTTCTGACCTATGACACAGTAACTACAGATAGCTTCGCGGTCTCTCCATCTAATAAACAGTGAAGACCAACAATCGAACCCTCCAATAATTTCTAGATTATCTTCCTCTACAGTGCTGAAAATCAAAGCGACAAATGGGAAACAAGTACAAAAACAAATTCCAGAATCATCTATACATAGATTTTTTTTGTTGATTAAATTTCTAGATGGCTATTCCTGTAAAATATATTTTCAGGTCATAAGAGGATTCAATGACTGAGGATTTTAGCTCTCCAGAAGAATATAGTTTCTAAGATTATATCAGCTTCTTAAAGGGGAAATTCAACTGTCAAGACGATTCTGTAAACTTTGTAAATGTTCATTTTGTTTTAAATTTCATTTGTTTTACAAAAAAATTTGTTTTCATGCTACAAGAAATGAAGACATTGTTTTATGAAGAAAAATATAGCGATGTAAAATAGATGAAGGCATGTAATAGCGATTGCAGGGTTGGGCCACAAAATCCTAATAGAGGCCCATAATAGGAAGAAAAATTTAAGAAATGAAAACTATGATATAGCGGTTAGTCACTGTTTGGCGACGTTCAAGCCATAAGTTCAGTTCCCGTTTCCTGCAATTTCTGTAAGACTGCTCGACAAATATATGGAATGCTGAAATAAAATTCTATGTACGAGTACATGAGAACTCCCTGCTGAGACAGGCAGTTCAGCTGTGTGCGCTCAAGAAACGTGCTTTTGATGGGAAGTGATTAGCTGTTGATGGCGACTCTACTCTCGTAACTGACACTCGATTCCGCATTCTGGATGAAAAATAAATTTTTAATGTCAGACTGTCTAGGGCTCCGAAAACCGCGTGTATACTACATTCTGTGGGGAAAATCAGAAGACCAGCCACAGAAAAACAGCGACACTCCAGAGTGGACAGGCCAAGGAAATAACTGTTGAGAAATGCAAGACTAGAATCACTGTAGAAGTTCTTACTTTATGGAGTAGTGTAATTATGGAGTGAGACTGAGAGTATTATAGTCCACACATTTACAGGGACTGAGCTTTCATTATAAGCAAGGCATCAGAAATGGCAGTCAGTTTAAGTTTAAACAGAACATTTCATCTGTAAGAGCTGAACACACATAGAGGATATGTTTCAGGAAATACCAGCAAGGGCGCAAGAAGATGCCCGTAAATCTTACAAGCATTTAGCAGCAACATAGCGCCATTCGGTATCCTCTGTTGCTTAGTGAATATTTGATGTTGTAATCCGCTATATTTCATTAGAAAACCTGTGGTTATATGTAACTAATAACTTACCAAGTGGCCCAAACCACAGTTAACGAAAAGAAAGCTGGAAGTTCTGTTGCGGATTTATAAGACATCATATATAGACAAGACAGATTTTTCTGAATATAGGTAACGAAGCGTTGAACACAAACGATAAATTTAGTTCACAGCCATGTCTTAATCACCAAGGCAGACGCTTAAAGCTTTCTTATGCATATTAATGAGGTATCAAACTGAAAAGAAAATCCCGGAGCTTTCTTAAACAACTCAATCTAACACTTTTTCATTTTGTGTGGTTAAGTCTCTGGAAAACAAAGAAGGAAAGAAAGATGGAAGTTAACGTTGTTTGGTTGTTTTATTCAACAGTATATGGAATTACATTTTGAGGAAAAAAATTGCATAAAATAGCGCAGTAAGGATATCATGCAGAGCTCACCCACCAAGATCTTGTTGACAAGTATTTAAGAGATCAACTATTTTACATACATCACAGTACATTAGTTTTAAATGAAACATTGAAAATAATAAGTTAATTTTGAAAATAATCAGAAAACTTTTCTTCTGTGCAGTTCCTCGTGTTCCATAGATGAATTTTGTAACGATTCTTTATTTGAAGAAATGATACAGAAATACCTAATTATTATTATACACTCTTTTAAAAAATATATGAAATCTGTTTCAGCCATATTTAAAAGATACACTGCCGCGCGGGATTAGCCGAGCGGTCTTAGGCGCTTCAGTCCTGGACTGTGCGGCTAGTCCCGGCGGAGGTTCAAGTCCTCCCTCGGGCATGGGTGTGTGTGTTTGTCCTTAGGATAATTTAGGTTAAGTAGTGTGTAAGCTTAGGGACTGATGACCTCAGTAGTTAAGTCCCATAACAGTTCACACACATTTGAACATTTAAAAGTTACACACCTTGTAAACTGACGCGTTCCACCCCATTGCGATATTCTACAAATGATATCTGGAAAATGTAACTAAACTAAAATCACTAATGCTGAATTTTCGATAATTTGTATAAATCTATTCTGTGTGGCGTTTCTACTTTCGCTGAATTTAGCTCGTCACTCTTTGTGTGCTTACAGCGCTGACGATGAAGGCATCAAAATATGTCTAGAACAAACAAATTTTTCACTATAATTTACCTCAACAAGAAGAAGAAACTCACCATGAGATGCTACGAAATGACACAGAGAAGTGTCCAAATTTAGCTTCAGATTTGTTTACGGGAGATTTTCTTGCAAGTAAGGTTTAGCAGCCTGTCTACCCTTACTTCAGAAGCAAAACTGAAATTGCATACAAAATTAATACAACTTGTTGCAGTGCAGGAGCTCATATTTACGATGATGCGGCATAATAGTAATATGCTTTAAAATGAATGTTTTAAACCTCTCAGACGAATCAAGTGAAGACTGTTTAGCGTAATGTCGTACCAGATATTCACACGGATGCACTGGACTCTGTTACGAATCCATCAGGAACTTGTTAGTTCCTTTACACAGCACTCTGTTGCACCACAAAGTAATGTCCTGATGAACTGTAGTATTTACCAGTGAAAAAACTCAATGAATATTATATTTTACTGCCAAAATCCCGATTGAGGGGACAGGAGAGTAGGAAGAATCAAAAGTATATTGATGCCTATAAGACAGTGAAGCTGGCTAGTAGTCCTATACTGTTGTGAAAAGATTTGAATGAAACAGCAGCCTTCAAACTGTAAAGAATGGAAGACGAAAGTGTTAGGGAGGTTTAGTGATAACTAGTGTCAAATACCTTTAGAGCTGGTTACTCAGAGCAAAAGAAGAGTAAAGGTGTGAAACTTAAACTGAACAGTTGTTTTCTAGAGCACATGGATGTTCGAAATTATGAGGCCCAAGAAAGTGATGTGAAAGGAAAAAATTTCATTACCTTTTTATGGTTGGCGTTCAGACATACAAAACGTATTAAAGACGCCATAGTCACTATTGACAGTAGAAATTCTTTATTTTCTCCATTGAAATTCCGACATTCAGGCCATTATCAAGTGATATACTACAAGAAAACTGTGCTTTAGCACACCTCAATCAAACTATAAAAATCCTCTGACATGTACATATGTCGTCGAAGTGTCTGAGCTTTTTACAAATTCCAACGTCTTTCATATAAATACGAACAAAGTACTATTATTGTACACTGTTTAAGTGAGAACAGAGGCAGGGGTTTGTTGGGATTTATGTTAAAAATGGTAATAATGTTAGAAGTGTCAGATGCGACGATGACGTGTGCATGTAAGAAGATTTTGAAAGTTTGACATGTGGTAAAGCACAGTCGTTTGCAGTATACTACTTGATAATGGCCTCACGGCCAAAATTGTAATAATGAGAATAATTCCTACAGTCAACGACTGTCAAGATGTCTTTTAAAAACGTGAGTGCTGGAAAGTATATGGCTCGACGATAAACCAAAATGTTTCAACATTCGATCACAACTATATGCATGAGTTACGTGAAAGTATATTCACACTATAAGGTACATATTTGTCTTAAAGGGAAATAAGGACTGAAACAGTTTGAGCACATGACGTAGCATGTAAAAATACAAATTAGCTAACAAGTTTATGCTTCAGTGACATGTTCACCAGTGATACAAACGTTCTTGTAGATAGAGGTACTTTAGTAATTGTATTTGCTATTGTACAAACATTAATACTGCAGTAGCCTTACTGGACCAAAAATATTTGTTCATTAATTATGGTCTCCAGGAAGAAACAGTTCTTCGTTCAGAGTTTTGTCTGTCTGAAGTACGTTCGCCTGGCAACTCGAAACGAAATTTCAGTAAAGTTTAGAGCATAATAATTGATGCAGTGTCCAGAAATGTGAGTTAAAAAGTAAAAGTATTACGTCAGCTTTATTATCCAGAAATAAGATCCATTTATACATAGCACACTGACTGATATTATCATAGTCAACATTAGGTATTACGACGCTGTTTCATAACTCCAGTATTAACTGCAGAAGAAAAGCGCCATACTCAGAAAATGATTGTGACGAGTGGTACAGGAATAAAATATTAAAACAATAACATAGGTAACAAACATGTGGCTCGAATTTAATTAATAAATAGCTTTGAAGCAAATCTCTCTGTGCGGTAGGTTATTGCTATTTAGTATTTTATGAAATTAAATACTAAAAAGTTTCACTGCACTTGCATCGGAAGTAAACTGTAAAATACAGTTATATTGACGCGATATTAATTCACAGGTGTTACTCATATGGAGGACGGAGTACTATCATGATTTTGTGCTTACGTCACCAGTCTGTATAACATTAAAGGACTCTCAATATTTGTTTTAAGACATACGTACGTTGATATCAAGTTCTGAAAAAACGAATATTAGCAATTATGGAAAAATGTATGAATGTGACAGGTCTTAATGTGAAGGAAAGTTGTAGTCAAAATGTACTAATTAAAAGGTGGAAAGAGATGAAATATTGAAAATGATGGAACCTGAAGTCTGCGAGATAACTTCAGTAGGTAAAAGGGTAGTCTGGAAGTTGAAATATTAATAAAGTTATGTAAAAACCGTGGTCTGGAGCTAAGACTGAAATACGTGATGCAAACTACCGAAGATGCGAGCTGCACAAAAAATGCTCTGGGAAGATACTGAAACACGGTAAGAATTTTAGAGCAAAGCATGAAACCAAATGACGCAGCCGTAGAAAACAAAATGTTGAAACGATGTAACAGTATTTATGCAAATTCTGTGTAGGAGCTTTGGAGACACTGACGTTGTCCATAGTTGAGCAAGAAATACTTCAAAATGCCACAGTGTTTAGTAATGAAAACGAGTTCAGTTTTTCAGTTTTCTGAATTTTTAGTGAGCTTCCTTTAGTTTTCTGTTCGTTGCACAGCTCACCTGACCGACAGTTCATAATCCTGTTTATCTTGTGAAGTTGAAGATCAATAGATCGGTTTACGACGCCAGTACATGAGATACACAGCAACATTAGTAGCTACAAGCAGGGCAGCTACGTAAGTGTCCCCAAGGCGGTTTATCGCAAGAGTAATAAGAGAGCGTAATTTATGATTTAAGACTATAGCAAAAATATACACATTTTCACGTCCTGTGCCCCATTTCTTCTTGATTATTGGTTTAAGAACATTAGACAGCTGCAACTAATTATCCTCCACGTTTCATCTGTCTGTATTGGGTGGCTGCGGTGGCCACTTTATTTACTCTTTCATTTCTATAAATACCGTAGTGAACTTCCAAGTGCATAGTAAAGCACGGATTTCTAGTTGCATGCCTCACAATCAGATTCATAATGATTGGTTTCAACACAGTAAGAGATACTTCAGTAATTATAGTGGATATCTGGAGCAGAGAGGATAGCAGTCTAATCGTTCAAACGTTTATCTGGGTGTTGAAGAATAAGGTCTCCTTCAGAGTATGCTTATAGAGAAGCTCCATACTTAGAAACCGTGTACAACCGCTCGCTCTATGATACATCCGTACCTACAGACTGGAAAGTTGCACAAGAAAGGAAATAGGAGTAATCCACTGAATTACAGACCTCTACCACTAACGTCGATATGCAGTAGGCTTCTGGAACACACACACACACTGTGTTCGAACGTTAAGTATTAGCTAAAAAAAGAGTCGATGTATTGACAAACAGGCAGCAGGGATTCAGAAAATATCGTCCCTGTGAAATAAAACTAGCACTTTGTTCACAAGTGGTAAAGAATGCTATTGACAGAGAATCTCACATTGATTCCATATTTCTACAAGGCTTTTGACACCGTTACTCACAAGAGACTCCTAATCAAGTTGCGTGCCTACGGAGTATCGTCTCAGTTGTGATACTGGATTCGTGATTTCCTCGCAGAAAGGAGACAGTTCGTAGCAATTGACGGAAATTCATAGAGTGAAACAGAAGTAATATCTGGCGTTGCCCAAGGTGGTGTTGTGTGCACTCTACTGTTCCTGAGATACCCCATTTAAGAGACAATCTGAGCAGCCCTCTTAGATTGTTTTGGATGGTGCTGTAATTTACAACCTACAAAACTGAAGATGAAACCAACAGCATATTTATTTAGACGAGAAATCTGTATGGTCCAAAAGGTGGCAATTGAATCTGAATAATGGAAAGTGCGAGGTCATCCACATCTAAAGGCTGCCATTTCAACAACATACCTAGGGATCACAGTTACCAACAAATTCAAATTGAAACTAACACACAGATAATGTTGTGGAGACGGCGAACCGAAGACTACGTTTTATTGGCAGAAAATTTAGAATGTTCTACTAAAGAGACTACCTGCCTACGCTTGTTCGTCGTCCTCTGGAATGCTACTGGTCTCTATGGGATCCTTGACAGACAGGATTGACTGAGGTAAACGAAAAAGTTCAAAGTGGGGCAGCTCATTCAGTTTTGTCGTGAAGCAAGGTAGTGAGAGTTACAGATATGATACGCGAGTTGGTGTGGCAGTTATTAAAGCAAAGGCGTTTTCCGTTGTGGCGGTATCTTTCCACAAAATTTCAACCACCAACGTTCTCCTCCCATTGCGAGTATTTGTTGACGCTCACTTAAAAAGAAAGAAACAATCGCCGTAATAAAATCATAGATCAGAACACGGAAAGAAGTAGTAATGGAAAAGTGGCTCGCTGAACGCTCTGCAAGGCATTTCAGTGTGAATTGCTGAGTAATCACTAAGACACAGATAGAGATCTGTAGATGACTCTCCATCCGAGACAACATGCTACGACCTTACTACAAGGAAATGCTAAATCCCGCACAAATTAGTTTCATACCCCACACAATCGTACTCGGGAAACAAGGGTAGATTTGGAAATGAGTCAAATGCTTTGTGCAATTTAAGAAGCATTGCATCTGTCTGACTGCCTTGTTCAATGGCTTTTAGAATGTGAAAAAAAGAAAAGCGAACGGGTAGCTTTCGGATGACAGATATATTCGGAATGCGACTGGTTGACATGAAGACCATTCTGCACGAGGTACATCACATTTGAGCTCACGCTCTGGAAGTCTACAACAAAATAGATGTCAAGGATAATGGTTCTTATTTTTGTGGAGCACTTCGGGTGCCCTTCACGTGGCCGGCCTGTGTGGCCGAGCGGTTCTAGGCGCTACAGCTTGGAACCGCGTGACCGCTACGGTCGTAGATTCCAATCCTGCCTCGGGTATGGATGTGTGTGGTGTCCTTAGGTTAGTTAGGCTTAAGTAGTTCTAAGTTCTAGGGGACTGATGACCTCAGAAGTTAAGTCCCATAGTGCTCAGAGCCATTTGAACCATTTTTTGAACCCTTCACGTGGATGGATGTCACCTGCGCTTTCTTGCAACGACGGGGATCGGTTATTTTGTTGGAGGATCTACGGGATACTATGGTTGAAAGCGCGGGTATTTCAGACGCAGATTTGGTATAGAATCTCACAGGGGTTTTTCAAATGGTTCAAATGGCTCTGAGCACTATGAGACTTAACTTCCGTGGTCATCAGTCCCCTAGAACTTAGATCTACTTAAACCTAACTAACCTAAGGACATCACACACATCCATGCCCGAGGCAGGATTCGAACCTGCGACCGTAGCAGTCCCGCGGTTCCGGACTGCGCGCCTAGAACCACTACACCACCGCGGCCGGCGACAGGGGTTTTTCCATCGGGCTTTGGAGCATAGTTAAAATTGAACGATTTCAGCTGTTTCTCAATGCCACTTAAACCAATACCTGCTTCATTAATATACGGTGCGTTACGAGAATTAAGTTTTGTTAATTCTCCTGGATTTTCCTTTGTAAAGGGAGATTGGAAAACGGAGTTAAGCACTGCGCTGTCGTTTTAATACCCTCAGTTTAATTTCCTGTCCCGTCCATTAGTGTCTGGACACTGACTTTGTTACCACTAACAGACTTTATATACGACCAGAAAATTTGAGTTTTCTGGCAGATTTTTTGAAAACATTCTGCTACGGTAGTCGAAGGCTACACGCTTTGCCCTTTGGACTCCGAAACGCGTTTTATTTAGCATCTCTTTATAGCCTTATCCTTGGTTTTCCGTATTATACAGTAGTCTGATTCTTAAAAAATTTCTTCAGCTAGTCTTATACCATGGAGTGTCCTTCCTATCATGAACTGTTTGGCTCTGAGCACTATGCGACTTAACTTCTGAGGTCATCAGTCGCCTATAACTTAGAACTAATTAAACCTAACTAACCTAAGGACAGCACACACATCCATGCCCGAGGCAGGATTCGAACCTGCGACCGTAGCGGTCACTCGGCTCCAGACTGTAGCTCCTAGAACAGCACGGCCACTCCGGCCGGCCATGAACTGTTTACAGTACTAACACTATGTGATCAAAAGTATCAGAACACTCCCAAAAATATGCGTTTTCATATTAGGTGCATTGTGCTGCCACCTACAGCCAGGTACTCCATATCAGCGACATCAGTAGTCATTAGTCATCGTGAGAGAGAGAATGTGACGCTCCGAGAAACTCACGGACTTCGAACGTGGTCAGGTGATTGGGTGCCACTAATGTCATACGTCTGTACGCGAGATTTCCACACTTTTAAACATCCCTAGGTCCACTGTTTCCGATGTGATATTGAATTAGAAACGTGAAGGGACACGTAGAGCACAAAAGCGTACAGGCAGACCTCGACTGTTGACTGACAGAGACCGCCGGCAATTGAAGAGGGTCGTAATGTATAATAGGCAGACATCTATCCGGACCATCACACAGGAATTCCAAACTGCAACAGGATCCATTGCAAGTACTATGACAGTTATGCGTGAGGTGAGAAAACTTTGATTTTATGGTCGAGCGGCTGCTCATAAGCCACACATCACGCCAGTAAATACCAAACGGCGCCTCGCTTAGTGTAAGGACCGTAAACATTGAACGATTGAACGGTGGAAAAACGTTGTGTGGAGTGACGAATCACGATACACAATGCGGCGATCCGATGGCGAATGCCCGGTGAACGTCATCTGCCAGCGAGTGTAGTGCCAACAGTAAAATTCGGAGGCGGTGGTGTTATGGTATGTTCGTGTTTCTAACGTCGTTTTGCGTGGCACTATCGCAGTACAGGCCTACATTGATGTTTTAAGCACGTTCTTGCTTACCACTGATGAAGAGCAATTCGGGCATGGCGACTGCATCTTTCAACATGATCGAGCACATGTTCATAATGCACGGCCTGTGGCGGACTGGGTACACGACAATAACATTCCTGTAATGGACTGTCATGCACAGAGTCCTGACCTGAATCCTATAGAACACATTTGGGATGTTTTGGAACGCGGACTTCATGCCAGGCCTAACAGACTGACATCGGTGCCTCTCCTCTGTGCAACACTCCGTGAAGAATGGGCTGCCATTCCCCAAGAAACCTTCCAGCACCTGATTGAACGTATGCCTGAGAGAGTGGAAGCTGTCATCAAGGCTAAGGGTGGTCCAACACCATATTTCATTCAAACATTACCAATGGAGGGCGCCACGAACTTGTAAGCCATTTTCAGCTAGGTGTCCTTATACTTTTGATATCATAGTGTATGTATTAGAAGCATGGCCAGCCAATAATTTAAACTTCAGCTACAGTTGGTATAAATACTCCAGTATACAGTTAAATGTTTAAATATCCACACTGAGACATGGCACTGCTCCCTCTTCACCGGTATAAATGTTTCTTCTTGTTGTTGTTGCTCTTTGTACTTTGACAATCACTTTTGCTACTACGGATTAATACTGATACGTTTCAGTGTGGAAATCGTGAGAGGTGAAGATTATTTGTTAGCATTAATGCCAATATGTTTCCGTCAAGTATAGGATTCCGAACTATCTTTTCTGGATTGTTTTCAGAGATGGTTCGTTTTCGTGGGTCGAGCACAAGCGCTCACGAGCAGCGCGACACGGTCGTGTTCATGGTGGAATGACAGGCTGTGATGACGAATGGTCTGCAATGAAAATTGGAGGGATGAAAATTATACGTTTAATGAATTTTTTATTTCACCAGATTGCTAAGTTTTTTCACGAACAGTATCAGAAAATAACCGCAGATTTCGTTCGTTGAGTGTGTTTAGGAGGAGGAGTTGTGTCCGCTGTAATCTTACTCCATTTACAAAGTTGTTATAAAATTTGAGTTAATATTCTTTAAGAGGCGACGTTCGAAAAATGCTTCTCATGCCTCTCTTTGGAACTTAACGTAATCCACAGGACAAGTATTGCTTTCAGCCACTATTGGAAATTGACATTTGTTATGTCGAATGCAAGACCCACTTCTTTTTCTTACCTCTTCAAAAAGGTGAAACAAATATTTCCCGAACTAGAGGACAAGAAAAAAGTGTGAGGAAAATATCAGTTTTGTTAATCCCATAATATTCCCAGACTGAGACCTGGATAGTTTGTAACAGAAGAAACATTCAAATTTTTTGAAGAAGTTGAAAGGAACACATTTCAAATTCTTTCTCAAATTTTATTTTACGTCTCAGCTTCTGGTTTTACTTCGATAACGCGATATCTTGCAGTATTGCTGAACCACCGTCTGCAATTGAGCTCTTTAGCTTTGTGGACCGAGATTGCTTAAGTGACATGAAATAAGACGATGAACGAACGAAAGGCATCAGTTTTCATAATTTTGCCACACCATAGTTCATAAACTAGGAGATGTGAAAATAAATTTAGACACTCCCACGTACAGTGATTGTAAGAGTGAACAAAGACGACGTCTGGAAAATTCGGTAACTTTGGCTTCGAGAACACGTTCATCTGACGTTTAATGACGTAAGTTGCTAATAGAATAGTTCCTCAAAATTATCCTACTGGGAACGACTAGAGGGTAATCCTGGTGTGTCCAGTAGAATATATGTTCCATCTACTAAAATTCGTAGATTCTATCGTTACAGCGCTGACAAACGACACTCCAGTGCGAACGTGTCTCTACTTTAATGCTGTATCATCACTGTTCTGACATGGCTACTCGCTGCTGGCAGAATGCACCTCGCTGCTCGCCAGGAGCCTTCTTAGGTACATCAACACTGCAGTCTCGCCGCTGGCATATCGCTGGGCGTAGAGGATTATAGCTGGGAGCTTTACCTTGTTGCTTTTCAGATCGCTAGTTGAGTCGATTTCTTACAGTGTGTGAAGCAAAAAGGATATTTCCTGCATAGCCTGATGACAGTATTAGTGGTTACTTCAGGCCACAAATGGGATTATTGACAAGGAGAAAGATTAAGAGGCTGTATGCACGCTATGTTTCTAAAGAAGGAAGAGACTGGTTCACACATCGAGCGGGGTAGCGCAGTGGTTAGCGCACACTGGCATTCTGGAGGACGACGCTTCAAACCTGCGTCCGGCCATCCTACACTACTGGCCATTAAAATTGCTACACCAAGAAGTAATGCAGATGATAAACGGGTATTCATTGGACAAATATAACAGGAACTGACATGTGATTACATTTTCACGCAATTTGGGTGCATAGATCCTGAGAAATCGGTACCCAGAACAACCACCTCTGGCCGTAATAACGGCCTTCATACGCCTGGGCATTGAGTCAAACAGAGCTTGGATGGCGTGTACAGGTACAGCTGCCCATGCAGCTTCAACACGATACCACAGTTCATCAAGAGTAGTGACTGTGACGAGACAGTTGCTCGGCCACCGTTGCCCAGACGTTTTCAGTTGGTGAGATATCTGGAGAATGTGCTGGCCAGGGCAGCAGTCGAACATTTTCTGTATCTAGAAAGGACCATATAGGACATGCAACATGCGGTCGTGCATTATCCTGCTGAAATGTAGGGTTCCGCAGGGATCGAATGAAGGGTAGAGCCACGGGTCGTAACACATCTCAAATGTAACGTCCACTGTTCAAAGTGCAGTCAATACGAACAAAAGGTGACCGAAGCGTGTAAACAATGACAGCCCATACCATCGCGCCGGGTGATACGCCAGTATACACGCTTCCAATGTGCGTTCACCGCGATGTCGCCAAACACGGATGCGACCAACATGATGCTGTAAACAGAACCTGGATTCATCCGAAAAAATGACGTTTACCCATTCGTGCACCCAGGTTCGTCGTTGAGTACACCATCGCAGGCGCTCCTGTCTGTGATGCAGCATGAAGGGTAACCGCAGCCATGGTCTCCGAGCTGATAGTCCATGCTGCTGCAAACGCCGTCGAACTGGTTGTTGTCTAGCAAACGTCCCCATCTGTTGACTCAGGGATCGAGATGTGGCTGCATGATCCGTTACAGCCGTACGCATAAGATGCCTGTCATCTCAACTGATAGTGATACGAGGCCGTTGGGATCCAGCACGGCGTTCCGTATTACACTTCTGAACCCACCGATTCCATATTCTGCTAACAGTCATTGGATCTCGACCAACGTGAGCAGCAATGTCGCGATACGATAAACCGCAATCGCAATAGGCTAAAATCCGACCTTTATCAAAGTCGGAAACGAGATGGTTCGCATTTATCCTCCTTACACGAGACATCACAACAACGTTTCACCAGGCAACGCCGGTTAACTGCTGTTTGTGTATGATAAATCGGTTGGAAACTTTCCTCATGTCAACACATTGTAATTGTCACCACCGGCACCAACGTTGTGTGAATGCTCTGAAAAGCTAATCATTTGCATATCACAGCATCTTCTTCTCGTCTGTTAAATTTCGCGCCTGTAGCACGTCATCTTCATGGTGTAGCAATTTTAATGGCCAGTAGTGTATCTAGGTTTTTCGGTGATTTCCGTAAGTTGCTTAATGCAAAATGTCCGGATGGTTCCTTGGAAAGAGCACAGCCGCTTTCCTTCATCCTTTCCTAATCCGAGATTTTGCTCTGTCTGACCTCGTTGTCGACGGGACGTTAAACACTGATCTCCTCCACTGTTTAATATCCCATTGACAACGGTCAGTAGTGACGGAACATAAAATCAGTTTATGGAAGGCTGGGAAAGGAAATCGGCTGAACCATTTCAAAGGAACCATCCAACCGTTTGCCTTAAGCGCTTTGGGAAAATCACAGAAAATCTGAATCTGGATTGCTGGAGGGGGATTTGAACTGTCGTCCCCGCAAATTCTAGTCCAGTGTACTAACCACTGCGCCACCTCGCTCTTTTTAATGTAGACCGTCTACAATGCAGATTCTTTCACCAAACCCAACAGGACAAGAATTATGCAGAGCACCATTTTTAGACTGTTGCGAATGTCGCATCTAATTTTACAGTTTTAAATATTATTGAATTATAAAAGTTCAAAATTATTGATGTAATTTCTGCGGAGGGGTATGTCTTTGCTCACGCCTTGCTGCTCCTATCTCCCCAGCACAGCCTGGCGATGGTGAAAGAAGTCCATTCAGTCTTCTGGCTGCATTTAGGCTGCACCGCCACAGCTCGCTGCACCGGTCCTCACCTGCTGCGGGTGCACACCATCCCAACAAACCTTCTCCTGCGCCAGCGAAATTGCATGCCTCGCAAACAGAAGCATGGAAATCGAAAAAGGATTACTACTGCGATGACTTTGGGCACACATGTAGCCAGTCAGTGTCTGGGTCTGCGCCTGACAAACGCCACCTTTCTAAGCAGTCAAACGAAGGTAAACGATCTTCCTCTTCTCCACGTCAGCATTCTTGAACGAAGTCACCACGCGATGCCCTCACCTGCCTGACCTCTGTTTCACCAGAGTGGACCGCCAACAACCAGTTTACTGGCCAACTGGAGGAATACAGACACCTCTGTCGAACTAATGGACCAGGATTCTCCAGCCTCTGAACGCGGTCGTTGTACGCGTTCGAATTCTGGCACTCGGGAGCCACGTTGGGGACTGCCTCCTTATTTGACCCATCTCGTGTCTATCATCAGATTTGGCTATTCTCCAATGGAACTTCCGCGGCATGACGTCCAATAGGGTTGAATTACAGCTCCAGTCATCTTGCGATCATACTGTCCAGTTGTTTTCTGCCTCTAGGAAACAAAATTACGCCCTCACGATCACTTACACCTACCACTCTTAACTTCAGTTCGTTTTGACCTTCTCCCTGAGGCGAGGAGCTGCTCATGAGGGAGTCACGTTGCACATTCCAGACAACGTCTATAGTCACACTACCTAGTTGCACACCCAGCTTCAAGCTGTTGCTGTCCATCTTTCCCTTCCTGGTTTCACCTTCTCTCTGACCGAGCGAGGTGGCGCAGTGGTTAAACACTGGACTCGCATTCGGGAGGACGACGGTTCAATCCCGCGTCCGGCCATCCTGATTTAGGTTTTCCGTGATTTCCCTAAAATCGCTCCAGGCAAATGCCGGGATGGTTCCTTTCAAAGGGCACGGCCGACTTCCTTCCCCATCCTTCCCTAATCCGATGAGACTGATGACTTCGCTGTCTGGTCTCCTTCCCCCAAACAACCCAACCCCTCACCTTCTCTCTTCGCAATCTCTACTCCCCCTCGTCTTCTGCTGTCACCAGAACAGACATTTTGCAACTTACTGCTCAACTTCCTCCCCCCTTTTTGCCGCTCCGCGACCTCTGTACCCACCATCCCAATTGGGGCTCTCCACACCCTTGTCAGAGAGGTTCTCTCTCCTAGTAGATACCATCAACCAGCTCAATCTAGCACTCCTTTCCTCACTTGGACTTATCGATCTGTATTGCTCAGCTTGCTCGTCGTCTCGAGCGGTCCATTCTCTCCGACACACATTCGAGTGACCATTTCCCCTGTGTCATTTGTTTGCTAACGCCTACGCCATCTGTGCGTCCAACTAACTGGCAGCTTTCCAAAGTTGAATGGCAGGTCTACTCATCCCTGGCCACATTAGATGAGCACCATTTCCCTTTGCATTGATGACCAGGTAGAATACCTTACAAACGCTAACCTTATTGCCGTGGAATATTGCATACCTCGCGCCTCTTCCTCGCCGCGACGTGCTCCGATCTCCTGGTGGACTGAGGCATGCCACTACGCAGTCCATGCGTGGAGACGAGCTCTCCGCGGTTTTAAATGCCATCCAACGATGGCGAACTACATCCGTTACAAACTGCTACGTACACAGTGTGTCCGTATTTTCAGGGATAGCAGTGGCTTTATTTTCAAAGTTCTTTCAACAGTTCTGCTCCCTGTTCTGTTGCTTGGAGGTAATCTCCGTCGGCCTTCAGGAACTGTGGTTCATTCCCCAGTTCCTAATCTGACCATAGCGAACAATGTCATTGTAGATCTTCTTGAAATCTGCAACACCTTGGGCTGATATTTTGCAGACCCACCCACTACCATCCTGCCTCCCTCCCTCTGCAATAGGCGGCGGAGGCAAGAACGATGTCTTTCTCCTCCCAGAATCGTGAATGTTACAGTACTACTTTCACTGTGAGGGAGCTTAAACATGCACTTTCTTCGTCCTGGTCATCCGCTGGAGAATCGGACGGCGTTCAGATTCTGAAGTTTAAGCCAGAGCCTCCGCGGCCTGACCGGGACCGCAGCCATGCTTGCGGGGCGAGCCTCGCGATATCTGGTCTGCCGGTCGAGCCGCATCGAGGTCAGCTGAGCCGAGCGGTGCCCACTCACAGCCCGAATCCGACTGGCCGCCCGTGGGGCTCGGCTGCTCATCAAGTCGCGCACCCTCGGTACCACACCGTTCCAGGCGTCGAACGAAGTCTGTTGCCCGTGTGCAAGCGGTTTTTTACTTCGCACAGAATTTGCTAACACTGTACTTCACCTCCAGTGTTACATTAAAATAACAGATTGCGTAACATCAGAAACAAGATGGTTACTTTAATATCCACCGTTGCTTGTAATTGTTAAGTCGACTTATTGTCACGTGAGCGTGAAAATACTCTATACATGACGACGCAATGAAAATAGTTATTTTTATTAAAGGTTGCCCTACTAATTTCCGAATTTTTGTGGTACTATTTGAGGAAATGGCAAGTACTTAAAAGCTTTCATTGATACACATGGAAGTTAGATGATTATATCACAGCACAACTGTCCTCACATCGTATGAAGTTTCTTTTTCTCACCAGGTAAACCTTACCCAAGGTAAAGTCTGCCATCAGACTGGCTTATTTGGCAGAAATTATGTTACAAACAAGGATGTACAACCTGTGTAAAATTTTGTCATGCAATGCTATCTCCTGATTTTTTCAGACGAGTGTCTGTACCCTCCTCCAGCTTCAGGGAAACATTTTTTGTCTTCCACATCTTTTTTAATCCTTGCCGTTAGAAGGACCTTTACTACTCGATATTTATTTTTGACATAATAATAATATTATTAATAATAATAAGGGGGACGGTCAGTGTCTTGCGCCGAACTGTCTGCATAGGGCTGTATTAGTTGGCCACTCACTAGCGGATTTTGCGGACGGACCTCAGATATTTCCGACGGATTCTGGAACATCTGCAGTTTCCGCCTATGCAGTGGTGTAGACCTTGTGACTGTCACCTGCAATTCTCGGAACATCCTGTCCGGGCTCATTAGCTGGGCGCCCACGCGCGGATTTCCGCAACAACGGACCAGACCTCGTTCATAAAATCCATGCAGTTTTCACGTGACAGCAAGCTCTAGTTACTTACAGTACGGGGAAGGAGTAGACCTGTGATCAAATCGAAAATCTTATAAAACTGCACCGCAAAGGATCTTGTTTGTGAAAAATGACCCACGAACATTCCACAAAGAATAATAAAACGAAACAGGGTGTACGGAGAGATTGCTCAAACATTTTATATTGTTACTTTTATTGTATTTTACGGCTTTATAGACAAGATTAGCATGTATTCTTGGTTTTCAGATGGTGCACTGAAATGTTCAAAAAATGGTTCAAATGGCTCTGAGCAGTATGGGACTTAACTTCTGAGGTCATCAGTCCCCTAGAACTTAGAACTACTTAAACCTAACTAACCTAAGGACATCACATACATCCATCCCCGAGGCAGGATTCGAACCTGCGACCGCAGCGGTCGCGCCGTTACAGACTGAGTCGCCTAGAACTGCTCGGCCACACCGACCGGCACTGAAATGTTCAGTCAAAGTAAAGTCGCCTTGTGTGCGTTTTGTCGTGTGGTAATAAATTGATAAAGAGCTGTGGCAGATTTCTGGTTGTGTGCTATTCATGACGTTGAAAGTCGCCTTGTTTATTTGCATGTTCATTTGCCGATCTCCCCAGCGTCTCTCCCACTCCCCGTTGATGTAGAATAGCTGAAACTTTCTATAGCAATTAGAATAACTAGAAAGAGTAATATTTACGTTCGATCCTCGCCTAATTATTTATTAGACATGAGCACTCGTTTGTAAGGTCGTTGAATACAACTTCTTCTATCGAGTTGTAATACGTAATATTCACGAGGGAACATCCGCATCGCACCCCCCTCAGATTTGGTGGTAAGAGGGCCCAGTGGACAGCCCGTCAAAAACTGAACACAGACCAAGCATGTAAACAGGAAGAAGGTGAACTGGACTGTGAGAAAAAAAGCAAAATATAAAATGCACTGGCCAAGAACAAGAAGTGTAATATAGAGCAATTGGCTAGATAAATGGCGTCGTGATTAAGTGGTTACGGTGTTGGACTGCCAAACGGCCGAGCCCTGTTCGAACTTCAGTCCTGCCAATTTTTTTTTCGCTGTTCGCTTTATTCAGATTCGTGTTCGTGTAACTTCCGTTTGCAGCAGCGAGGTGTAAGGTGGGGACCTATGACAGTTGATTCTGCACAACTACTCTATTAGCTGCCGAAAGGAAGTGGCTTTCGAATGGGTACAGCAAACGTTTGACGACAAGACAAGTCAATCGAATCCTCCACCGGAAAACACGATTGGTGTTTGATTCACGATATTAGTGACAGTACGTGTGTCATATGATAGGAATCTCTTATCGACGCACCTAATATGTACGACTGGTAAGTGAATGAGATATGCCCCCTTGCCCGATATGGGTGTTCGCAGGAATGTGAATGCGATCACTCTCAAACAAGTAATGAAAACATAGTAATTTGTTACATGATCTGCAACAAATGAACGCAACAGTTTCACATTAAGACAGTCTCTCTGTGCTCCGTCAAAACATGTTTTTTACGTTTTTGAAGCTGCTTTACGTTTTTGAAGACTTGACACTTGAATTCCTTTGTTGTAATATAGTTCACACCCGTTCATTTGTTGTTTTCATTTCTGTGAGGCTTCTGTGTGATATCTCGCCTGCTCTCACTATTCGTCACATTTGCTTACGACGGTATCGTATTCTTGCCACATGACTCACATTCTATAACCCATGTATAGTATGACAACTGCCAAGACTAAAGAAAAGGAACAAACTTTTCGATGAACGGACGAACCAAGATTTCAGTGACCGGTCGGACACTTTACAAAGTTGTTAAAAAGAAAATAAATGGTGCGAGGCAGTCAACACCATGATCACTTACCCACGTCACCATTGGTGTTTCAGACTGCTCTTTATTGCGCTTCCTATTCTTGGACCGTTCACTGTTTCCATTTTGCTTTTTCTGTGCAGTTCAGTACACCTTCATCCTGTTTTATTCTTGATATGTGTTCAGTTTTTGACAAGCTATCCACAGGGCCATCTTAGCATTAAATCTGAAGTCTGGTCCCTTTAATCCCACAAACCAACCAAACATTAAATCTGACAGGGATGCGATGGGGAGTTTCCCTTGTAAGCATGCTTGCCATTGAGTGGAAACTAGGGAGCCTCCATCTGATACAAAGGGTGTGTTCAGCGTCGTTTATTGACGGATGTTGCTTTCTGCAGACAGACGCACGTTATAGGTGGACGTGAAGTGACTACGTATTTTCGTAGCACGTTCTGCATGTTAAGCATTACCGATATTTTGTGGATGTATCTAGGGCAGTTAGTAGTAGGTTCTTAATGTGATGGTTTCATGACCTTTCTGGCATTGTCCTCGCAATTGCTATCAGTTAGTTTAGCATATATAGTGACGATTTTTACTGTAAAAGCTGTGTTGTGGCTACGTATAACCAAGAATTTGAGCAGTTCCTGCAGTATTTGTTTCAGAGAACTCTGCACTTAAGTAACAAAATAATCTTGTTTGTGTGTATATGGTGCCTGTCCATGGACTTGATTTCTCTTTGATGTCGATAACGATGGTAATAAATTCCAACTTGTTCAATTCCCGAAGCAAAATGTTGAATAACTTCAGTAAGAGGACGGCAAAGTGATGTGTTTTAATTCTTTGTGTATTGTTTCAAATAGTGTGATTTCAAATTCTTTGGGAAGGTTGAGTTTTAGCTAAATGATTTAATTTGTTAGTCGTTGATCGGCATAAGTATATTGATTGTATATTGTAAGTGCCTGAAAAAAGAAATCCTAGCTGAGGATTATAAAAGAATCATTTGTTAACGTATCTGGCTAGATTTTAGCACAGTTCCTTGTTCTTTCTAGTGAATCTGTGCCGGTAAAATGTATTGTTAATGTAATACGATAAATGGAAAATGATTAATTTTGCTAGTGTTCTGTAATCCAAGGAAAGAGCAAAAACAATTTTTGTAAATAAATTGTAGGAACCTTGATTGCGTATCTATCGCTTCCCGTAATCAGCAAGTGCCAATGGGGTTTGGTCCCAGGCTCACCACAACGCATAGTAGTAGTTGTTTAAACACTGAGTTTTGTATGTGCAATAATCTAAATGTGTCTTAAGATGATCTCGAATATTGGTTGAAATTGAGTAGCTGGGTTACGTTGCTTTATTACTAGTTTTGGGCCAGAGCCCATCGTTAGATGGTAGCGTTGACTTCTTTGCAACTTTATCATTTGTATCTTCCTGAAAAGCCCTCCTTTACATATAATAAGACAGAGGTTTGATTTTCTTTTCGGTCCATGCCGATAAATGCGTTGAATCAGTGCAGTTTATGAAAACAGCTGCGATGTCCTCTAACCAAGGTGGATAACATAATAATACATCTGATCGAAACACGTCTGTGATGCTATTGGACGTCAGCTTTGTGTCTGCAATTAACAGAAATTTCATAAACAGAACTACTGATAGCCTTGGGAGAGTCAGCCCTGACAAAACTCTACCATCTGGTGAGCAAGATGTATGAGACAGGCGAAATACCCTCAGACTTCAAGAATAATATAATAATTCCAATCCCAAAGAAAGCAGGTGTTGACAGATGTGAAAGTTATCGAACTATCAGTTTAATAAGCCACTGCTGCAAGATACTAACACGAATTCTTTATAGACGAATGGAAAAACTGGTAGAAGCCGACCTCGGGGAAGATCAGTCTGGATTCCGTAGAAATGTTGGAACACGTGAGGCAATACTGACCTTACGACTTATGTTAGAAAATTAAGGGAAGGCAAATCTACGTTTCTAGCATTTGTAGACATAGCGAAAGCTTTTGACAATGTTGACTGGAACACTCTATTTCAAATTATGAAGGTAGAAGGGGTAAAATACAGGGAGCGAAAGGCTATTTACAATTTGTACATAAACCAGATTTCAGTTATAAGAGTCGAGGGGCATGAAAGGGAAGTGGTGGTTGGGAAGGGGGTGAGACAGGGTTGTAGCCTATTCCCGATGTTATTCAATCTGTATAATGAGCAAGCAGAAAAGGAAACAAAAGAAAAATACGGAGTAGGAATTAAAATCCACGGAGGAGAAATAAAAACTTTGAGGTTCGCCGATGACATTGTAATTCTGTCAGAGACAGCAAAGGACCTGGAAGAGCAGCTGAACAGAATGGACAGTGTGTTGAAAGGAGGATAATGGAATGTAGTCGAATTAAATCAGGTGATTCTGAGGGTATTAGATTAGGAAATGAGACGCTTAAAGTAGTAAATGAGTTTTGCTATTTGGGGAGCAAAATAACTGATGATGGTCGAAGTAGAGAGGATACAAAATGTAGACTGGCAATGGCAAGGAAAGCGTTTCTGAAGAAGAGGAATTTGTAAACATCGAGTATAGGTTTAAGTGTCAGGAAGTCGTTTCTGAAAGTACTTGTATGGATTGTAGCCATGTATGGAAGTGAAACGTGGACGATAAATAGTTTGGACAAGAAGAGAATAGAAGCTTTCGAAATGTGGTGCTACAGAAGAATGCTGAAGATTAGATGGGTAGATCACGTAACTAATGAAGAGGTATTGAACAGGATTGGGAGGAAGAGAATTTTGTGGCACAACTTGACAAGAAGAAGGGATCGGTTGGTAGAATATGTTCTGAGGCATCAAGGGATCACCAAACTAGTACTGGAGGGCAGCGTGGAGGGTAAAAACCGTAGAGGGAGACCATGAGATGAATACACTGAGGAGACTCAGAAGGATGTAGGTTGCAGTAGGTACTGGGAGAGGAAGAAGCTTGCACAGGATAGTGTACCATGGAGAGCTGCATCAAACCAGTCTCTGGACTGAAGACCACAACAACAACAACTGATATCACATCTCTGAAAGACTAACAAGGGTTTGTGTCATGCAGAATGGCTACTGAATTGTGTGCAGAATGTGGAACAACATACCATTCAGCAGATCTACACTTGGCTACACAGTCCAGTTCTCCTTGGTTATAGCTGCTGCTAAAATTTCATTCCCACCAAAGCCTATATACAACGAAGAAGGTCATATGAGAAGTATATGTGGTCATTGCAGCACCTATATGATTACTGTACAGGAATTTCATCCTCTTAAAGTTGCAACTATTGTATGTGTAGCTCTGCGTTGGAGAACCTTGCTAGTATTAGTATATCGGGATGCTGGATGTTAATAACGTTACATTGTCGGAAATACCTCAAACGACTGAGGTATCAGAAACCGTTCAATTTTAAAATTAGAGCATGTTTAGTGCCCATCAAAGCTGTGTCTCATACCTAATCATGTAAACTGTGGCAAGAAACGACTCCGGCGCGCAGTTAAAAGCAGTCCCCTGGTAGCGGAGCATCGTGCATTGTGTGCTACGTGGCGGTCGGGCGCCAAACTGTCGTCAGTTTGATGGTAGTTACGGTGGACTGGAGAGGTCCTCCTGGTGCAGACTCTGGCAGTGGTGGCGGCACTCCAGATGCAGATCCAGCCAGAGCAGTGCGTGCTGTCCTCATACGTTTAGCCTATATGGGTAGCACCCGGCCCTTTGTGGAAATGAACGTATCGGCTGTGCTGGAGCTGGAAGATATCTGCGCGGCTCTACATGGCGCGCGCATAGCAGTCCGATGTAAGCTGTGGCTCTCCAGCCGCTACCTGTGTAGCTCTCCAACTGCTAGTGACGTGGAGACCTCCAGGCAAGAGGAGGGCGGTGCAGGAGTCTTCCCGATGTAGTATTTGTTTAAAGACATAAATGTTCCTATCCCACCCCTACTGCACGAAAAAGTGTGCTGGCAGATAGGGTGGAGGGCGATTGTTTAAGCGTAGCATAAGTCAGCTCCAAACTTATGGTGGCAGTTGTTTAAACAGCGCAAGTGGGCAGGGGGAATTTAAGCTGTGATGTCAGATGTATGTGGATAAGCCAACGATTTTTTTAAAATTTCCTGCCATTTTAAACTTTGCACTGCTTCAAAACTTATTGCAAGTGATTTATATCCCATGGTCCAAATCTTGGATTTTTCAACCATTAGGATAATTGCTCATGTAGGATTTTTGAATTTCCCACCAACTTTATAAATAAGGCAGTTAGGTTAGGTTTTTTTTGGGGGGGGGGGGAGGAGGGACTCTGGCAACAGCATGTGACATGATAGGAGGTGGTGTTGTGGGGGGGGGGGGGGCGAAATCTGGCAACAATGCAGAATGTCCAGAACTCTTAGCCGCTCTACTCATGTCTTTCTCCATTGATAGCCAAGTTAAGAGTTTTTGAGTATTTATCGCAATTAGTCAGGTTCTCGCTGCCATATTGAATAATAGGCACTAGTTATGAATTTGGCTTTTCAGACACATCGTGAGTTGTAGAAATATATATATATATATATACGTTTCCAAAACAACACAATTTTTTGTGTTGAAAGCACGTGCGACTTTATATTATTAGTTATTTCGGAACAGTCTCCACTGACTAGTAGCTATGTTGTGTTCTGAAGCAGTAAGACAGTCGTTCAGGATATTTTGGGTCTAAGAATGACACATAAATAAACCAGATACTGTAGCTGAATCTGGAGCCCGACTTTTCGGAAAGTATACATCAGACTTCATCGATCCTCATAAACAAAAATCGAAATGCGTAATATCTGGATATCTTCGTGGCCAGTTAATTTTACTGCCACGACCAATCCAGCCGTTACGATAATGGTTGAGATGGTCTCTCACGTTAGGCTAACTGCGGACGGGGCTCCGTCATTCTGGAGATACAATGGAGTCTTCTAGCCGAGGAAGGGCCTCAAGATGTTAAACATGCATTTGCTTTTCTAAAGTGTTCATGTTACTGAATATGCTCCACCAAACATTGGTGAAAAACGAACTTGAAAACTGGTTTCGACTGTAACGTGTAGATTTTGCTGAGACGATCGACGTGTTTTGTCTACTCCATTCTGTATAAACGTGGCTCCATGAGTGCCTAGTATTAATGGAAGCAAGCGACGCTTGTCATTAATCAGTAACAAATTAAAATTCTGTGGCATTTTCGTCAATGTGAAGATGGGCACGCTGTATGTGAAACGAGTAAAATTTTTCCGTGCGTAATGTTCGGCAAACATGTGTTCGTGCGAAACTGATATGTGCAGAAATTCTCCGTGTGCTGGTAGTAGGACTACGTTGCACCATTTCAACATTGTGTTCTTGTTCCTGCATAAACTGATCAAATAAAAGTTCAGAAGATAAATGGGAATTTCGAAGGATACCTGTTTCACGCATTAAACTGAACACTATCGTATAAGCTCTATGATCAGGAATATGACGTGTCCGAAAGCGTTGACGGCATTAGGAGCACTACGATCGCAGATCGCAGGAGCCGAGAACATACATCACATCTGCATATTCTTCGTTAGTGTAGATGAATGGCAGTTTAGCCAGCGCATGTACAAACACAGTTAACCGATGCTTCGTCCTGATATTTTGTCCCTCGTACTACTTCACTCGACATATCATGGACAACTGCGTGTTCAAACGGCTAGTTTAACGGCAGAAAGACATCCCGAATAAGTAGGTTGAAATCAGTGAGGTAGTTTCGGCTGGAACAAAACGTCAGACGTGGGTTAGGTAAGACACATCCGTGCACACCATTAGCCAAAAAACAAATGTGCATTCTTTCTCTGGAGGACGGCATATATACATAAGAAGCTTTCTGCTTCATATAAGCGTTCCTGTCATATCCCTGAATATTGACCATGTAGGAAACCATTTAGTATATGGAGTGACTGATGCAATCTGTCACACATCGTTGATTCAGATTGTCGGCCAACTGAAATGATGACCTCATCTTGTAGAGATATTAATATTACAAAATGCATTTACTACTTTCTTTTACGACCTTCCTAGGTAAGTAGCAGAGTGGTGAAGCATCCTAATCGTACGCGGAACAAGCAGTGCTGAAATCCCTTTGTGTTCAACGTGAGTTAGGTCTCAGTGATTTTCTTGAATCACTTCAGCTGAATTCCAGGAGGGTTCTGCGCAAGTCAGATCTTCTTCATCTTTGTCGAACAGAGCTAGTGCTCCTGCTCTAATGATCTCCCTGCAGACGAGGCGTTAAATTGTGACCGTCCTTCCGTCTTCTTTTTTCGTTACTTCAGTGAGACCGCAGCCAATTCCTTCCACCATCCTTCTCTAACTCGGTTAATGCTCCGTCTCTAATGACCTCAGCGACAACGGGAGCCTTCAATCTAACCTTCCACTGTCTTATTTCTTTGGGTACAAGTTCCGTAACAATGCACTGATTCCTAGCATTATACACTTCAGTGTTCAGATTTCTCAATCAGATTATTACGTAAATTTTTAAGCATGAATGTTTTAGATTTCTGTCTACCTATATGTTATCGTCTAGTTCCGTAGATGATACACGATTTTGATGAATGTTTTAGATTTCTGTCTACCTATATGTTATCGTCTAGTTCCGTAGATGATACACGATTTTATAACATACGAGCTATAACACAGCTTCCAAAAGTCCAGGAGCAATGTATGAAAATGGGAGCTTGGCAACTTCGCTCTGGATCTCCCTGAGAAACAGAGTGATTTGAAACTTCCTGGCAGATTAAAACTGTGAGCCGGACCGAGACTCGAACTCGAGACCTTTGCCTTTCGCGGGCTAGTGCTCTACCAACTGAGCCACCCAAGCACGACTCACGCCCCGCCCTCACAGCTTTACTTCTGCCAGTACCTCGTATCCTACCTTCCAAACTTTACAGAAGCTTCTATAGTTGTTATATATAATAAGACAAGGAACCTCGGACCGACCCTGAGAGCGAATATGTTATTCAAAATGTTTTATGCCGTCTCTGAACGAAGTGGGTTTAGGCCCTTATCGTCTAGTAAAGTATAATATGACATATTTGCGTGGACATGTTGCAGAATTAGTTTAAACCATAATTCACAGTGACAGTGGAGGATAATGGAAGGTTAATTTTCCATGAAAATATGCTTGGGAACCGAGCTGGTCACACAAGACGCTTGATCTCATGTTGAAGGTACTTGTTCAGCAGATGAATCCAGTATGCTCTGACTTCATGTTCGAACAGATGAGACCAAGGTCCATAAGCACTACGAAAGTCGCACACGTAATGTTGGAGGTTGTTATCCTTATATACCGCATGAAACAAACTTAGTATCAAGCACTCTCTTCACATGATAGTAGTTCCTTTACACTACATTGGCAGGGTTGTAAAGTGTCCCAGGGGACGCTAGATGACCATTCGACGACCGGCGAGAACTGTCTAGATTAAATTGCGACTATCTGAAAACTAGACACTATTCCGTCGTCACTAAGTTCATTTATGGTGGGCAAGACAAGGTATTTACGAGGCCATTCTTTGGCTTTGTTGTAGCGAATGCATTTGACGCGCTGCAAAATACACATTTATTGAAGCTGACAGGGGATGCCTGCCGCAGAGGCTGCCATGATGTGTCTATCCAAGAGGGGGTACTGAGATGGTTTTGTGGCTTCGGACCCTTAACGTAAAATAATGAATGATCCATTTGCTCGGTTGTAGGATGTGGACGAATTCACTAGCAGTTCCACTGAATGTCTCTTTCCTTCTCGAATTTTCACGTTTTCAAACTATGCTATGGACGACACTAATCTGTCGGCCAACCCCATGCTGACAAATATAGATATCTATTCTCCGTGATCCAGCCACGTTTAATGTGATCCAAATTCGTTTGTTGTTCCCTAAAATTGTAATGCTGTGTACCAAATGCAGAAAAAACACGCACTATTCACAAGACGTCCCTGCACATGGACTGTCCTAATGGATATCATACTTCAGCGTCATGTATGCCACGTATTTCCACGATAATCTAACACAGCGTAGTAGTACTGTCGGTAATATATAGCCGAATGCAGTTAGATGTCCAGTACGTTTTAATCGCATCGAGGTGTGGGAAATCCTGTGTTGATATGTTTAGGTTAGAAATAGTCGATGGTGGTAGGCCACACCGTACCACAAACTGACTAAAAAGCAGGAATATGTTCATAGTCGAATAAGTGTAGAGCAGTGAAATAATATTGTCTCCCGTGGTGACTGTTCTACTGAGGATTTAATGTAATAACTCCGTAGAAGGGGAGCTGTTACATTTTTAGGTTCTACCAACAGTACTATTTGTAGCTCTGCACTGAGACAGGTCTGCCATTCTTGGAATATTAAATGGAATAGCTCTGCCTTGGCAGTTTTTACGGTTCATAGTCGCTGCAGCAATGTATCAGCCAATCGAACGCTAAGACTATCGGCACGGCGCCGTAAAACGTGTCTGGCTCTCCTGCAGCCTCTTCTCTGATCGCGGAGCGGGCTGTTTTTGTGTCCGGCTTCCGCGAACAGATTAAGGTCTTGTAGACGGCTCTGCACTCGCGAAGTAGAAAGGGGTTCCCTGATCGTCAATACACTTAACTGTCTCGCCTTAAGGCCCTCCATCTGATTACAAAATATCTCATTCGCTCTGCAGACTAACATGAGTACATGTAAGTTTCTTAACAGCTACCACTCATAGAAGTTCAACTTTACAGTCTTCGTAAACAGTAGGGGTAAAACAATATCATTAATTGTAAGTAAGGTTCCAGTAGCACTGCTTAAAACACTTATTGATTAGTGCAGCAGCTGTTTCGGAAGATTACCATTTTCAAGTATGTCTACATTGTTCTGACATATATCTAAGATCTGGTGCGACTGTATCTGGTGACTGTTCTCGCTATATTTCACGTCAAATTCTAAAATATTTTTATATAATATTGCAAATATTACGTCGCACTGTATTGCACAAAATCTACGTGAAATCTGTATTTTAGAATTTTACGTGAAATATAACGAGGACAGTCACTAGATACAGTTACACCAGATGTTATATATACGTCAGGACAAGATAGACGTACTTGAAAATGGAAATCTTCCGAAACAGCTGTCGCAATAATATGGCTCAAATGGCTCTGAGCACTATGGGACTTAACATCTGAGGTCATCAGTCCTCTAGAACTTAGAACTACTTAAACCTAACCAACCTAAGGACATCACACACATCCATGCCCGAGGCAGGATTAGAACCTGCGACCGTAGCAGTCGCGCGGTTCCGGACTGTCGCAATAATAAATAAATGTTTTAAGCAGTGGCACTGGAATCTTTCTTACAATGTCCTTTCAAGATATATATTTCATCACAGGCCCAACCATCAAGAAAATAATTTCAGTAACGTTTAGCCTGAGCAATCCCGTGTTGTTATGAACGTAAAAATACACTCTAAGACAACAAAACGGCACACAAAGATGGAATTACCCGGATTGGGACGGAAATCGGTAGATGTGACGTACACGTACAAACATGTTAAGGCACAGGGTGGCAAGGGGTAGGAAAGTAGAAAGTTTGCGACACCGTCCACACAGTGAGAAATACGCATTCAGCAGAAAGAAGACTGCGGCAGATAGGGAAGAGACACAAGCATACTAGTTAACTCATGAGTCATGGTACGAGAAACACTCTTACGGAAGAAAAAGTGGCGCGGATGTGATACATCAGTTAACAGCCTGTTAAGTGAATATAACAGAATGACACAAGCGGTTACTCGTATTACGAACCCTGCTTAACGTCATAAGTTGGCGCTAGCTCGCTTTAAACACTCCAGTTTCCCAGCCCTCATCAGTCGATCGCTGGAATCAATGGTATTCATAACAACAGCACTCAGTTTTGTAATCACGGGAGTATACTGAATCTAGGTCCTAGATGCTACGGTACAGTCTATGAACTAGCCGAAGATACTGGAGATAGTCTTCAATTGGTTCAAATGGCTCTGAGCAGTATGGGACGTAACATCTGAGGTCATCAGTCCCCTAGAACTTGGAACTACTTAAACCTAACTAACCTAAGGATATCACACACACCCATGCCAGAGGCAGGATTCGAACCTGCGACTGTAGCAGTCGCACGGTTCCGGACTGAACCGCCTAAAACCGCTCGGCCACACCGGCCGGCTAGATAGTCTCCACCCGTTGAACTTGATGCTACTCGCCGCCTACAATAAACTGATAGAGACAAACCACACCGGTGAATATTACCTGCACTGAAACTCGACACAGAAGCTAGAAATATGGTCACTTGGGCTGCATGTATCCATTCAACACCCAGACACCTCTGGGGGTTGAAACCTACCAGGTGGTAGGGAGATAAGCCGACCACATAACTACTAAACCAGGTACCTCGCATAATGAGACCAAGGACATTCCAGCAGTCAATGCGAGACAAAACTTTTGCGTGGGGCACGGTACAGAGCAAGGAATTGTAAACACAGTGAATTGAACTTTAATAATGTTTTACTATTATGGAAGAATCTTCCGTGATTCTCAGCAGTCATTACGACCTGTCTCCGCTCAGCCCCCTGAAAACAGGTGTCAGCAGTGTGTACTCCGACGCCGTCGTCACAGAATCTTTCACTGGAAGTTCGACTTCAACACCTAGAACTCGGAGTGAGTGGTATGCATCCATGGCGTTCACACACTGCAACGGCAACCACAACGCGCTGAGCACAAAAACATTTTTTTTGTGATATCGCAGAGTTTAGGCGTAGTGATTGCTATGTTATGTCCAAAGTACCGTTTTTGAAACGTTCGGAATCTGCTGATTTATCAGAATTCAGAGGGAATTGTAAAGAAACATATTCGGTACCGGTGAGCTGTAGTATTTATAATTTAGCGCATCATGGTGAACCACGGACAAAATTTGTACCAGTAACTTGTTTTACTTGCAGATGGTACAATCATGCAGCACACGACTGTACTGAGAGTCGCTGTGCTATGATCAGGCAAAATAATTAGTTGAGTCTATTTTCGTACATTGTAAATCGTGTTTCTCTGTTTGACGCAAGTATTTTCGGGAAAAATGTAAGATGGTGGTACACTGCACAAAAGCACTTGGCGAAAGATCAGCTACCACGTGTGATAGAACAGACACACTGATGAAGCAAGTGTCACAACTGTTAGCTGGAAATGCTCAATAGAAGTTACGCCATGGTGATTTTATGACAGAGTTACAATATTTGCGAACTGCGGAAGAGCCACAGTCGGGTTAGAGGGAATTGAAGTCGCCAGTTGCAACGACCCACTTTTCAGTAGCTTCTTCAGTAGCTAACCCAATCACGCCTTTCTACGACAAGAGGACGTAACGGTATTTATTAATGATGTATTGGCTACAACTGGAAGGAGAGAGTGCTTGGGTGAAACTACTCTGCGGATGGCCAATTTATGCTTTACAAGTAAAGTTAAGACGTATCTGATGTATCACCAAATGCTGAGCAAGGCAATTACATTTTAACAATTAGCGGAAGATTTGTGTACACGAGGAAAATAGTACTAGGTTTTTTGGAGCTATGTTGTATGGGTTGATACAGACACAAACGAGACAGTACAAACTTTTTCCGAGAAAATCCGTAAAATAATTGTCCAAACATATAAGTTGACAAAAAAATCCTTTTGTGAGGAATTCCTGCGACGTTTTTTCGAAAATTCCGAATGGAAAATAAAGTGGTTCTGGCTTCAGCACCGCGTGTTGCCAAACGTATGCTGGAGATGGACATTGCTGCACGAGTGCGCAATAAGCGAATTTTTGCTTCTGAAAAGAATTGTTATCGTTGTGGGGAAAAGGGACATTTGAAGCTTCTATGCAATCATCCGGTATGGTATAGATGTGGACGTTTTGGCCACAAGGCAAACAGGTGGGGAAATAGGAAGCAGGGTGATGGGAATAAGGAACGGAAAACTTTAAACATAAAAGGGGGCATTTCGTCCATGGAAAACATTCCCCGTGAGCCAGAGTACTGCAGACACTAATGCACAGCCGGATTGCTGCTTGATGCGCTTTGTAAATAGTAAAATATGTACATGCTTAGTCGATACTTCTCCCATGTATCTGTGATTAGTCTAGATCTCATGAGTAGGAGAAGACTAGGGACTCCAACGCATAAATTGCGTGGAGTGGAAAATAATGATTCGATATCACTGGGGATAACACAGCGCATTTGTAGGATTGTAGCTATAGAGTTTTGTGAACATATGGAAGTGTTGACAACTGTAGGACAAGTGTATTGCGCGATTCTGGGCCTTGACTTCATGGATAGATACATACAAAAATTAATCTTGCACAGCCCACAGATGAACTTTGCGGAAACTTGTTTCCGATGAGTCCAACAGCTGTAAATGTTCCATTGTCTCACCGTACAATGATTGCAGAGGTACCACCAACTGAACTGCTTACCCGTACATTAAAGACAATTACGCATGACAAAGTATCTACTGGTACAGGGAAGTTGGTTTGGTATCTATCGATGTAGATGTGCCCTAGCAAAGATTGCGCCTTTTTGAGCCACTGCAGAACAAAGAAGCATTAAATGAAATGTATTGTTTCATACAAAGAAGTGTGTAACCAATGTCAATGGGAAACTTACGATCCCGTTAAGGTTTGATAATTTTGGGTCAGATGAAATGTATCTTCTGAGAGGCTTTCTAATAGCGACTTTAGATATACTCAAAGATATAGATGTCGATGGTTCACGACGTGATAGAAGCAGCAAGCAAACTGTTAATGTGTCTGTACTGCGTTCCACGTTTCGTCACTTGAAAGACAGTGAATGGAAAACCATAAAAGCTTTGTTGCTAGAATGTTCAGATTTATTCAGTTAAATGATCCACTATCAGTAATTCCTATCACAAAACACATCGTACTAGCTGGCGATAAACCACCAGTCTATAAGAAACCATACAGAAAAGTGAAACACCTACAGCCATTAGTAGACGAATGTATAGATCAGCAATTACGTGGCGGTATTATCAAACATAGCGATAGCCCGTGGTCAGAAAATATTGCTATTTTACGAAAAAAGTCAGTTGACTGTACTCAAAAATATCGATGTTGTTGCGATAACTGTTACTTGAATGCATGAACCGCAACAGATGCTTATCTGATCCCGAACATTGCAGGTAAATTTGACAACCGTGGAGGATGTAAATATTTTTCTGCGATTGATTTTAGAAATGGTTATCGCAAATTGGATATAATTCCCGAAAACAAACCCAAAATGCGTTTTGCAACACCTTCAGGCCATTACCATTACCAAAGAATGACATTCCGGTTAAAATATGCTCCCGCTACGTTCCAATGCATGTAAGATGCGGTACTTCGTGGATGAAAACTAAGAATCTGTGTGGTATATATTGACGATATAATCGGCTAATAGAAAACTAGAATTAATATGTTAAACGTCTAGATGAAATATTTAGTAGATTGAGGGCAGTACATCTTACACTTAATGTGAAGAAATCCCACTTCCCTCAACACAAGTAAGTTATCTTGAGCATATTATCTGTCAAGATGGAGTGAAATTGGATCCTCGACTTACTGCCGCCATACTTGATTTTCAGATACTACATAGCACTAAACAGTGAGGAGATTCGCTAAAATTGACAGCCGTTAACTAAGTTTCTACGTAAAGATGTTCTTTTTCAACGGATATCACAACGTCAAGAATCATCAAGAAACTCAAGTAGCTATTAGTATCAGATTCTGTGTTACCATCCCCTAATTTTGAACAGGAGTTCATACAGCTGCATGATGCCAGCAACAATGCTTTAATCTGTAGTTCAAGTCAGAATGTTGATGGGAAACAACATTAGCGTATGCCTCCAGACTACTGAATAAGGCTGAAACTAATTATACGACAAATGAAAAAAAAATCTTAGCAGTTATTTATGGAATCTTATGGTTGTAGATTAAAAGTGATTACAGACCATGTGTCTTTAAAATGATAAATAAAATTGAAAGGTCCACAAAGTCGATTAATGAGATGGGTTTTGAAACTGAGTGAAGCAAATGAATGCTGATACCCTAAGTATACACAGTACTCGCTTTTCCATCAGGTGGCGTACCAAAATGTTAGAAATATTTTTCTCAGCATAGTACTACTATATTAGTCCAGAGATTTGACACAGAATCAACCTTTGTGCAAGGAGATTTGATTTACTAGGCAATCAGATGTCTTCCGAACGAGTCACAGAAGGACAGCCACGCTTCCACTCAGTATTTGTGAAGTAAGGTTCAAAATAGTTCAAATGGCTCTAAGCACTATGGGACTTAACATCTGAGGAAATCAGTCCCCTAGACATAGAACTACTTAAACCTAACTAACCTAAGGGCATCACACACATCCACGCCCGAGGCAGGATTCGAACCTGCGACCGTAGGAGCAGCGCGGTTCCGGACTGAGGTGCCTAGAACCGCTCGGCCACAGCGGCCGGCTGTGAAGTAAAGTATGATTCACAAACGCTACAGGATAATTATAGAATATGGGTTCCGCCTTTTTGCAAACACACTGAGTTTTCTTTTTACCCAAACGTTTTCAGCAAGTATATGGTATCATCAGCAGGTTTTTTGTTTATTGAAAAACTATAAAAAGTGAAAATATTTTAGGTTATAATTGATTTAATAAAGTGAGGCCTAAAGAAAGTTTTTGCTTCTTACCGTGATTTTACATTGTATAGTTTTGCATGACCAACTGTATAGTGCCCTGCTCTGATAACTTGTAATCTGCAAACCAAGCGACGTAGATGTAAATTTCATCGGCGATTTAACACAATTCTTGATTTTTAAAAACCTGATCTTTGGCATGTTAAAATGTCTTGTGTATTATTTGTTACTACTCACGTTTTGTTATAATTGAGTCTTCTTCTTTGTGATTCCCAGGGCACTGCACACACCCATCAATGTAATTTATTTCTTTATTAACACTTTTTTACTTCGCAAGATGCGGTGAGCACTATGTTATGTTTCCTAATCCCGTAGGCGTTCATTTTTTCCCGAGAGAGTTTGGCGCCGCACTTGAATTTTGCTTACTTTTTCTTTCTTTCTGTGCGTCTGTGTACGTGTGCGTGCGTATGTTAGTTCCTTTAGCTGTTTCAGCTACCTTTTCTGTACAGTTCCTTTAATGTGTTAAATAATGTGCCTTTACAGATTGCATTCTTTTCATTTAAAAACTTGTTTCCCTTCTGCTATTGCTTTCAGTTTGTGGAACTTCTCTTCTATTGTTAGTTTGTGGTATTGGCTGTGGCTGAATTTCAGTATTTTTAAATCGGTTTCTACGGCAGTTGGGTGGTGGTTATGGGCTATTAGGTGGTCGGCAAATGTGCTATGGGTGCTGTTACTTTTTAAGACCCCGAGATGGTCTGAGTACCTTATTTTAAAGTTCCTGCATGTTTCTCCAATGTATACTGACTGACAAAAAATGGTTCAAGTGGCTCTGAGCACTATGGGACTTAACATCTGTGTTCATCAGTCCCCTAGAACTTAAAACTACTTAAACCTAACTAACCTAAGGACATCACACACGTCCATGCCCGAGGCAGGATTCGAAACCGCGGCCGTAGCGGTCACGCGGACTGAAGCGCCTAGAACCGCACGGCCACACCGGCCGGCTACTGACTGACAAGTGTTGCATATGAGTTCATACACTCCCGACCAGTTAAATTTTTATCTGGGTGTCTCCTGTGTTCTGAGGTTTTTCTGTGTTGTGTTGTCTGTACTGTACGCTGTTTTAATCCCTGTTTCTTCAGTATGTTGCCTGTTCTGTAGAAAATTTTGTTATTATAGGTGAGTATATGCCATTTCGTTTTGTGTCTGTGTTGTTGCACTGTTGTGTCTTGCATGTGGTCATTGTTTGTAAGCTGTGTTGCTCTGTGATGTGTAAGGTTTTGTGTGTGTGTGTGTGTGTGTGTGTGTGTGTGTGTGTGTGTGTGTGTGTGTGTGGCTTTCGTTCCTTTTCTTTTACAGATTTGTCGATTTAATTTCCGTATCATCTGGGTCTTGTAACCATTTTCTTCTCTATCTGTTTTATTGTGTCTATCTCCTGTGTGTAATTCAGTTTGCTTATGGGTGTTCTGTTCAATCTGTTGGTCATGAGTTTGAAGCTTGTAGCACCTATAGCACATTTACACACCACCTAATAGCCCATAACCACCATTCAACTACAATAGAAACAGATTTAAAAATATTGAAATCCAGCCACAGCCTATACCACAAACTGACAATAGAAGAGAAGTTCCAAAAACAGAGGGCAGTAGCAGAAGGAAAACAAGTTCTTAAATGAACACTACACGCTGTACAGGCACATTATTTAACACATTAAAGAAACTTTACAGAAAAGGTAACACAAACAGCTAAAGGAAGTTACATACGCACGCACACGCACACACACTCACAGAAAGAAAATGTAAGCAAAATTCAAGTGCGTCGCCAAATCTCTCGGGAACAAATGAACGCCGACGGTGTTAGGAAGCACAACATACCGGTAATGCTTATCGCATCTTGCGAAGTGAAACGGCGTTTATAAAGAAATAAATACATTAATGTGTGTGTGCAGTGCCCTTGGAATCCAAAAGAAGAAGGCTCAGTCACAACAAAACGTGAGTAGTAACAAATAATACACAAGACATTTTGACATGCCATAAATCCGGTTTTTAAAAATCAAGGGACGTGTTAAATCGCAGTTGAAATTTACATTTACATCATTTGGTTTTCATATTACAAGCTATCAGTGCACGAGACGATATAGTTGGTCCTGCAAAACCACATAATCTAAAATCGCGGTAAGAAGCAAAACGAACAAAAACTTTCTTTGGACCTCACTTTACTAAATCAATTATAACCTAAAATATTTTCACTTTTTATAGTTTTTCAATACACAATAAACCCACTGATGAAGTCACAGAGGTGCTGAAACATGTTTGGTTAAAAGGAAAAAGCAGTGTGTTTGCAAAAGCGCGGAACCCATATACTATAATTTAACTGCAAATGCGGAAAGAAAGGACGAGAGCTGCAGATCCAAAAGATCAACATTTTGTCCCCCAGTCAGGCATTTCCCAGCAAGCTCTACAATAAATGCAGGAACACCTAACCCTCAACATACTGTTTAATAAAAATTGCCTAACTCATAATGCAATTCCAAATTATATAAAAAAAATCTGTAAATTGCATGTCATCTGCACCAAGAAAAGTGAAAAAGAAGGCTGATAGTATGTGGCTAATACATGAAATTAGGTAACTGTACGCTAAAAGCAGTTGCTCGACAACTAACTTTACAAAACACATTTAGAATTGTCCAATAAATTTGCAATATCATATCAGTTTAAGGAAATACCAGAGAGAGATAAAGCACAGATACAGAAAATAATGAAAGAAAAACAGAATAAACAAAATACAAAACTAAACAGAACTATAAACGGCACAAGCACACCGACTACAAACAGTTATCACAGTGAAAAACATCAATTCCATGACAGAATCATCAACCTAAGTGATATTAATCTCACCAAACAAGAAACAATCCTACTTGAAAAACGACCAAAACATGACATTAACACATACATATCACAAAATATCATAGAAGATATCATAACAGAATCTGAAAGCATTATGAAGGGGCAAGGAAGACTGGGTACACCAAATTTTAATGCAAAGGTGTCAAGAGAATTAGTTGCTGCAGAAATAACACATATAATAGGAACACACAAATTCACCATGATCTCTAATGAAAAAACACCAGAGGAAACCACCGCCAACAAGCTAAACCAAAAATTAAAACAAAACAGTGCCATTCTAACAAGAGCTGACAAAGGGAACATCACTGTGGCTATGAATGAAAAGGAATACGTAGATAAAACATTAGTATTTATGAAGGACAACAACATCACCAAACTGACCGGTGACCCAACGGCAGGATATCAGAGAAGCTCCCAACAAACGCTAAAAAACGTCAAAAGTACATTATCAAAAGGTCAAATAAAACCAATGACATAAAAAACCTTAGAGCACACACTCTAATATCCCTAGCAAAGGAGCACCAAGAACATACCCCATTAAGGCCGGACACTGACTTCAGAACTGATCCATCATACCACTTCGCTCAACACACACACACATTGCAAATGAACATACACACTTTTGAAAACGACAGAAACCTAGAGAACTCAAGTCAAGAAGTAGGAAGAATCAAGAACATAGACATACCAGACACAGCAAGCCTCATATCATTTGATGTCAATATCAATGTACACTTATATTCCAATTCATGAAACAATCAGCATACAAAGACTAAAACAAGAAGGAAACACGCCAGTCTCACATATTAATGAAGTAGTAACCACACTCTAGACCATAACAGCACAGAATTACTTTATCTTCAACAAAGAATTTTATTCCCAACATGAGGGGCTGCCAAAGGGATCACCAATTAGTGGCCTCCTAGCCAACGTACTCATGAACAACTTAGAGAACAGATCTTCACACACATAATAAGACCAAAAAATACAAAGTCGCGTACTGGTACAGTTACGTCGTTGTCAAACACGCCTAACTGATGAAATACAAACACACACACACACACACACACACACACACACACACACACACATACACACACACACACACACACACACACACACACACACACACACACACACACACACACACGGAAAGAGAGAGAAAAGAAGTAAACAAAATTCAAATTCGGCGCCAAACTCTCTCCGGAACAAATGAACGCCGGCAGTGCTAACCGCATCTTGGGAAGTAAACGGCGTTTATAAAGAAATACATTACTTTAATATGTGTGGAATGTCCTCAGAATCCAAAGAAGAAGGATTAGTCAAAACAAAACGTGAGTAGTAACAAATATAACATTTTAACGCGCCAAAAATTACATCGTTAAAAATCAAGTCGTTTGGTTTGCAGATTGAAAGCTATCAGCGCAGGACACTATATAGTTGGTCCTGAAAAACCATATAACGTAAAATCACGGTAAGAAGTAAAACGAACGAAATCTTTCTTTAGGACTCACTTTGTTAAATCAATTATATCCTAAAATATTTTCACTTTTTATAGCTTTTCAATAAACAAAAAACCCACTGGTGATGTCACAGGGGGTATGAAACATGTTTGGGTAAAAATAAAAAGCAGTGTGTTTGCAAAAAGGTGGAACCCATAGCCTATAATTTAACTGCAAATGCGGAAAGAAAGAAAGATAACTGCAGACCCGAAAGATTAATGCTACAGGATAAGTTTACAGCGTTATAAACAGAAGTAGAAAAAGAAGGACTGTATGAAGATATGCACAACGAGTATCAGAAATTAAAACTCCGGTAAGAGGAATTGAGGACTCAATTGCAACAGTTATCAGAATTAGTACCACAAACGCTAATACGTAAGAGACGAGGCTGGTTAGATGCAGGAGCGAAACTGTTAAAAACTGTGCTTGGAACAGTAGTTAATGAGGGTATCAAGAATTTAAACAGTACAATTGGAAATGAGGAAGAGTTAGCAGAAGATATAAAAGCAAAAGTAGATTGTCACAACATACACTTAGGAAACAAAGAGCAAGTATATAATACTCAGAGTTACTAAAACTGTACGGAACTTAACAACAGAATTAGAACCATACGTGCAGTACACCAGAAATGTCTTAAATAGTGATGTAGAGAAAATACAAATCCGGTTAAGCAAACTAGATGAAAAGATGGTAATTACTACATTGTTACAAACCTTTACGGATAGACGACAGAAGAATCAAGGTCGAAACTTCACATGAAGCGGTACATAACGCTGCTCAAGAGAAATTGAGTGCAACGGTATTATGTCTTCTTGAAATTTTGATGGCATTACAGAAAGCACAAAGACACTATGCCGAGGGGCTACAACATGTCGTAGCTATAACAAGAATATAGCTTTATTTTATCGCATAAATGAAGTAAGAGTTGATACTGTTCAAGGTAGTGAGCACATTAAAAGTCAATTTCCATTAGTAGGTATAAACGCATAATACCAGTGTTACGCTGCATGTCCATATCCGATTAAATGAAATACATTTGGAAATTGGATAAAAGTACAAACTAGTTTCTAAGTGGAGAAATGCTCATATAATTATGTCTGTAGGAAATTTGAAAGAAAATATTAGTATATGTTCAACAAGGGTGATACAAACGTACAACCAGTCATGTGCTGTGCAGTTGCTTTTAGGGACAATGGAAGCAGTATAATGCGAAAAAAACCTTAGCTTCTTAGCTAAAAGTCTAGAAAGTAGGAAATTACTGGATTGACCCCGTATTTACACCTCAAACAGTAATTATCATTTGCTATGAAAACGGCAAACCAATCGGAATAACAGAACTACTGCGACAGGGCAATGGATAGTTAACTAATGGAACTATCTGTGAAATACCAGGGAGACAATTTTACCTTTCAGCTACCATCACGGGCACAATGATGGTTCATAGGTCTCGACAAAGTTGCATTGGTCAGAGGACAACCACACATTACCTAACCAAAACGTAACTTTTGCTAATGATAACTTAAAAATCCCACACTGCTACAATCCCTAGTCGAATTAATAACTTCAGAAAAAGGGCAAATTTCAGTCAGTCAGTCGAATAGTGAAGCACGTGGAACAATATCACGAGAAATGTCGAAAAAAATTACTTTTATTGTGTCAACGAAATGCATATCTAGGTTTTATTATTTATTTGTGCAACTTATTTTTGTACAAAGCATAAGAGACCTTAGTGAGATGAGGCAACCATTCATCATATACCTATGGAATGGATACGAACTAGTAATAAGTAATGGAAGTGGTAAGTGTAACTGATATATGTAACCAGAACATAATGACGAAGTAGATTAATTAATATAACTATGGATCGAGACTTAGGTTGGGATAAAAAGCTGAAAAGGGTTGTACATTTTTAATAAAAGCTAGGTTAAGACTAATTAGTAGTAAGTGAAAAAGGGAAACTTCAGAACTAATTTCTTAAAGAGTACAGAATAGTAAGAGGTAGGAAGTTAGAAATTTTAATAAATTTCATTCCTACTGCAACAGGCAATATTAGGTTGAGAGAGAGAGAGGGAGAGAGAGAGAGAGAGAGAGAGAGAGAGAGAGAGAGAGAGAGAGAGAGAGGGGGGGGGGGGAGGGAGACAGACAGACACTGAAGCCGGAAGTGTTACCGTTATGTCACAAGTGGGTCAGGCCTTCGACAAATTACGACACAGTCTGCCGAGCGAAAATACGCATTCAGCAGAAAGAAGACTGCGACACAAAGAAAAAGGGAACAGAGACAAGAATAGTTCTTAGCTCGTTAGCTCCTAAGACATGGTAGAAGAAACATTGTCTCTTACATAAGAAAAAGTAACGAGAATGTGATATAACAATTAACAGCCTGCCTGTACAGTGAAATACCAAAATGACACATACGGTCATTCGGAACCAAGCCTTACGTCATAGACTAGCGCAAGCTCGCTTTATATAGCACTCGAAAAATGGTTCAAATGGCTCCGA
This sequence comes from Schistocerca serialis cubense, assembly GCF_023864345.2. Lineage (NCBI taxonomy): Eukaryota > Metazoa > Arthropoda > Insecta > Orthoptera > Acrididae > Schistocerca > Schistocerca serialis. Next base: position 299,648,072 of record NC_064640.1, on the reverse strand, counting down.
GCACTATGGGACTTTACATCTGAGGTCATCAGTCCCATTGAACTTAGAACTACTTAAACCTAACTAACCTAACGACATCACACACATCCATGCCCGAGACAGGATTCGAACCTGCGAACGGCGGTCGCGCGGTTCCAGACTGAAGCGCCTAGAACCGCTCGGCCACATCGGCCGGCTTATATAGCACTCAATTCAATAACTATGATAGTAAATCTGTGTCATAGATGCTCCAGTGTAATCTGCAAAACAGTTGAAGATGCACTCTAGTTTATGGTCTTCTCCTATTGAACTAGATGCTGCTCGCCGCCTACCTGCTATAGTTGGAGCCCTTTGGTTGTCATCTATGGCACCTTACAGCGCAGCGATAGGTCGATGTCTTCCATGGCAAGCCATCCATGCCCGTTCGCACAATGCGTGAGTTTCTGCTGTCCGTCTTCGTGCTTTCCAACCCTTTTCTTGGCCACTTAGGTTGCCAGATCTCTCCCCACTTGAGAACATTTGCAGCATTGTGAACAAGGCCCTCCAACCACCTCGAGATTTTGACGATCGCACGCGCGAGTTGGACAGAATTTGGCACGATATCCTTCAGGTCGACATCCAACATTTCAGTCAATCAGTGCCAAGCCAAATAACTGTTTGCTTAAGGGGCAGAGGTGGACGAGCGCGTTACTGACTTGTTCAGTTCGTGAAGCTCTTTCTCTTGAACCAGTCATCGCAGGCTGATGGGGAGGAAGCCAGCGGACCACAAGACTGCAGACACCAGGTACATCGCTGTGAATCATCAATGGCGACTCATCGTGCCGGCTGTTGGAGTGTCATTAGTTGCACATCGAATTCTACGATAACCATACAGCCATTCACCAAACACGAAGGTTCCCCCCCCCCCCCCACCCCCCCTGTACTACCACGTGGCCGTGGCCGTCCAGAGCCTGGTCTTCTTGCGACAGTACATTCTCGTTACCATCGCTAACAGCAATCGTGTGCAGTGGCTACATTCCTGCCAAGCCTTTCTGCAATGTCGCGGAGGGAATATCCAGATTCTCGTAGCGCTATTACACGACCTCGTTCAAACTCAGTGAGGTGTTGATAATGGCGTTTGTGTCATCTTAAAGACAGTCTTGACTAACATCAACTCACGATGGCCAGTCTCAAAGGTAACTAACGCTCACGACCGCTACAACGTGAATTTAAAGCAAACCTGATCTTCATCCTCATAATGGCTCTACTAGAGCAGCTCTTGTGCGACTGGCGCGAAATGTGAATTGACATCTTCTTCCAGATATAAAAACACATCTGCCAACTTTCGTTTATGTTGCGCAACTTCTGTTGAGAAGAGATCTCCATCCCTACATACTCTTACGGATTTATGGACAGCTCTGCAAGATTCATGGTGTCAGTTCTCTACAGCACTACTTCAGACATCAGTTGAGTGAATGCCACGTCGTGTTACGGCACTTCTGCGTGCTGGCGGGGACCCTGCACGATATTAGGCAGGTGTACTAGTTTCTTTGGCTCTTCAGCGTAGTAAAAAGTTTCGGTGCCCGTACATAGGTACAGTAAATTTCGACTTTGTGATCTGAATGTGGAATGAAGCTACGTTGTCTTCGGTGCAAAATTGACGGTGACTAGCAGCAACTGTTGGATATATGTGGAGCGTAGGGAAGGCCGTCGTCCGACATCGGGAGGTTTGGAGCTTCCTCCTTAAAGTGAATTGTCAGAAGGGATTCGAGACTAGGTCTTAGACTAAAAAATAATGTAACTCACTAATTGGGCAATAAATAGAAATGGAAAAATTGTATTTTTTGTTACTTTAACTTCGGACGCCTGCAGATGGTGATGCGGTTAGCCGTATTAAGTGGTCCTGGGAGAGTTCTGCCACTACATCTATATTCCCATGTAAATCGATGACAGGTTCACTTTCAGTTAGGCCTAAAGGTAAACTATATCTAGATGGCAGTGACATTTAGTCTGTATTAGTAAATTGTGCTGGATGGCACATTGCTAAATACCTGGCAATGTATCTCCCAGATCAGTCTGAGGGTGTACTGTTCCCGTATGTCAAACAAGGCCCAATCGTTTGTATGGGTGGATTTTGTATCTTACGACTCGGAAACAATTCCGCTTGTTGCTGCCAGCACCTACAGTGCTTCTCTTGTTGTCTTTTCCTAAGGATGTATACAATGATGAGCCAAAACATTATAATCAATTGCTGAAAAGCTTTTTCCATCTTCGGAACGAAATAAATAACTGATTCTGGTATCAGGGATTCGACATATTGTTGGTAGGTTTGTGGAGGTACGTGGCATTAGATGTCTACGCACAGGTAATGTCATTCGCGTAAATAACGGGCAGCTGATTTACGTACGCAATGATTGCGCCCGATAGCGACCCAGAAGGGTCCGATAGGATTTACACCAGGCGAATTTGGTCGCCGAGACATCAACATGAGTTCACTATAATGCTCCTCAAACTACTGTAGTGCGGCTGCTGTTCTATCTGCTTATATTTGGAATTATCCTAAGAACATTCTTATATTACTTGATAATGGCCAAATAAGCCGACACTCTGTAACTAGTAAACAAGTACTAGGGGAACAACCTGAAGTTTGTTTGCTTTTCAGTCTTAGTTACTTTCAGGTTTCTGACAATATGTTCTTATAGCATCGATTAGGGTAAACCTATCGTACTATGCTTTGGTTCTTCAATGAATTCTGTAACAACGTCACTTCATTTTTTTATGAAAGAGGCTATGGAAGTTTGAGTAGAAAATACTATTTCGCTGAAATAACACTCTCTCAAATCACATCCATGCGGTACGGAGATACGCACATTAAGAAAACTGTGAGACACGTAGACATCTGTCCGGCTTAGGGCAGTTACCTTAGGTTATTTTGCTTCCTTTGCATCAAGCAGATCCACTTGCTGCTGTTTAATGCTTGACTGTGATTTTCTACTGTAGCTGCTTCCTGTCCCTTCACAATTCTAGCCAATACGTCAGTTCCTCGTCGGCGGGACGTTTCTTACAACAGAGTAATGTCGTGTATTTATAGGCCATATTAAGTATGCTATGTCAGTTATTAACAAAAATAGGTGACTAGTAAACAAAGAAAGTATTCGTTCTTGCGACCATCAAAGGTTTCTCCTCCGTAAAATGAACAACACCATAAGGAGAACATACGTAAATCATCTGCTACTTACATGCTCGCGACATGAGGCAGCGATACAGATTTACAGGAATTTCTCAATACACACTAAGGTTGACAAAAGTCATGGGATACCTCCAAATATCGTGTCGGACCTCCTTTTGCCCTGCGTATCGCAGAAACTCGACATGGCATGCACGCAACAACTCGTTGGAAATACCATGCCTCTATAGCCATCCATAACTGCGAAAGTGTTGCCGGTGTAAGATTTTATGTACAAAATAACGTCTTGATTGTAGTGTTCGATGGGAGCCATGTCGGGCGATCTGTGTAGTCAAATCATTAGCTCGAACTGTGCAGAAGTCCTACAAACCAATCGCGAACAGTTGTGTACCAATGATTTGCAGCATTCTCATCCATAAAAAATTGCATCGTTGTTTGCGAACGTGAAATCCATGAATGGCTGCAGTGTTGCTTGTATGTTAGCAGTGACAACTCTACGCAAACGCAGCTGCTCTCAGTCGTTAAGTGAGCGCCGTCGGCCACTGCGTTGGCCGTGGTGAGAGGTGATGCCTGACTGAAATGTGGAATTCTCGGGACACTCTTGATGCTGTGGGTCGCAGAATACTGAATCCCCTAACGTTTCCCGAAATGCAGCGTCCTATTCGTTAGCTCCAACCACCATTCCATGTTCAGAGTGTGTTAACGCCCGTCGTGCCGCCATAATCACGCCGGAAACCTTTTCACGTGAATCACGTGAGTGCAAATGACAGCTCTGCTAGTTACCAATAAGAGTAACAGCAATACTACATGTTTTTGGTGTCGCGATATTATTTCCCGTTTGTTAGTATGAGGTCATCATCGGACGTTTGTGGAAATAAGATACCTAGTCAAGAATTTTACGTGTGATCAAAATTATGCTTAACTAGCTACCAACCCCTGCTTCGTGAAGGTAGCACTAATTATCAACTTTCAGGTAATTTGCCTGTTGTAGCGGTAGTATATTACATACACAAACCTTCCTCCTGATCTCTATATTAATGGAAATCGTTCCAAAATTCCTTCAGTAGTTCGTGAGATTAGCCTTCGTGAACAGACAGAAGAATTTGGCTGGGTACTTTAGGATACATATAGATTAAGACTCTAATATTTCTTTCTCATTAAAATAATTTCAATACTCTACCTTCTCCCACGTTCCAAGTCTATACACTGAGCTAATCGTAAAAGTAACTGTATTTTAGATTTACATGAATTTTTCTGTGTGGAATATATTTACTAACGTAACAACTTTTTGAAATAGTGTACTCCCCCTGACTACTTTGTAAACTTCAAACAACAAATAAATTTTATGAAAAGTGTATCGTATGAGAAGCACAATAAGTCATCCTTCTCATAACACGTCCAACTATTCCACGAGCCACTAACAGAAACATGAGTGGATGCATTTCGTGACACACGTCCTGTGATATCAGGAGAAGAAAGAACGTGCTTGGGTTAGCGCACGAAATTTGTTGTGCATAACACGGCAAAAGTTTTAAGGAATTCTGGATCATAACTCATTTGTTGTGTACAGCCTTTATTTATAGTGCGTGTAGAAATGACACATGTCACACAGACTTTTTTTTTTCCTTTCCACTACTGACGTAAACGGCAGAGGATTGGGAAACAGCTCAAACAGCTATAGTCTAGCTTTTCGAAGACGATCTGCATCTGTCATTAAGAACATAATATAATTAATCGATGTATGACATTAACTCTATAAAAGCATCAAAGAGTTTCGCTGTGAATATGGAAGAAGACTTGTTGAACTGACGGTCAAAAATGCTTCGAGAAACGGCAACTAGGACGTGCAATGCTCTCAATACCTGAGCAAGTGCCAGCTAAGTTTCAAAGCGGAGGTAATCATTTCCATTTCTGAGTATCTACAGCTATCCTCAGAACTTTGACTTATGCGCTGTGGCTTATCGGCAAACTTTTTACCCGAAGTTGCAAGAGTGATGAGCACTCTTTAAGCTCCATTTAATGAAGAAGAGTAGAATCCGTCTGTGATAAGTGCCCTGGATCATGCTTTAGCAAATATGATATCTACAGTGATGCAGAAACCTGTTTCCGTGAGACACATTATGAGGAATAATCACAATTACCTTATCAGATGAAATAAGTTCGTGACTTAACGGATATATATACGTTAGAGATGTTCGTCAATGAAATACTGAGTTCAGTACTAAATAAATTTGAAATTAGCTTGAATTGCACTCATTCATCACTATTGCACATTTATTGATGTACCAAAGAGACCGAGAGACCGCGTAAAAATTCGGAATTTCGATTTGGTCTGTGTGTCATCAACACGACAGTGACAACGTTTCTCCATTATTATCAATGTCTGATTCAAAATGGGTAATTATGTCAGCCCCCCGTCGTGTACCAAATTAACTAATCAGAATGATTATTTACATGGTGCCAGAAACCAACCTTGTATCAATAGAAGTATAGTTTACTCTTTCAAATCAGAACCGCAGCAAATTTGGAACATTATGGGGATTTTGGAAGGATACATATCTCGACTTTGGTGTGAATCATGTTACAGGCATCCTTATTTACAAATACTGGGATCTCACTAACTTCTCAGTAATTTAATGGAAGGCTCACTTCAGTCTGTAGTATAGCTAACTGTTCCAACCTAGGCTTAGTAACTTCTTGTAAAAGCACAGTGCCTTAAGCCGTAATCTGTAGTATTTTTCTACACGTACGCGTCTTATTTCGGACAGGGGTGTCGCCCCAATAGCACTTGCAGCAGCAGGCACCCGGGGTCAGTAGTGGGTTTAGAGTGAGAAGCTGAGGATGGTTGAGTTATCATCTCGGTACGGAATTGCAGGAAATGGTCACATGAAAGTTAACTTGGGAAGTATTATTAAACAGTTATATCGAAGAGTATGTAATTTAATATGTAAAGGTTTATTAGATGATGTGTATTGGAAAAATCTTCCGCGTTGGGCAGAAGTAAATTTACGATTTCAGATGTCAAACGACGCTATAGGCCTACACGTGAACAACCATTGTTAGCGTGGAGACTAGCACGCGGAATAAGTTATAGATAACCTTATTCCATTCATAATCAGATTCGTACTGGACCAGCTGGAAGAAATTGTGACTGCTCTGGAATAAACGAATTTGAGTTTGTGTATTATGTCAGTGTTTTTGAGGAGAACATATTTAAACCTGTTCTACTGATCGAATATTAATAAACTAAGTGAATGGACATTGTCTTTTATTGCAGAGGATCCTTGGTGTTACTAATAATTAGTTTTGTGTCTTAGCTAAAGGCACATCGCGCGCAGTAGGCACAGGATTTCATCAGATCGCCGGTCTGCTCTATTTGTTGTCTTTCTTAGAAAGATCCGATTGCCTTCAAGTGAAATGAAATATCGTATTTCAAAAATGGCGGTGGATCAAGCAATAGGTTTTTTAGTTTTCGACATAAGTCACTAATGACGTAAAGGCAGTTCGTTATCGTCCGCAGAAAATTTGATGAGAGAAATCGCCAGTCCCATAGTAAACTGCTTAATTTTATTCGAAACACGGCTGAGCAACCGGGACTGTTTCACTTGACGTACTAGGTTTGGTTGGTTAAGGAAACGTACATTTCTCTCTTTAAGTGTGGCTGATACATAAAAAGCAAGCCTGAAAAATATCTAGCGTCTCTGGTGGGAGCATATGTTCCTATTTACACTTTGAAGATCCAAAATGCACCTCGAAGACTATTAAACAGAAAATGAAAGCTAAACGTCAAGAATTTGTGAGAGCATGACTTTTTTTCCATTTAGTAAGGGATATAGCCATGACTCAGACCGAATCGAAATATTTAATATTGCACACTCGAGTGCAGTTTCATTAAACATAGACACTACTGACCATTAAAATTGCTACACCATGAAGATGACGTGCTACAGACGCGAAATTTAACCGACAGGAAGAAGATGCTGTGATATGCAAATGATTAGCTTTTCATAGCATTCACACAAGGTTGGCGACGGTGGCGACACCTACAACGTGTTGACGCGAGTAAAGTTTCCAACCGATTTCTCATACACACCCAGCAGTTGACCGGCGTTGCCTGGCGAAACGTTGCTGTGATGCCTCGTGTAAGGAGGAGAAATGCGTTTTCGACTTTGATAAAGGTCGGAGTGTAGCCTATCGCGATTGCGGTTTATCTTATAGCGACAATGCTGCTCGCGTTGGTCGAGATCCAATGACTGTTAGCAGAATATGGAATCGGTGGGTTCAGGAGGGTAATACGGAACGCCCTGCTGGATCCCAACGGCCTCGTATCACTAGTAGTGGAGATGACAGGCATCTTATCAGCATGGCTGTAACGGCTCATGCAGCAACCTCTCGATCCCTGAGTCAACAGATGGGGACGTTTACAAGACAACAACCACCTGCGCGAACAGTTCGACGACAATTGCAGCAGCATGGACTATCAGCTCGGAGACCATGCCTGCGGTTACTCTTGACGCTGCATTACAGACAGGAGCGCCTGCGATGGTGTCTCAAAGACGAATCTGGGTGCATGAATGGTAAAAAGTAATTTTTTCGGACGAATCCAGGTTCTGTCAGCATCATGATGGTCGCATCCGTCTTTGGCGACATCGCGGTGAACGCACATTGGAAGCGTGTATTCGTCATCGCCATACGGGCGTATCACCCAGCGTGATGTTATGGGGTGCCATTGGTTACGCGTCTCGGTCACCTCTTGTTCGCATTGACGGAACTTTGAACAGTGGACGTTACATTTCAGATGTGTTACGACCCGTGGCTCTACCCTTCATTCGATCCCAGCGAAACCCTACAAAAAAAAAAAAAAAAAAATGGTTCAAATGGCTCTGAGCACTATGGGACTCAACTGCTGAGGTCATTAGTCCCCTAGAATGTAGAACTAGTTAAACCTAACTAACCTAAGGACATCACAAACATCCATGCCCGAGGCAGGATTCGAACCTGCGACCGTAGCGGTCTTGCGGTTCCAGACTGCAGCGCCTTTAACCGCACGGCCACTTCGGCCGGCTGAAACCCTACATTTCAGCAGGATAATGCACGACCAGATGTTGCAGTTCCTGTACGGGCCTTTCTGGACACAGAAAATGTTCGACTGCTGCCCTGGCCAGCACATTCTCCAGATCTCTCACCAATTTAAAACGTCTGGTTAATGGTGGCCGAGCAACTGGCTCGTCATAATACGCCAGTCACTACTCTTGATGAACTGTGGTATCGTGTTGAAGCTGCATGGGCAGCCGTACCTGTACACGCCATCCAAGCTCTGTTTGACTCAGTGCCAAGGCATATGAAGGCCGTTATTACGGCCAGAGGTGGTTGTTCTGGATACTGATTCCTCAGGATCTATGCTCCCAAGTTGTTTGAAAATGTAATCTCATGCCAGTTCTAGTATAATATATTTGTCCAATGAATACCCGTTTATCATCTGCATTTCTTCTTGGTGCAGCAATTTTAAAGGCCAGTAGTGTATCTGGTAGAGCGTACCACTTACTTTCCCTCTGATGACGTCAGCGACGAGTCGTGGCAAAGATTTACACGCGACAGCAAAAGCGTTGGAGTTGTCTCGATTCATGATCATCCAAATGTCACCCAAAACTTTCAGTGCACGGTCGCAACTGTCTCCAGACACGCACATCTCAGTCTCACACACGCTCAGTAGGATGTAGGTCAGGTGACAGGGGAGCGGGGGGGGGGGGGGGACACACACACACACCCTTATTCTGTGGAGGACTTATCAAAGGAATCATGGAGCGACGTGTGCTGCTGTAGGTACAGGAATACAAACGGATACACATGAGCAGACATTATTCTCGCGTAACGGTCGCCAGTGAGAATCGATGGCAGATGTATTTACACCATCGCCATTACATTCATTGCAAACACCCACCACGCGGAAATAGTTCCACAACCGGCGTGAGCCGCGCCCTTTTGACGATCTTGATTAGTCTCTCATCTGTCGTTCGACGTTCTCATACCTTGCAATCGGAGTGTAACATCATGTAGTGATACTTGTCAATGCAAGTGACATATTCTCAGGTTCAGGGCGTCCAAAGGTGGTAACCCTACAAGCATGAATATCTGTGACGTATAGTGGCCAGCGGTGTACATGTTGAGCAGTTGTCAACTCTATGCGCCATTGCGACAATAGATCCTCTCCATCACAACAAATACTTCTAATTCAGCTGATCATGAGTGTATTATATTCATTTTATCTAACTGTATTTTAATTGGACCTTTGTATCATTAACATAGTCATAGAAAACGACATAACGCATCCAGACACTTTATAGCAAAAAATATCAAAATGATCTCTGTAATGAAAACACTAAAATAGTAATAAACCCGATTCTTTAAAGCATCGAGCTCCTTTATACAAAACAGCTTCAAGCGTTAATGTGCTAAACATTTGACGTTAAGATTGTAAGCAAGAAGAAGTTCAGAAATGTTTTGAAATTACGTGTAAAGGTTGTTGGAAGTAGCTAAGTGTTCTCATTCTCAAATACTGGATGAATAAAGTCTGGGAATTTGCGCGTCAACTGTTAAGCTACCTCAAAGCATATACACTCCTGGAAATTGAAATAAGAACACCGTGAATTCATTGTCCCAGGAAGGGGAAACTTTATTGACACATTCCTGGGGTCAGATACATCACATGATCACACTGACAGAACCACAGGCACATAGACACAGGCAACAGAGCATGCACAATGTCGGCACTAGTACAGTGTATATCCACCTTTCGCAGCAATGCAGGCTGCTATTCTCCCATGGACACGATCGTAGAGATGCTGGATGTAGACCTGTGGAACAGCTTGCCATGCCATTTCCACCTGGCGCCTCAGTTGGACCAGCGTTCGTGCTGGACGAGCAGACCGCGTGAGACGACGCTTCATCCAGTCCCAAACATGCTCAATGGGGGACAGATCCGGAGATCTTGCTGGCCAGGGTAGTTGACTTACACCTTCTAGAGCACGTTGGGTGGCACGGGATACATGCGGACGTGCATTGTCCTGTTGGAACAGCAAGTTCCCTTGCCGGTCTAGGAATGGTAGAACGACGGGTTCGATGACGGTTTGGATGTAACGTGCACTATTCAGTGTCCCCTCGACGATCACCAGTGGTGTACGGCCAGTGTAGGAGATCGCTCCCCACACCATGATGCCGGGTGTTGGCCCTGTGTGCTTCGGTCGTATGCAGTCCTGATTGTGGCGCTCACCTGCACGGCGCCAAACACGCATACGACCATCATTGGCACCAAGGCAGAAGCGACTCTCATCGCTGAAGACGACACGTCTCCATTCGTCCCTCCATTCACGCCTGTCGCGACACCACTGGAGGCGGGCTGCACGATGTTGGGGCGTGAGCGGAAGACGGCCTAACGGTGTGCGGGACCGTAGCCCAGCTTCATGGAGACGGTTGCGAATGGTCCTCGCCGATACCCCAGGAGCAACAGTGTCCCTAATTTGCTGGGAAGTGGCGGTGCGGTCCCCTACGGCACTGCGTAGGATCCTACGGTCTTGGCGTGCATCCGTGCGTCGCTGCGGTCCGGTCCCAGGTCGACGGGCACGTGCACCTTCCGCCGACCACTGGCGACAACATCGATGTACTGTGGAGACCTCACGCCCCACGTGTTGAGCAATTCGGCGGTACGTCCACCCGGCCTGCCGCATGCCCACTATACGCCCTCGCTCAAAGTCCGTCAACTGCACATACGGTTCACGTCCACGCTGTCGCGGCATGCTACCAGTGTTAAAGACTGCGATGGAGCTCTGTATGCCATGGCAAACTGGCTGACACTGACGGCGGCGGTGCACAAATGCTGCGCAGCTAGCGCCATTCGACGGCCAACACCGCGGTTCCTGGTGTGTCCGCTGTGCCGTGCGTGTGATCATTGCTTGTACAGCCCTCTCGCTGTGTCCGGAGCAAGTATGGTGGGTCTGACACACCGGTTTCAATGTGTTCTTTTTTCCATTTCCAGGAGTGTAGTTTCTAACCGTAATACTTGCCTTACTGTGTCAAACTTCAAACATAAGATTATACTTCTTAATGAGTAGATTATGACAACATTTAAAACTTTTAAATTCGGTCAGTAATTAACGGAAATACTGAAAATCAAATTTTTGTTGCCCCTGGAAGCCGTTACGCACGCAAACTGCAACAGGCACTGGATTCTGTGGTCCGTGACAGTCGCTTTCGAATATAGATAAAAACATGTATCACATACATTTGTTTAATTTTCTCAACATTGATACTATGCTAGGAAAGAGGGAGGCGGAGGAAACGAGAACCATTCACACGTTCTCATGGAATACCACGTAAATATCAACCAGAATGGATAGATCAGGTAAGTAAATCTGAATCCCCTTCGTGTGTACAGTTTTTGATACATTCAAATTGCGTTTAGTGATTTACAGTTATTGTAACAGATAAAGGAGACTAGGGGGATTTACGTCCAATGCAGCCTGCCTCCCACAATCTCAATGAAAGGTACCATGATTCATACTCCCGGGAACGAGACACCATCGTACACCCTTCTAGCGATATTACCCATATATCAACAATACAGTCTGTTCCATTCATTTCCGTTATCTAGATCCAGTGAGGAATAAGGGCACCTAAAACTTTCCTGCAGCCAACGAGATAAATTTTCCATTTGAAAAGCCATCAAGTTGTGTTTGCCGACCAGTAGTTCATCTATAATAGTCTTCAACTTTTGTGGATGGACGTTGGAAACAGTTGCAGCACACGTTCTTTGAAAGAACGGTATTGCTACAACAAGGGCTCTTTGTCCGTCTGCTGTTCACTGAATATATGATAATGTTCTATTCAACAAGTTCTTCTGGTCATCTATAGATTTAATTAGCAAGCAAGTGTACTGTGATGTCAGTGTTACAATCCTAAGATTGTTAACTGGGCTTACGTGAGCGTCGTGAATTGACACTAACCATGTGCGTCAATCTCGGCTTCTGGAGTAAAATATAGTTTGTCTGAAGTGAACTGCCGCAAAATGTTACGCCTTTTGACATCAAAGAATGGAAGTTTCTATTAATTTCTACTGCTGACATCTATAGTTTCAGGCATATTATTAATTTATATAAGGGAAGTTAGTGATTTTCGCCATACCAAGTGAGAAGGGCGTGCTGCGAACGTGATTCTCGTTTTTGGTTATGTTGCGTGTGGGAAAAGGTGTTGATATTAGTCTTTGGTGGATTACATAAGAAGGTGCTAATTATAAAACGTGGTAGCAGTTTTTTTTTCTTGTGCCTCCATTCCTATATACACATTTATATCCGACCTTCGAATTTTTATTTGTGTGTGAATGAGACCAAATGGTGCAAATGGCTCTGAGCACTATGTGTCTTAACTTCTGAGGTCATCAGTCCCCTAGAAGTACTTAAACCGAACTAATCTAAGGACATCACACATATCCATGCCCGAGGCAGGATTCAAACCTGCGACCGTGGCGGTCGCGCGGTTCCAGACTGTAGCGCCTAGAACCGCTCGCCCACTCCGGCCGGCGAATGAGACTACTTCAGCCAGACTTCTTTTGACGTCTTACATGCTGATGCTGGTTTCGTCTCTTTATCATTCTTTAGCTGGATAAACCATAAACATTTGTGTATATTTTGATATAAATTACATGTTTACAACGAAATTCATAGGAATTCGGTAGCTCTAAATACGTTTGCGAGTTATACAGATGGGGAATAGAATTTTTCTATCGATAGCAGTTTTCTCATGAGATCTGTGTACTATATGTATGTGTTAAGCAGTATATTCCCACTTTATATTGCTCATTACCCTATCACGAATCTACAGCTTGTTAAATATTCGGCGAATAAATTCCTAATAAGACCGTCTCGTACAACTGAAGTCCGTTTAGTAGCTTAAGTGCGTTTTACGATACAGTGTCTCTTTATCCACTGGATACTGAAGTTCGAGGTGTCGCAAATGTCAGATTTTGTCTGCTGTTTTAGATTCAGCTTTTTCTGCCAATATTTCTATGTTAGTTCAAGACTAAATATTAACTCTGTCGAGAAAGCATTCCCCATTTCGTAATGAGGGTAGATATAAAGGAGTCTTCTTTATGTAACGTAAAAATGTTGAAGACTTGAACTATACGATTAACGAATCAAAGCTACAATCATTCACAGAAATACGAGGGCTATTCGGAAAGTAAGGAACGATAGGTCTCGAAATGGAAACCACAGCGAAAATCAAAACTGTTTTATTTGTAACGGTTAACTACACCTTCCAGCTACTTCTCTGCACAGTCGCCGCTCAGAGTTAGATATCTGTCGTAGCGTTGTACCAACTTTTCCTCGTTATAGAAGACAGCTGCCAGTGCTTTTCGACAATTTTCTGCTCTGGACTGCAGCTCGTTGTCTGTGCCAAAATATTATCTTCGTAGCCAGCGATTCATTTGAGCAGAGATGAACCTCAGGGGTAGCCAATTACGGGCTGTATTGTGGGTGATCAAACACTTCCCATCGAAAACGCTGCAGGAGCATCTTCATTGCCCCTGCAGAGAGCGGCCGAGAATTGTAGTGTAGAATGACCCGCATGACAGTTATGTTATGTGGATTGCATAGCTTCAGGCGAAATCTTTCGCCAGGCCCTCATACTTGGCGGGAAATGCTAATTTCTAGCCATCATTATGTTCTCACTGTGAGGTCAGAGCTGAAAAGAGCGACATGATGCGATCGACAGGCCTACGAGACACAGTGCCCAACGCATCTGTGCAAAGCTTCATCAGATTTTCACTGTATTTTCCATTTCGCGACCGATCGTTCCTTACTTTCCGAATAACTCTCGTACACTGCAGTAAGAATGTTTAGAAAAAAGTAGTGGAACTATTACGTAAGCTCATAATAGAATGAACCCAAAACGTTATGACAAAAATATAATTTAAATGGAACGCCACTAAAGGAAACATCCAATCAAATATGAAATATACATTTTTGCAGTTGTTAACTGAAGTTGACTTCTGTAACAATCCCTTGCAAAAAACTTTTGAATTCGTAGACCTAAAGGCATAGAAGTGCCAGTTATAACAAAATAGAGCCAAAGGAAGCTTAATTGTCACTGACGAAAAGAAAGAGCCAAAAGTTCAGGGAGAGAATGCAAGTGCTATGGTATAGACATCGGATAGGCATTCTGTTCCAGGCCATGCGGTGGTCGCCCTCGTCTTCTGTGCGAGGAGATGTTTGATGATGCAGCTCTCTGCGCTACTCTATCCTGTGTGAGCCTCATACCCGAATCAACTTCTACAATACCCCACTAAATTGGTGATCCCTTGAAGTATCAGAATGTGTCCTACCAACCGACCCTTTCTTTTAGCCAAGTTATGCCACAAATTTCTTCTCTCCCTTATTGCATGCAGTACCTCCTCATTAGTTACTTGATCTACCCATCCCATGTACTGCATTCTACCGCAGCACGACATTTCGAAAGCTTCTATTCGCGGGCCGCGCTTGATTAGCCGAGCGGTCTAAGGCACTGCAGTGATGGGCTATGCGGCTGGTCCCGGCGGAGGTTCGAGTCCTCCCTCGGGCATGGGTGTGTGTGTGTTTGTCCTTAGGATAATTTAGGTTAAGTACTGTGTAAGCTTAGGGACTGATGACCTTAGCAGTTAAGTCCCATAAGATTTCACACACATTGAAGCTTCTATTCGCCTCCTGTATAATCTGTTTATTGTCCATGTTTCACTTCCATACATGCCTACCCTCCAGACAAATACCTTAAGAAAAGACTTCCTAACACATAAAATCTATAACCGATGTTAACAAATTTCTCTTTATCACAAACGCGTGTCTTACCATTGGCAGTCTACATTTTATATCCTCTATGCATTGGTCATCATCAGTTACTGCCTACATAGCGAAACTCATCTACTAATTTCAAGGTCTCGTTTCCTAATCTGATTCCCTTGGCATCACATTATTTAATTAGATTACATTCCATTATTCTTGTTTCGCTTTTGTTGACGTTTATCTTACATCCTCCTTTCAAAATACTATTCATTCCTTTCAACTGCTCTTCCAAGTCCTCTGCTGTCTCTGACAGATTCACTCTGTAATCGGCAATCTTCAAAGTTTTGATGCTCTCCCTGAACTTCAGTCTCTTCTCCAAATATTCCTTTGGCTTCCTTTAGTGCTACCACAATGTACGTGTTGAAAAACATGAGGGGTAACAACCTTGTCTCACTCCATTTTCAACAACCATTCATTCCTCTCGACTCCTATACATGGCGTCTAGTTTTTGTATTTTATCCCTGCTATTTTCAGAACTTTAAAAGAGATTATTCCAGTCAACGTTGTCAAATGCTTTCTCTGAGTCTAAAAATTGTATAAACGTCTGTTTCCTTCCCTTAACCTACCTTATAAAATAAGTCGTAGGGTCAATATTGCCTAGCGAGTTCCTACATTTTTCCGAAACCCAAACTGATCTTCCACGAATCTGGCTTCTACCAGTTTCTCCCTTCTTCTGTAAATTCGTAATTAGTGTTGTTATCTTACAACCAAGAATCATTAAACTAATAGTTCAGTTATACCCTCACCTGTCAGGACCTGCTGTCTTTGGAAATGGAATTATTATCTTCTTCTTGAAGTATGAGATTGTTTCTCCTTTCTCATACATCTTGCGAACTAGTTGGAATAGTTTTTTTAAGGATGGCTTCGGTTATAGAGACTATTTGTAAGTCCACCTTCAGTGTCGTTGGCTAACGCATATTGCTTGTAGACATCAAGCCAATCGCTCGAGAAGAAACGAGCAAATTTCTGTGCCGCGTTTTTGAGCCATAGAACAGAGCTGGTGCCTTAGCAAAGCAACCATGAAAAGTTCTAGTGATATGACTAATTTAATCAAATGATCGTTTATTGTCAATGAAATTTCATTTTCTTCTATTATTCTTTAATTATATGTACTTCCTTGTACGTAATTAGTTATGGTTACAATCATACATAATACATATGGCAATAAAAAATTTCTTCTGTGCATGTGCGTTACAATTCTTTGCTGGTGGTGTAACTAGGCATATTTACCCACAAAAACGCTGTTGTATTGAAACGTATATTTTAACTCTCTATGGGAACTTCCCTATAGGAAGGAAATAATAGCAGCTATTGCGTATCTGAGCACTCAGTATTTTATAATTCATTGTTTTCATAAATTAAACTTTCTCCTGCTCTCACTTTCGTTGCTAGTAAAAATCCGCACAACAATCCTGTGAACAGAGCTGTTCCGGTAATTATAGTTCAAAATACAATAGTTGTGTGAAAATATACGTACGACAGACAGAAAGAAAGTTTAACAAAGATCGGAAAACGTAAGAATCTCACTAGCATGAACCTGTCATGTTTTAGCTCATCCCTAGAAGATCAGAAAAACACACAGCGAGAGACATCGACTAATACAATGCCTGTATGTCCTACGCACAACCGAAACAGGTACTCTGCTAAATATTTTAGAAGAAATAGAAATACACACATATTTGACGAAATACTGACGTACTGTATATGACACCTTTATGGTTGAGAAATGATGGTTCATCACAGGAGGTGCTGTATATGACCGACATCCCTCTTCCTTCTCCTCCTCCTTACCCTCACCCAAGCCCTCACCGGCATATATAAGTCAACATCGCCATGCTTGTTCGTGAATGTTGCTGCCAGTTACAGGGCGTGGATTTCACTGCAGATGTTCCCACGTAACTCGTCGATAACGCATGGTTTTATCTTATGGTCTTGTACTCTTTAACTTAAGGTGACCCCACACAGAGGAGGGGGGGGGGGGAGGCAATTCAGGTGACATTTGGTGCCACAATACTTTCGAAATCAGTTTGTCAGCGAAAAATCATTCCACCACAGCCACACCCGCTTTAGACGTGTGTGTCATGTTGCTCAATTTTGCTGGTACTGCCAAGCGTCAGTTACTCGTCATCCAAGTGGTGAACAAATTCATGAAACAATACCTGTTACCTTTCACTGGTGACAGTGTCAAACAAAATTGGCCCGATGATGCGCCGTTGAGATAATACACAAAACACGGATACGTTCCGTGAACGAAGAGGTTCACCTACAACTACACTCTGGTTGTCGCTACTCCATAAACGTCTGTCTTGTGAGTTACTCTGTATCCTGACAAGTGGAACCACGCTTCATCTCTGTACCACGTGTCTTGCAATATTCCTCGCATTTCAGCGATAAATCGTTTGACCACTGGCAGTATGTTAGCTTTTCATCATGGTCATTCTACATCAGTTCAAGAACGACTGTAAACTTTCAGGTACAGAAGCATGCTTTCTTAGCAGCAGTGTGACACGTGCTACGAGGAGACTTTGTGACAAACGCCAATAACCGTGTCTTTACCTCAACCATATTTTGTTCCGATAACTGTGGTGACCACAGCTGAGCATGTCTAACAATGTTCCCTTTGTCTCCAGCTTCGTCAGCAATCCTTGAAAGCAATGTTTATTTTGTTTATGTCTTAAAAGAACCATTTATTCATATGAGTGGGGCAGTACCAGTTCAGGTGAATATTATGATGTTACATCAAGGTCACGTCAACGCATCCGGGAATTACAATTTTGGGGTAATTTGTTCTAATTTTACTGATATTCTCAAAGATATCCTTATTTTCATTCTACGATATATGTGAACATATGATTTTAAATGTTTCACAATTAGCGTAACGTGACATTTAAGCAAATACACCCATATCCCACGTTAAACAAGTAGCACACTGCAGGAAAAACATACGAAATCTACAAGGAACTGGCTCCTGCATTGTTGCACTCACAACACATCACTAAATTAACACTATAAAACAGTTACCCCACTGGCATGGGATTGGAATAGGATAGACAATCAGTGAAGCGACGTGGAGTCCTAAATTTAATCATCTCCAAGCGAGTCTCCAGACGGTTGAGGTCTTACTGGCACGACATTCGCCGCAGCTAGTCGCACGCGACAACTTGAAGGTTGTGGAAGTAAAGCCGAGGACGGTTGCTAATATCCATTCAGGTATTTGCAACTAACACGACCCAACACACATTAACAACTAGCAACTGCTGGAAACATTCCACGCGAAGTACAGCCGAGGACGGTTGCTACTATCCATTCAGGTATTTGCAACCAACACGACCCAACACACATTAACAACTAGCAACTGCTGGAAACATTCCACGCATCTTATCACTGAGAGAGACAGAGAATGGTCGTTTCCTCTGTAGCACCTGAGACAGCCAACGGTAGAGATAATCCATGACTCCGGCTGCAGTAAGGCGAATAAGCTTAGTCCTGTCGTTGGTGAAACTGCCAGTTGACACAGAATGCAGCCACTCGTAAAGACGCAAAATATTTTATTATGTGAGAGCATTTCTAGTGATGGGTCGTTAGTAACATTCCATAGCTAGAGCGCCAAACACTATCCGAACAGAAGTTTCCGGACACCTGTCAATATATTAGCGCTGAGAGATACAATGAGTCACTCGTAAGAGCCTTCAAATGTATTTTCTCAGGTGTTTCGGTATTTTTTGCAGTTACCTTTTCTGGAATTAGTAGCTGGAGACGATCTAAGCAAATACATGTAATCATGTCCTAAATGCTAGGCTAAGTGTCGATGGAAACCGTCGAATTTTTCCCTGCTACGAACAAAATGCTTTTAGAGAGAAAATGATTTTACAGCAAAATTTTACGTACTCATTCGATCCTATAGTCCCGAATTAGTGTATTCGATATTCGTTTAATCGGTATGTATTTTCAGACATTAAAAACTCGAAGTTTCGAGTACTCCAACATGGCAAAGCGCAATTCACCAATTAGTACTCTGCAGTGATTAACAATTGTAAGACGCTCTGTGACTCCTTTGTGGATAAGCTGAGCTCTCTTTCGGTTCCTTCTGAGGAATGCAAATCTGACATTTGCCATGTACACAGGTTAGATTAATAACCCCAGACTACATCTTGCTGTTGCGTTGGAATATCCACAGATTTCTTGGCTACTGTGGGGTTACCACTACGAGTTATTAACGATAGTGTAAACCGTATTAGGACTTCACATGGGCATGATAGCATAACATCTTGATTCTTAATGTGAAGCGTCACTTGCCGGTCTTTGCACTAAGCCTTGATCATAATGAGACAGCCTCCTAGTGTACAACCATATCATCAGCGAATGGTTCCAGAAGATACTAACATCAAGTTACTATATGTAACAAAATGAATAGCAGCAGTTCCATTCCACTTTCCTGAGACAAGTTCAGTCGGAAGCTCGTTACTGACTATTTCTGTAAAGTGGAAACTTCGTCCATAGTCCTGTTTATCAGTATATCTTAATCCAATTAATTACATAGTACTACTCTTAACTTCAACGTCACAGCAGTAAAAGTGTCGGCCTTTATGTCCCATTTGAAATTGGTTGTCGATTGAATTTTTTTCCCAAGTCAAGTTTTTCATGGATTAATAACATCAAAAAGATGCCATAGCTCGCTTAGTTTGCATTTGTATCGCATATGAGAGAGGATGATCAGTGCAAGGTGACAGCTCGGGATTTGAAGGCTATTCAGTCGTGCTTAAAAAGTTCGTCAATTTTGAACATCAGGTTAAAAATTCTGTTGCGGTTCCTTCAATAATTTCATTTCAGATGTTTATAAATGCCTCTACTATGCTCAAAGTGAATCTTTCAGCTCCTGTCCTGTACACCGAAAGGTGTTCCATTAGCTTATTGAAGAAACGGTATATGTTATCAAGATGCCTGGTAGGTAGGCTTTGTTCCTGAACGGCTAAGTATTTTTACTGAAGTGAAAAACACAAAAATCCACAGGTTAGAAAGAAACCTCTTTTCTGAGTCGTACAGAAACAAGCACTGCCTAGAATCTTAACAGCGTATACAGTGGGGTAATCTTCTTAAAGGAACGTCGGCACCACATTACTTTTAAACGAGGTACTCTTGGGTAATCAGGCAGAAGATCACTCTGGTGAAGAGTGATCTTCTGACGAGATGACACGGTTTCACTTCCCTCTAACAGCGCATATGCTGCTTTTAATATTTATTGCAGGCTAGAAGAGGGAAAACGGACTCTCAGGCCAAGGTATGTGACTAGTGAGTGCATCGTATCTACCAAGACCAGGTTCTTTAGTAATCTGGCAGTCGGTCCCTGGCAAATGCATTGTTATCAATTAGCAGCGGTTCATTTGAGTACACGTGTGACTTTAGAGAGTGAGTTGTTTGAGGTGGGCAAGTGGAATAGCAATAAATATAAAATGTAGACTGAAAAGAAAGCACGGGAAAACTCGTTTAAACTAAGAATATCATTAAGGGATGTGGATGTGGGTGAGGGTGATGGGTGATGCGGTGATATTAATGTTCTAATTAAAAATGGAAGAAGTGAGTAAAGTTAATAATACGGCGTTATTAACAAGAGGGAGTTATTAACAAGAGGGTTATCTACCCTCTGTAAAAAAACTGAGTGAATGGATCAACGAAGAACCTAAACGGATGTCATCGGACGTCCACCCCGAACAAATTGAAAGAACAATATAGAACAAAGTTGAGATAAAAATGTGGTCAGCGTGACAGAATGCCATGCCAAGGTGTCCGGATCCGGTTCCCGGCTGGGTCGGAGATTTTCTCCGCTGAGGGACTGGGTGTTGTGTTGTCTTCATCATCATCTCATCATCTCCATCGACGCGAAAATCGCCGAAGTGACGTCGACTAAAAAGACTTGCACTAGGCGACTGGTATACTCGACGGGAGGCCCTACTCACACGACATATCATTTTCATTTGCTAAGTCTGAACTACATTTTCGTGGTGAACAGAGAGACACTAACCTTAAAGGTTGAAATGCTTGTCACATACCTCCTGTGTGTACTGTTTACATTAAAAAACTTCACAGCTTCCGATTACTTCCATCAGATACTACTTTTCCTAGTTATCTATAAATCCGTGCGGTGTTACGATAGCTGCAATTGTAAACTTCTTCTTACATATGGATCTACGCAACGAATTATACGACGGCCATCCGTTAAGTAAGTTGAGATAGGATGCGAAATGAAAACGACAGTGAAGATCCGCTGAAGTCAGGCACAGATGTGTTGGCCAGTGTCTCTAGACGATTGCGTCACGTCACTGTCTTCAGTTCTGAGCATACAGTGAACACGTAAATATGCCTAGGACAATAATGTCTCCCGCCAAGTACGGGAGCCCGCTACGAGGTTTCTCCTGGTTTCAAGGAACCATGCATTTCCCTCTTCATGACAATTCTCGGCCGCACACTACATGGACTTTGGGGACATCCCTGAAGTTTTTTCGATGGGAAGTGTTTGATCACCCACCATCCAGCCTGGACGTAGTTCTCTCTGATGTTCATCTTTGCTTACATGAACCCCTAACAACGTAGACAACATTTTGGTACAGACAACATTTTGGTACAGACAACGAAGTGCAGACCAGGGTAGAGAAGTGGGGGAAAGCACAGATGGCTGCTTTCTATGACGAGAGTACTGGGAAGTAGGTACGACGCTGAGACAAATTCTAAGTTGGACAGGCGACTAGGTAGAGAAGTAGCTGAAAGGAGCAGCAAACTGTTAGGAAAAAAAAAAGTTTTGATTTTTACTGTGGTTTCCATTTCGCGATCAATCGGACCTTACTTGCTAGTTTTTCTCAGTCACAGCAACACAGCAACACATGCTACACCATGGTTTTGATTCCACGTCTGTTAGTTGTAGTATCTGTATGTGTCACTATTTCCAACAATGTTAATGTTTTACGACAGGGCACAGCGTAAAATAATGTGATTAGGAGAATTAATGAATCATATTAACCTCCTCTGTGTTACTACAGATGACGTATTAATGATCCCATTTGTTCTGGGCATGCATTCCACGAAAGACGTCTAGTTGCTTTCACCGCTCTGAGTGAAGTGCATAGAGTTCTGCTGATTTCGACCAACCTACACCCCTTTAAAGTTGTCCCCTGCCCAGACAGCAGCACGTAGGTCGTAGATGACTTATTCTGAGGCTGTAATGAACTGTTAAAGAAGAACTGATATAATGTAAATAATTGGTTCGTTCACTATCTAGGTATGCCACTCGTATTTATTTTAGCAGAACAGGAAAAACTGCAAGTTACAAACCTTATCCGCTGTATTGTCAACAATTCACATGTTATTAATACACCGAAGTGCCAAAGAAACTGGTTTAGGCATGTGTATTCAAATACAGATATATGTAAACAGGAAGAATACGGCGCAGCGGTCAGCAACGCCTATATAAGACGACAAGTGTCTGGCGCAGTTGTTGGATCGGTTACTAATGCTACAATGGTAAGTTATCAAGATTTAAGTGAGCTTGAACGTGGTGTTATAGTCAGCGCACGAGCGATGGGACACAGTATATCCTAGGCAGCAATGATGTGTGGATTTTCCCGGAGAATCATTTAACGAGTGTACCGACAATATCAGAAATCCGGTAGAACATCAAATATCCGATATCGCTGCAACCGGAAGAAGATCCTGCAAGAACGGAACCATCGAGGACTGAAGAGAATCGTTCAACGTGACAGAAGTGCAACCCTTCCGGAAACTGCTGTAGATTTCAACGTTTGGCCATCAACAAGCGTCAGCGAGCGAACCATTCAACGAAAAATCATCGATATGGACTTTCGGAACCGATGGCCTACTCGTGTACCCTTGATTACTGCATGACACAAAACTTTACGCTTCGCCTGGACCCGTCGACACCGACACCGACATTGAATTGTTGATGACTGGAAAAATATTGCCTGGTCGGACGAGTCTCGTATCAAATTGTATCGAGTGGATGGACGTGTACGGGTATGGAGAAGAACCTCATGAATCGACGGACCTTGAATGTCAGAAAAGGCAGATTCCCAATAAAATTTTATTGTTAGAACCGTAAGTGTAATTCACACACTAAATGAACTGCTTATTAATCCATTTTTCGACCAATTCTTGAGAAATGGCAGAGACGTCTGACCCCTACGAAGTTGGTCTAACATAAGAAATAGAGGAACTCAAAGATGCGGATTGTGTTTTGTCACTGGTTCATTTAGTCAACATTATGGCCACAACGGAAAAAATTACAGAAATATAGGTTTGTGAATAAGCGGACTACAAATGTTGATGTAATATTTGCCACAAAAACGTACTTTTGCAAACGGAAAAAATACGGAAGAATCGAGCTAAGCAAGGATATTATTTCAATTTTTTTTCAATTTGTGGCCTTCGAACATTATCCACTCAGCCAGCTAATGATACGTGGCTTGTTACATATTATAGTAACACTTACGCATTAAATAAGACAATTACGCTCTTGACGAGAACACAATACACGCAATCCAGGCATATGATAGAATATTTACGGTCGTTGTAACATATTACTAATACTTACATAGTTATGTGTTCGCTGTTAAAAAAACCATTCGTTGTAAGTTGTGTATTTATTCTGGTGGGAAATTGTTGCCCACGAAGCACTGAGCACTGTATTAAACTAATTGTCATGTAGTATCACAGTTGGTAGCCGACAATAAAGACAAGAAATGAAGTACAGTGCAGAAATAATACAGGAAAAGGGAATCGTAATGATTGAACGTCGCGCAACAAATAATTCATTTGGCGTGACTCAGGCAAATGACACAACATCCTCGGCTACTGAAAGTGCCAGACAAACGGGTCAAGACTGGTTGGCCGAACAAGTTAGGACACACTTGCCTGCTGATGCAGCGAGTACTACGGCCGTGACGTCATGGGGGCTACATTATTCTGTCGCGAAACAGTATGACCAGAGGCGCAAAACTATCGACACAGCACAAAAGGGGAGCTGCCACTTTTCCACTTGTGTGGAAAAAGCCAGTACCGTAGCAAAACAAGGACGGGGCAGTCCCATCTTAATATTCCTCGTTTTGAGTTAGAGGTATTGCAGTCTGGCAGTAACCAGCTATGAGGAAGCACATACGACGGTCCACCGTTTCGACAGTGGACGTACTGGATGAGAGACCACATCAGGTGTAATCTGACTGTGATGTAATAGCAGATGCACGAAATGTGGTTCCTAGTACCGTCTGCTTTAAATTAGCACCAAATTTCTGTGTCCCTTCCATGGGGACCAATATATTTCTCTGCCTTAGTGAAGAGTATAGAAATAATAGTAGATTAAAGCCTGAACTGTACAGAGCACATAACTGCGATCTACAAGAAACCATTAATATCTCTACGTGATTTACTAAAATATAAAAATCTCTTCTTTTTCACCTGAAAATGAAACTTCTACAAACTCTTGTATTTACAATTGTTGATTATTCTGCGTACTATATATCTCTGACGTTGGACTTTCTAATCTTATTTCACCAGATTATATGAATACATTGTGACTACGTGTAGACAAGTGCAGAGATTTTCACACAATGTGTTTCCTTCACCGTCTTACCAACGTATAAATTCGCTTATTTCCTCCCTAGCTAGACCTTAACACTCTTTTCTACACAGAACTAAAGAAAGACATGTTCCCATCAGAATAAAATGCTTTCAGTCTGATTCCTTCATTGTAGTTGAGCTCCATCACCATGTCACAGAACTGAATAACATCTCCAGCTTTGGAAGACAGCAAATGACATACGAGTGTCTACTAGACAACGGCAGTGTCTGCCTTTGTTCTGTACACACATCTTACCCAGCAACTAAATACCCACCAGCCTACCCTTATTTGACAAAGCCCCTAACTGTTGTAGTATATCTGAAATAAAATGTCACTTTTGTACACTCATAAATCAATTTAGTATGTCCTGCTATTGTCACCATCACCATCACCGCCATCTCCATCATCATCATCAGCAGCAGCAGCAGCATTACCATTACCATTAGCAGCACCACTAAATCATCACCATCACCATCATCATCATCAGCAGCAGCACCACCATCACACCATCACCATCACCATCAGCAGCAGCACCAACATCACGCCATCACCATCATCATCATCAACAGCAGCAGGAGCACCAACATCACACCATCACCATCATCATCAGCAGCAGCACCAACATCACACTGTCACCATCATCATCAGCAACAGCACCAACATCACAACGTCACCATCATCATCAACAGCACTATCATATAATCACCATCACCATCAGCAGCAGCAACATTACATCATCACCACCTACAGCACCACCATATCTAGTGTTACTTCTATGAATTCTTATTCCGAACATGAGATAAATTGAAATCCTCTTTCAAACCAGTTTTAATTCTATTACTATCACGTTATTGCTATTTGTCATATTAAAATCATTATTTAAGTGTCATGATGTAAGAAGCATTGTATATGTAAAAACCTGGTCCGATGTGTGAGCTGAAGCCAATAAGGTGGTCAGGGTAAATAAATAAGAAAATTGTATTCCGTTCTCGTACTAGGCAGACGTCATAAAAACTATAAAAATGATGTTGTTGGGCGCTGTGGCCTCTGCGGTGTATAAAATTCTCGCAGAAAGGTGAGTACAGTAGGACAGTGGCAGCTGGCTGCAACTGGTCCGTCCCCGGTGACCTCTCGGGCTGTTTACGATCAGCGCCTCTCAGGTTAAAGCCGGAATGACCGCGCAGCCACTGCCGCTATCTCCGCCGCCTGCTGGCCTTCCGAATGGCTCGTAAAGCGGCGATTCCGGAGCGGCATTTACTGCCGCTTCCGGCGCCACTTCATAATGTTCACGGCCTATGTTCCCACATTATATCTTCCCTAAATCAAAGCGACGCTTCGGAATTAGTCAATCTTCCTAGATTCGAGTGATAGTAAGCTTTATTACGGAATCACAGTATGAAAGAGGAATTAGTTCCCGAGCTCATTAGCAATGAAAGCCTCGCTGGAAGCAAATTAATCGTATAGAACTAGTTTTATCAAAACTCTTATTCGCAGGAGGCAGTAGTGACGAAGCTCATTCAGCTGACACAGCACTTTCATTGGGAAGTAGAAATATAATGTTGAAGTACACTGTCTGAGCGAAAGTATCTGGACACCTATTAGTGGAAATTAACACGCGGTGTGTTCACCAGTCGCCTTTATGCCAGCTTCGGCTCTTCTGGGGACACGCTCAACGACATGTCCTAATGTCTGTGGAGGAATGACCCATTCTTCCTCAACAACCAAAAGCAGAGGAGGTACTTCGTCTACAGTAACCATTGTACAGTGCTGTAAAAAGTATCGGCAAACTCCAAACCTTCCATCTGATTGTCACAGGGTGTGGCATGGTTCATCAATCAAGTCACTCGTTCCCAGTCATCCACCGTGCAGTGGTGTCAGTCTTTACAGCGTCTCATGGGTCACTTAGCATACGAAATGTTTTACAAATGGGTGGCATATGAGGAGCTGCTTGAACATTGTGCCACATTCTTTTTAACTTCCTACTCACAATTATTGTACCAGCTAGACTACAAGTGGCACTTAGGAACGCACAATTGATTCTCTCCTTCCACTGCTTTGTAATTTGAACATATCCTTGTGAATCAGTGTATTTAAAAACTAAAGAAATGTGCTTTTTGAAAAATGTTTTCCTTCATTTGTACATTCGTGCTTTTTACAGGTCCTGTTCAGAAAAAATAACTATTTATTTATCATGGCCTCATATTCAGGAAGAACAGAGCTCAAAACTCCATCAGGCCACCAATATTTTGGATATACGTATATAGTTAGTTTATCTGAACGTATATTTCTGTTGCAACTAAATCCGTTTGGCTAAGAATTTTTGTTATAAGGATTAAGACACACAGCAGCTTTAGTGATAGGGAAACGGAATCCTTGGATAACACATGAGATACGTGGTTCAGTTTTCTCTCAGCTGATTTCAATAGCCGGCCGGGGTGGCCGAGCGGTTCTAGGCGCTACAGTCAGGTTCGAATCCTGCCTCGGGCATGGAGGTGTGTGATGTCCTTAGGTTAGTTAGGTTAAGTAGTCCTAAGTTCTAGGGGACTGATGACCTCAGAAGTTAAGTCCCATAGTGCTCAGAGCCATTTGAACCACTTTTTTGAATTCAATAAGTCAAAACAAGGCATTTGGAGTAGATTTCATTCTCTCAAAATTATTGAGATGCTCGGGAGAAAATACTATGACAAAACTGTTTCATCTGGTATGCAAGAAATATGCCATACGAGAAATACCCTCAGACTTCAAGAAGAACGTAATATTTCCAATTCCAAAGCTGGCAGTTGCTCACAGCTGAGAACATGACCGAACTATCGGTCTAATAACACATGGTTGCAAAATACTGACATGAGTTATTTGCGGAAGTATCGAAAAATTACTAAAAGCTGGGCTCATGGAAGATCAGTTTGGATTTCGGAGAAATGTAGGAACACGTGTGGTAATACTGGATAGCTCTTTGAAAATAGCTTGAAGGATGGTAAACTTAGGTTTCCAGTGTTCATCGATTTGGAGGAAACATTTGACGAAGTAACGAGAAAACACACTGAAATTCTGAATGTTGTAGGGATAAAATACAAGAAGCGAAGTGTTGTTAACAATTTGTATAAAAACCAGGCTGTCGTCGACGGTCATGAAAGGTAATAGTTGTTGGGAAGCATCGAGAGAGAGCTGTTTTCTGTTCCCGATGTTATTCAATGTGTGCATTGAGCAAACGGTAAACGATAGCAAGGAGAAATTTTAAAAGAGACTGGAAGCTCAGAAAAGAAATTTAAAAAATGTGCTTTGAAGATGACATTGTAATTCTGTCTGTAACAGTAAAATATTTCGGAGAGCAGTTAAACGGAATGAATGGCGCCATGAAAAGAGGTGATATGACAAATATCAACGACACTCGAACAAGTATAATGAAATGTAGTAGAATTAAACGAGACGAAGCTGAGGGAATTAGATTAGGAACTGGGACACTAAAAGCAGTAGATAAATTTTGTTATTTACGCAGCAAAACAAGTAAAGATGGCCGAAATAGAGAGGACAGAAACAGGAGGTTGCAATAGCAAGAAAAGCATTTCTGAAAAAGAGAGACTGTTCTACATCCAATATAAATTTTAGTGCCGGAAAGTCTTTACGGAACGTATTTGTCCGGAGTGTAACCTTGGTCGGAAATGAAACGTGGAACGTACACAGTTCAGATAAGAAGAAAAAGCTTTTAAAATGTATTGTTTCAAAAGAATGCTGGTGAATAGGCAGGTATCACGGATAATGAGGAAGTGATGAATAGATCTCGGCAGAAAATAAACTCACTTTAGAATTTGACTAAAAGTAGGGGTCGTTCGCTAGGACGCTCCCTGAGACACCAATAAACCTTATTTATTTATTTATTTAATGAATAATTTACACTGATTTGATATAATATCTAAAAATAATATATACAGGGTGTTTCAAAAATGACCGGTATATTTGAAACGGCAATAAAAACTAAACGAGCAGCGATAGAAATACACCGTTTGTTGCAATATGCTTGGGACAACAGTACATTTTCAGGCGGACAAACTTTCGAAATTACAGTAGTTCCATGCCCGAGGCAGAATTCTAACCTGCAACCGCAGCGGTCGCACGATTCCAGACTGAAGCGCCTAGAACCGCTCGGCCAGTTCGGCCGACCACAAGGATAAAACAGATCATAGAAACAGCGTATATATATATTTAAATTTTTAACCTGAGACACATTAATCCAGTCCAGTACAGAATTTGAAGGTCCGAAGACATCATATTTTCCTCCTGGATATGCTCCAAGGGGGATTTTGGTAAGCACGTGGTGAACAGTCTGACGAGGAACTCCGCAGCCGCAGGTAGGTGATTCGTTTAATCCACATTTGTAGAATGAGTCATGACAAATGCCATGTGACGTTCTTACTTTACTGAGGCTTTTCCATACGTGCCGGGGCAATTCCATTCCTGATAGTGAAGAAATAGGGTCAATAATACACCCATCAAAAAGGTTTGTACGATACGTGAATGCCATCCTCCGACCGATAATGCAGCCATATCGACAGCATATTGACGAGGCATTCGTCTTCATGGACGCCCCCAGTCGTGCACATCTTGTGAATGACTTCCTTCAGCATAACGACATCGCTCGACTAGAGTGGCCTGCATGTTCTTCAGACATGAACCCTATCGAACATGCCTGGGATAGATTGAAAAGGGCTGTTTATGGACGACGTGACCCACCAACCACTCTGAGGGATCTACGCCGAATCGCCGTTGAGAAGTGGGACAATCTGGATCAGCAGTGCCTTGATGAACTTGTGGATAGTATGCCACGACGGACACCGGCATGCATCAATGCAAGACGACGTGCTACTGGGTATTATTAGAGGTACCGGTGGGTACAGCAATCTGGACTACCACCCCCGAAGGTCTCGCTGTATGGTGGTACAACATCAAATGTGTGGTTTTCATGCCGGCCGGAGTGGACGAGCGGTTCTAGACGTTACAGTCTGGAACCGCGCGACCGGTACGATCGCAGGTTGGAATCCTGCCTCGGGCATGGATGTGTGTGATGTCCTTAGGTTAGTTAGGTTTAAGTTGTTCTAAGTTCTAGGGGACTGATGACCTCAGATGTTGAGTCCCATGGTGCTCAGAGCCATTTGAACCATTTTTTGTGGTTTTCATGAGCAATAAAAAGGGCAGAAATGATATTTATGTTGATCTCTATTCAAATTTTCTGCACAGGTTCTGGAACTCTCGGAACCGAAGTGATGCAAAACTTTTTTTGATGTGAGTACGTCGATCTTGAGCCGCTTTCAGGCCTTCCCAGTGTTCTCTCCAAATGTCACTTTTGAAACTGTCCCTCAGAAGTAGTATTTCTAGTGGTAGTCGGGGAGATCTAGAGTTTAGCCTCTGCAAAGCAATATCAGCATGTTACTGTGCAGAGGAAAGTGGGGACTGGCTAAAATTTTGTTGTACTCCTTAATTAATCTTTCCTGTCCGCGAATATAAAGAGGAGCAATATGGTTGAAAAGAGGTAACCAAGATAGGGGAGTGTGTTTTAGACTGCCACTAATTATTCTCTTGGTCTCATTAGATTGGAGTTAATCTTCGTCACGTGGTGGCTATTTAAACGGACTGGAGCTCAATAATCGCCAACCAAGTACACGGGACTACTTGATTATGTTCTGTGGGTTGTGCTGCACAAATTATGGATTACATTGTTCCTGGTGTTCAGTTTGCCTTCAGTGTTTTCTATATGTTTTAATGATAATGTTCGGTCCATCGATAGCCCTAAATATTTTGGGAAACGATTATAGGGAACTAAGTCATTGAAGAATACTTGTGGCTTCAGTGACTATTGAGGTGAAGGCACGACACTCCAGTTTTGGTCTTGTTTGGGATTAGTCTTCAGACGGAGAAGTATCTCCTCAAAAAAATGGCTCTGAGCACTATGGGACTTAACATCTATGGTCATCAGTCCCCTAGAACTTAGAACTACTTAAACCTAACTAACCTAAGCACACATCACACAACACCCAGCCATCACGAGGCAGAGAAAATCCCTGACCCCGCCGGGAATCGAACCCGGAAATCCGGGCGTGGGAAGCGAGAACGCTACCGCACGACCACGAGATGCGGGCTATCTCCGCAGAACTCTAAGGTGTTTGGCATATGTAAATTTTGTAGATGAGTTTGGTATATACGAAATATATACGTTAACTAGGACCGGGACTAGTGCTGAGCCCTGAGGCAGCCAATTATTTTGATTTCTCAGTTTACTCCTAGTGCTTCCTGTTATTACTTGGAAAGATCTGTCGCAGAGCCTATTATTTAATAAGGATATTATTCGGCAGCATGGTACCGCGTTGAGAAGTTGATAAAGAAGACCTTTCCCCCTTACCGTGTCTCATGCCGCAGTCAGCTCAATATATACCACTCATGTTTTCAATTGTTACTGTAACCAGCCTCTTTGTGTGTTGTTAACCTTAGTACTTGCTCGACACAACTGCGATGGGGTCGGAATCTAGCCTGTTCATCGGGAATGTGTTCTAATCGTAATGGGACTTTTCACTCTACAATCACTTTTCAAAGTCTATAACTTGAATTCAGTAAAGCTACAAGGCAGTAACTTTCAGGGAGGTTCTTTGATTTGTTCGGCTTTAGTACTGCAATGAATTTTTAGTGTTTTCTAGTTATTTATTTACATCATCGAAAGTAAATATCCAGTAGTTTCCTGGATGAGCCGTTGTTCCTGGGCGGCGTATTTTCAGCTGTTTTTGAAATATCTTTGTTATGTTGTGTATTACTTGGAACCTTAGAGAGTGGGTTGTTACAGTTCGAGCTGCAATTTGGTTCACCGATATTTCATGCTGTTTGGCGTACGGGTGGGTTACAGTTACTTAGTTTCGTAGGGGGCTGCAAGCTTTCCTACGCTTACCGAGCTACAAGGTTCCAGACGAGTAAGAAAATCTTAACTTTTACAGCTTAAGTACTATCGCATTCTCGATTTATGACCCCCTTCATCTAAAAGTAAAAAAAAATTAAGACACTGTGGCATTGCACCATTGTTAAAATCTATATTTTTGTGCTTGTACTGACATACTTCTTATTTCGTGTGATTACACTATCTAATTAATTGTGTGTGGCAATGAACAATTTGTTAACTGGGTTTACTCGCACAGCAAAGTTTATATATTTTGCTGTTAAACCTGAAATGCTTCTTGGGTAGGACACAGGACTTTACGTAGACATAGACCATATCGGGGTCAAACGTGCATAATATCTTTCTAATGCCTAATGTTTTGGTTAAGCTCGTATTGCAAACGCTATGTATTTTATTAAACTGGACTTTCATTGTAAGGGTAAATGGTAAGTTGTAATTCAGTTTTACTAGTGCAGTGCATGTTTTTATATCGCATCTCGTGGGTTTACTGAACATATCAGAAAAATATAAGAGAGAAATTAATCATCGTCGGTACACTGCCTTGCGTAAGTAAAATAGTCTGTTAATTCTCATGCAGCTTTTGGATTCCACGCTAGCAGAAAGCTACTGGTTTGGAGATAAAGATGTCGTCAATCCATATTTAAAGTGCATTTTCACCGCAAAGAAATATTTATGGCGGTTGGTTGATAAGGAACGAAGGAAGGAAAGAAGAAGGTTAAGGTTAACCCTCCGTCGACGTCGAGGTCATAAGAGGCAGAGTTTGATAAGGAGGGAGAAGCGAACTTTGGAGGGCGCTAGATCAGAAGAATAAGTACAGCAGGGATTGTTTTCCAGCCAAGCTACTGGACAGGTTTTTTAGTGAAATCAGCAGAATACAGATGGGCTTTCTCGTACACCAGCAACATTTAAATGCAGTTTCCTTGGGTGTATTTTTATATTGCAGCCACAAGGCGTCTCATTTGTTGGCATCAGGTGCCAACTGCTTTGGACATCTGTCATGGTTCGACACACAGCGGGGGTACAGTTCTTTACGAAAGACACCTTTTGTGTGCCACCAGACGAATAACATTGCATTATGAAGGCTCACACTAGCCTCTATTACTGCAGAAATTTCTGCATCCTACCGTGTTGCCCGTTCGTGCAGCTACTCGTTAGGTGACTTTATTTCAGCAATTACGAAGTCAGGTCAAAAGAACTCGTAAGGAAATACATGTTTTGAAAAGGCTGTAATCAGCCTCCAGCGAATAAAAATTCTACTGCACCGTGGAGCATATTTCGTTACTACAAAATCGTGTGCCAGCAGTCTGTAGGAGTGACGTTAGCTTCGCATTATTTATGTTTAGGCAACCATTTTTAAAAAGCACGAACAGACCGTCGTCATCTCTAATAACGCCAGGCGAACAACATACAGTTGCGCCATGGTCCCAAAACCACCTTTAATCGCCTTCTGGAGGACAGTCGGTGTTGCTTGGGCATGACAGAGGCGGAACTAGTGGCAAGTGAAACTCTGCCATCAGTAAGCCTTCTTACACCAGGAATTTTATTTTATTAATTAACCAGTCGTATTATAATACCAGAGGGGACTTATTTCCTATTATAACTGACCTTGAGATGTTGCAAATATTGGTGCTGGAGAGGGATTCGAACTCAAATCTCCCCTGTCTCTGGGTCTGAACCCGTGACACTATAGAGTTTTATCGTTTCGTTGTTTTCACAAGATCCCAAACACCTCAACGTCTCCAACAAAGGCTCGTTTCTGGATTCGATTTCTTGTTGGGCACAAAAATTTCCATAGTATCATTTCAAGTCGTAGCATACGCACAGTGGCATACAGGTGACAAATAAAAATAACTTCAGAGTCTCTTCGTGCGTTGTTAACAATAACAAAAGGTGCTTGTTTCGATTCCCAGTCAGACATAGCTTTTCGTCATGTTATTTCCAATTCAGAGATATACACCAATATTTAACATCTATTCGCGTCTAGTAAACGTTGACCACAGGTGCCGTGTTCGAAGCCCTGCAAGGCAAAACCTTTTCTTGGCGTCATTTCATTTTCAGGGAAAAATTTTGATATCTAACATTTGATTGGGGTTAGTTGACAGTGCGATGAGGTCTGGGTTCGAATCCCTATACAGGTCATTTCAAGTTTAAGCACGCGCACGCTTTTACAGCTGATTGAAATTGTATTTAAGACATTTTGTTGTTAGATAACGGTGACAATAAATGCTATATTTGAATATCGGGCCTAAGTTCCGTACAAAAATTTTCTTCATGTGATTTCGAGTTGAAAGTTGAAACTTGCTTCTTCAGATGTCGTTTATTGTGATAAATTCAAGTTTGCAAGGGTTAAAGATTGTGTCATCTCTAATATTGAGTTTTCAGATGTAAGTATTGTATTAATTTGCATCTCGATTGGTAGCCATGCAGAACAGTTTTCTCTAGTGGTCTCTTGTGGTAACAATTTTATATAGTCAAACGCCTGTACCGGATAGAGGTTAGAGACAGAGTTAAGTAAAAAAAGAAGACTCGTCCCGAAGAGGCCATGAAGGGACATTGGTAGCGACCGGCCGCCGTGTCATCCTCAGTGTCACTGGATGCGGATACGGAGGGGCATGTGGTCAGCACACCGCTCTCCCGGCCGTATGTCAGTTTCCGAGACCGGAGTAGCTACTTCTCAGTCGAGTAGCTCCTCAGTTTGCCTCACAAGGGCTGAGTGTACCCCGCTTGCCAACAGCGCTCGGCAGACCGGATGGTCACCCATCGAAGTGCTAGCCCAGCCCGACAGCGCTTAACTTCAGTGATCTGACGGGAACCAGTGTTACCACTGCGGCAAGGTGAGACCTAAGGAGATTACGCAAATCAGATGGAATGCAGTACAGATCGTTCGGATACTTTTAAGCATGATAGTAAATACATGCAGACGACGCGACACAACTGGCGGATAATGAACATGACCTACAATGATGAATACATTTATTAGGTAAGATTTCTGGAGAGTACCATTTGACGATTTCAGAAAAGACAGTATCAACGGTTTTCAAAGAAAAATTTCTTGTACAGACAAAAATTGTGATCAGCAGTAGAGCAGATGAAACGCTTTAATTATTTAGGTTGTCACGTCACGTAAGAGTATGACGAAGGCATAGAGAATAAATTAGCAAAGTTTGAGATTATATGTGGAACAATAAACAGATGTCTAAAAAATGAAACGAGGAAAGCAATAAGACTGAGATTTCATAAGACAGTGGAAGTTCCAGTCTTTGTTTACAGAAATGTCATGGGTTATTAGTAAACATCAAGAAAGTTGCATACATGAGGGTTCCAAGATCAGTAAAGGGATGCACAAGAGCCGACATATTTCGAAATTCGGAAATTAGGGAAGAGCTGAACATATTTAACATCCTAACAAAATACAAGAAAACAGAAGAAACTGGGACGAACACCTTGAAAGAATGAGTGGAGGGAGATTACCTCTCCAGATAAGATTATTTAAGCTACTTGGGAGATGCAGTCAAGGAAGCCCGAGGAAGCGATGGGTACCGTAATAGGCGAAAAGGAAAAAAATGGCTTAATGCTTGAAGTGAAGATGATGATGAAATGAGAACGAAGATAAGTGAAATTAGAGCTCGTACTGAGGCATAAAACGAAGGTTTTTATCACGTTCCATTTGTGATTGGAACAGGAAAGAAAGTGAGTTTTAGAGGTAAAAAGTTCATGGAGTTTGAATGTAGATGCAGATAAAATCCGTCAAGAGGGATTGGCCGCCTGTCGCCACCTCAGGGGAGGAAAGAGTAGAGAGACCCCAGCCTATAAAAGTTACCTCGGCGTCAGCGTTGTGGTTAATCTATGGCGCTCCATTTCCGACCAGTATGCGTTCTCGCGTCTTACCTCTGTGTTGTTAGCACTGGTAACACTTGTACCAGTATGCGTTCTCGCGTCTTACCTCTGTGTTGTTAGCACTGGTAACACTTGTACAGTACCGCGCATGTGGGATGTGGGCGGAATGCAAGATGAGGTTTTTAGGGGTGATTTGAAGTTGTACACTTAATGTTTGTGTTTATTGCAGATTCAGACTACAGCTGTAACCTCCAGAGGGCTATAGACTTTCCCTTAGTGAAGAGAGCGCAGAGTCTAAATCGTAGGGGGTGACTCCCAACTGTTGCAAAGTGAAATATGTTTTTCTTACTCTCCATGTGGTCGACGCATCGCCACCGGAACGCAAGCTCTCTGGACAAAGTATTTACTCAGCTCCTTACAAGAGCACCTTGGTTCCTTCGGAGTGCAGCAGATGGTGCAAAACACGCACTGCTTGCTCATGCGGCCCTCCATCGCTGGCGTGTATGCCAGTCCGGTATATGGAACAGGGCAGTAGGATGTGAGATGTGACATAATGGCAGAAAGGAGCCATCATGTGTGGACTTCCTTATGACTACACCATGAATGTTTGTTTGGTGCCCAACGTGTCTTACAGGAAAGGTGAACCACTCGCACCCATGTAACACGACGTACGGCGGCTGTACAAAAACCGAAACCGTCAGGGAACAGAGACAAGTTTCGCTCATTATCAGCGACAATCGGCTTTAAACACGGCTACTGTCAGTGAACGCATGGCCATTACAGTCAGTTTCTAGCTAATACTGTGAAGAGAAGTACATGCAGTAGGAATAGACAGTTGGAGTCGGATACATCGCAAAAGAACAATGCTCACAGCTGCACATAAGTATACAGGGGGTAGACAAAAATATGGCAAACATCAGAAACAGAACACATTACCATGCCTAATACGTGTAGGATTGGGTTAAAATATTTCTTCCAGTCGTCTTGTAATGGATAAATACAGGTCCTGTGTGGTTTTCAAGGGAGCCTTATACTATTCTCCCTACAAATGGTTCAAATGGCTCTGAGCACTATGGGACTCAACTGCTGACGTCATTAGTCCCCTAGAACTTAGAACTAGTTAAACATAACTAACCTAAGGACATCACAAACATCCATGCCCGAGGCAGGATTCGAAACTGCGACCGTAGCGGTCTTGCGGTTCCAGACTGCAGCGCCTTTAACCGCACGGCCACTTCGGCCGGCTATTATTCTCCCTACAAAATAGTGGCAAGTCCAGGTAACGATGATGGTGGTGGATAACGATCTCGCGCCCTTCTCTCCAAGAAAGACCACAAAGGCTCAATAATACTGGGGTCTCATGACTGTGAAGACTAGGGGAGATACGACAATTCATCCTCATGCTCATAAAACCAGTACGTGAAGATGTGAGCTGTGTGAACAGTGACCCTGACGTCTTGGAACACAGATCACGCTTGGGGACGAAACATTGTACCATCGGATGGGCCAAGTGAGACAAAATGGCCACATAATTCATGGCAGTAATGCGACTTTACAGAGTAACCATGGAGCTCATGGGATAACACGCCATGGTTCACTCTTCGGAAGTTGCAAAAAGTGTAAAAAGAGAGTCATCTGACAAAATGGCATTGTTCCACTGCTCCATAGTTCAGGTTTTATGGCTTCGGCACTACGTTTTTCTGCTACAGGTATTTCATCACTGATGAGTGGTTCTGTAATTCCAACTCGCTATGCAATTCGCTGCTTATGCAGCCCGCTTTGTGTTGTTTTGGTGCTGACAGGGTTCGCGACTGCGATATTCAGTTATTCTGTGAATTTTGCAGCTTCCATCACCTTAGTCTTAGTCACAATCCTCTTCGATCGATCACCCAACACACACTTTCGTCTGAGTTGTGCCTTAACGGATATAGTTCTGCTGCTTTCTCTGTAGGCGCCATAAATCTTCGATCGGTGCCTCTTGAAGCACCAAACACTTCGGCTATCTTGTTCGCGGTAGCAGCCGCCATTAGAGCGCGAATAATTTGCCCAATTTCGAATTCACTTAGCTCCGCTATAATACACTCCCGTCCGCAGCTCGTGGTCTAGTCGCTAGGGTCGCTGCTTCTGGATCACGGAGTCCGAGGTTCGATTCCCGGCCAGGTTGAGGATTTTTTCTGCCCGGGGACTAGGTGTTTGTGTTGTTCTCATCATTTCATCATCATCTTTCGTAACAGTGGCTAGATTGGACTGAGCAGAAATTGGGACTTCGTACGGGTGCATATAGATGACCACGCAGTTGAGCGTTCCACAAACCGATAATAATAATAATAATAATAATAATACACTGTTCAGACCACGAATAACACTTCCAAAGTTTTGAGGACATTGCACAGGCGCCATTAGTGTTCAAATACAAGAGCACAACCTGCAGGTTTCATTAGCATTTGTATTTATGCTCGCTGTGTTCCCATTTTTTGTCGAAATCTGCAGAGCTGCTCGTCGTCAATAGTGAAACAGAGAAACTGAACCGTAGCATACCACCGCGGTCCGACGAGTCCCGATCGTCGTCTCGTTCAAAATGATGTATGGCGTCGATTACGTCGACGGCCCACGAGAGACACTGTGGTGCCAAAAGGATTCATGACAGGCGATCTGAGTGGCCAAACCATTCGCTCGAACTGTTGTTCAAATCAACTGCGAACCATTACGGCCCGATGAAATGGAGCGTTGTTATCCGTAAAAATTCCATCGTTATTTGGGAACGTGATTCCCGTGGATCGTAGCAAATGGTCTCCGTTGGTTCAGTTGGACCAGAGAATCCAGTACATTTCATGTAAATACATCCCACACCATTATGGGGCCACCATCGGCTTGGACAGTGCCTTGTTGACAACTTGTGTCGATGGCTTCATAGAGTCTGAGCCACACTCGAACCTTACCATCAGATATTTACGAATGAAACTTGGACTCGCATGACCAGGCTACCGTTTTCCAGTCGTCTAGTGCCCAATCGATATGGTCACGAGCCCAGGAGAGGCGCTGTAGGCAATGTCGTGATGTTAGCAAAGGCAATCGTGTCGCTCATAGGCCGCCATAGCCTATTAACGCCAAATTTCGCAGCACTGTCCTAACTGAAACGTTCGCCGTACGTCCCACACTGATTTCTGTGGATATTCCACGCAGTGTTGCTTATCTGTAAGCACTGACAACTCTACGCCAACGCCGCTGCTCTTGGTCGTTAAGTGAAGGCTGTCTGCCACTGTGTGGTCCGTGGTAAGAGGTAATGCCTGAAATGTGGTACTGTCGGCGCTCTCTTGACACTGTGGATTTCAGAATATTAACTTACCCAACGATATCCAAAACGGAATATACCATGTGTCTAGCTTAACTAACATTGCGCGTTCAGAGTCTGTTAATCCCCGTCGGGCGGCCATAATCACGTAAGAAATCTTT
Organism: Schistocerca serialis cubense; assembly: GCF_023864345.2. Lineage (NCBI taxonomy): Eukaryota > Metazoa > Arthropoda > Insecta > Orthoptera > Acrididae > Schistocerca > Schistocerca serialis. The sequence goes on along the minus strand of NC_064640.1, from coordinate 299,609,214 downwards.
TCACATGAATCACCTGAGTACAAATGAGAGCTTCTTCTGAATAGGTTGCTTCTATTGACCAGTTTGAGGGTAGTATATCTGGTCTATGCTGGTAAGTAGTATGAGGTTCTAGGGATGTCGGTTATCTTCACGAGTGCCTTAAATAGATATCAACAGTAGTAATAAACTCACAAGGGCCTATTGCCTATCAAATAGGGTCACGGGGCTTTTAAAAGCGGTCAGCTGCTTTGTTACGCCGTCCTTATCCTCGTATGAGGGTGATTGGTGACGATTGTGTCTTATGGTGCAGCTTCGCTGCGTGTTCGTGAAATCGCGCGGGTGCAGTTGGTTTCTTTGCTACCTCCTGCAGATATTACGCTGGGAAATTATGTGTTACGTGGAAAATGCGCCGAAGAGCTTTATTCTGGAGGAGCTATACACGTGTTTACGGCTGTCTCTTACACTGGCCAGGCGTAGTCTGTGATACTCCAGATGGACGCTCTGTATATTCGAAGGCCTCACTGCACCGACAATGTGGACCGTTCATTCTGCAGGGAATAAAGAGATACGAGCGCAGCTGACACCTCCTTCCAGGTATCATCGACATAATGCTTCCAGGTCAACTGCCGGTCAAGGGTGACTCCTAGGCATTCAGCTTTCGGTGTCCAGGGAACTGGGGTGTCGCATAACATGATGTTGTCCACTACTACACGCTGTCTTCTCGTAAGTAGTAATTCCCGGATTTTAGCAGCATTAAACTGAATCCTCCAGTTACAAGCCCATTCCTCGATGTCATGCCAGGCGGCCTGAAGACGGCAATGAGTTGCCACTGGACTTCGGTCGCGACAGATCAGGGCAGTGTCGTCAGCGAAAATATATTTTCCAACTCGAGGTGAGGTAGGTAAGTACGCAGTGTAAACACTGTGCAACACAGGGACCAACACCGCGTCCTGCGGGACTTAAGCAACGACATGGCAACTCGCGGAGGTGGCATCACCAGCTCGCACAGCGAAGGTCTTACCGTCCATATAACTAGCAGGTAGATGCAAAAAGTGGCTCGAAAAGCCATATGTGGAAAGCTTGTGAAGCAGTCCTCGGTGCGACAAGCTGCCAAAAGCTCGTAAGACATCGAGAAGAATCATGGTGCAGATCTCCATATTGTTGTAAGCCTGGATGACCTTCTCAACCTCTCGCAAGAGCTGGAAAAGGGTCGAAATGGGCTTCAAGAACTCCAGATTCTTCATCTGGCGGTAATGCTTCAGTAGTGAGGTGTGCGGTTAGTCAGGACAGCAGAAGTCTCTTAAATAAATTACTGAGATATGAAAGAAGGCCGATAGGTCTGTAGCTGGTTGGTTCTGCACGATTCTTTCCCAGTTTGGTCACCCCAACGATCACTGCTATCTTCGAAATCTCAGGATATTTTTTCTGGGTCAGTATAGTACTGAACAAGCGAGTGACGTGCAAGATGGTCGTCGGTGGTAATTCTCGGAGCACTGGAGCAGTGATGGGGTCGAGTCTGGACGCCTTTCAGCGAGGAGGAACATTGAAATGTCTGCCAGATTTCTTCTTCACTGATAGCTTCTTGATTTTGGACTTCTTCCCCCTCAGAGTCTGTCGCGAGATAGACCTGAAGTCTGTCTTCAACCATGTGGATATTGGCCTTATTTATGGGCTCTTCTACTGGCGTGAAATTGTGCTCGAATACATCAGCGATAGCATTAGCTTTGTGAAATGTTGTGTAGGCATGCCTGCTGGGAATCGCTAGTGGAGGTATTTTGGAACGCCCCTTCGTGAAAGTTCGGGCTAGATCTCATGGGTCAACATCTCTGCCCACTGTTTATTACGATTTTCGATGAGGGCTTCCTTAAAGAGCCGCTGGAGAAGATTGACCCGCATCTTAACTTTACGTTGTTACGTGATACGCCACTCTTCAGTCAAACGGTTCTTTTCGCATATTAGAAGGAGGATCTCCTGTGGCAGTTCTTCAGGGCTGCGGGCTGCATTGATCGTGGGCGGCTGAGTAGTGGATAGAGAGATGACTTCTGTGACGCCCGTTGTGATGTAGGTAGCGTCCTCGTCAACGTCAGCATCGGCTGGTAACTGATGTGCTGTAAACGTATGATGTAGTCTGCGACGACAGGCGCCCCAATTAGGACTGGCAGTGCTAAAGCGGCTGATGGGTATAAGCTGCCCCGTGGCAGAGAAAACAGTGTGGTCTGAGGATAGCACATGGACGGTTTCAGATGTAACGACCGCCGGGATGCCCTTCACTATGCAGAGGTCCAGAACGTCCGGCTGGTTACCATTCTTGGGATAGCTCGTGGGTCGTTAGGAGTGTAGACCCGGAGTCGGATGTGGTCAGCTACCAGTACGGTTTATCTTACAGGAATTCCAACTCACGCGTTTGGCATTTAGGTCACCAGCAATAATATGCTTTTCCCCGTGTCGGATGAGATCAACAGCGTCATCTTCTTGGAGGTGTCCTTTGGATTGTGAGTAGACGGCCGTAAACGTCACTACGCTGCGGCTGGTTTCCTCCGTCACAGAGATGCAGTCTACAGTGCGGAGCTGCAAGTGGGGAGCTGCAAAGTGGCGGAGCGAATTCCGTACATAGACGATCGTCCCAGCGCCCGCGGTAAGGCAATCTGTGCGCTAACACGTATAGTTCGCAATATTGGCACTTAACCCCGCCTTCAAATGAGTGTCACTGACCAAACAAATGTCAACATTCTTGGCACGCAGGGAAAGTTCAAACTCTTTCAATTTGCAGAAGATGCTTGCAGCATTCCAAGTTGCAAAAGTGATCTGTGTGGCGCCGCTGGTAGTACAGAAGAGTCCTCTGATGGCTTCTTGAAGAGCCGAGATAATGAGTGCTAATACAGCAACCAGCGTTTCCTTAAGGTCAGTGACAATCTGCCCAAGCTCACGAATCAACGCAGCAAGATCTGTAGTGTCGTTGGCAGGCCTGAGTACTTCCTGGGGGCGGTAACTGCTGGAGGGGACATTCATGGTCTGGAGATTCGTTTGCTGGGCTGGAGAAATCCTACGGACTACTTCTGCTGCTATCAAGTTCTGTCTTATTTTAGCAGATCGTCGCTCCATTAATAAGGGTCGCGGCTGTATTACTTCGTTTTTCAGGTGTTTGGAGGCGAAAACAAACTTCGGCAGGTGGATGGATGTCGATGACATCTTGTGGCCGGCTTCCTGGGTGCGAACGGGCGCGAGTCCAGTTTGCCGTCATCGAGCATTCTTGTGAAGAACGCAGCCCCTGTAGTTGGCTGGACGGTTTCCTCGACAGAGGCAGCAGACCGCCAGTGACTCTCGCTTCAAGGGCACTTGCCCCTTTTATGTCCTTGCCAGCATTTAACACATCGAGGCGGCAGTGTGCAGAGACGTGCCATGTGATACATTCTCTGACAGTTGTAACACTGTATAGGACCTTTTCTGGGTGCAGTTTCTCAACAGTGACTACAAGGTCATAGAGGCGCTCCATTTGGAATATTTCTCGGTGCTTCTCAGTATCTGATAGTATGATGATTCTCTTCGGGGATACCTTTCCGCCGGCCGCTGTGGCCGAGCGGTTCTCGGCCCATCAGTTCGGAACTGCGCTGGTGCAACGGTCGCAGGTTCGAACCCTGCCTCGGGCATGGATGTGTGTGATGTCCTTAGGTTAGTTAGGTTTGTTGTGTGTTGTAGTGTTTCTCGTAGCGGAAGTTGGCCCACTCATTTAAGTTATCGTGAAAATGTAACAGGCAGTATATTCTGTGGCCATCGAAAATAATGTCGTTTAAAGAAATTCTTCATGGGGTTAGTCCGTCTCCCTTTATAGCTTTACGGTGTCTTAGGGAAACAGGCCAACCATTGAAGTTAGACAGCAATTTGTTACAGATTCTCCCGTGAGGATTCAACTACCTTGTAAGTTGAAGTAGCGACATTTCACTTTCCATTTTCCGTAAAAGTCTTCTGGGTCATAGATCGTATCATGCTTGAAAAGTTTACTACATGATATGGTCGACAACCGAAAAGTAGTTTACGGATATTGATTCAGGCAGTTAATGTCTACGAAATTACACTTCCCTTCTGTACGCTGGAGTTGTGTTCAAGTGTAAGCCATACGAACGTTTTGTATGCAATCTCTTGTCTAGACACACTGTAGTTCGCAAGCATCCTACTGATGAGTCGTAGCCCGTCATTTGCTATGGTTATGTGGTTGTTTCATGTGTTGTGTCTAGCCATTGTTCACCCTAAATGGTTCTACTGTGCGACTGGCTCTTGTCGTCTCAATACATTAGACAAAGGAAACCACTCTTACGATTCGTCAACTGATAACATTGCTTTTCTCTACATGTAATGAGACCTTGCTGCCAATCTTCGCAACATGATGATACTTTTTCAAGATCTGACTGGTTATTACCACAATTTTTTCTCTAAAAATTTTCCTCACTAGTAAGTTCATCACCTACGAAAATTCTGAGATTGAAATCGATACTACCTGATAAGTCATTGACGATAATGTGGAGAATAATGACCTTTTTATACTCACCATGGCACACCAGATATTATTTCTTTGTTTTGCCGGCCGGGGTGGCCGAGCGGTTCTAGGCACTACAGTCTGGAACCGCGCAACCGCTACGGTCGCAGGTTCGAATCCTGCCTCGGTCATGGATGTGTGTGATGTCGTTAGGTCAGTTTGGTTTACGTAGTTCTAAATTTTAGGGGATTGATGACCTCAGCAGTTAAATCCCATAGTGCCCAGAGCCATTTGAACCATTTATTTGTTTGCACATGACTCGCCACCCTGATAACACTCTGTACAGTGTCATTGGCAAATCAGTTTTGATTTTCAGTAGGTACCCGTCTTCTTTAGAAGACGTCAACTGAAACAAACGCTACCACGTAATCCATAGAGATCCCAGCTTATCCGCGAACGAAACTGAATGATGCTTTCATCAGAAAACACTGATGCATATAGATACTTGACACTAAATATTCACGATTTCAAATATTTGTGGTTGTTTCTTATCTGAAGAAATTTTAAAATAAAGTATCACAAGTCCGCGTACGTGAACTACGAAAGCATAAGCACAAGCAATGTCGTCTTGTTTAGGAAACGTGTTCGCCACATTGTTTGTGGATTTTGAATTTAAGATTCAGTACGGTGGTGATAAATAAAATAACATATAATTAACAGGTCGCTCAGTCTTTTCAGAGCGCAAGTTGTGGACTGTTACTTAAAAGAAAGATCTCCGACGTATCGCACGCAACATTTACGCCACTGCCGCGAGCAACCCATTTTTTTTCCAGTTTGTTCGCTGTTGATCGTTGTGTTTGGTCGTTGCGGGCGTCACATGACATTCGTTCAAGTTCGTTTGTTGAACCTTCCACTAAGTTTTTTTATTACAGAGGCCAACCGAGTCTCTGACCGAATACGCTGAGCTACCGTGCCGGCGACCCAATAGGTGGTCACCTGAGGCGGTTGCTTTTAGCTCTGACGATGGATAGGGCCGGCGCCTGTCAACAGCATCACGCTAGGGATACATCGAACATGGTGTTCACAGTGTAGACCAATGTTGGTAGCCGTATAATGCGAGGCAATTACACGCGAAAAGAATTTGAGCCTCTCGCCATAAAGGAATCTGTCCTGGAATCTGGCATTAGTACCATTACCTTGTGGACTAACTGCCATCACGGTATATTGATAATTTTTACTTATGGACCGTCTGACAGCAACTGAATAAAACACAATTTTAGTGCCATACGCGTTTCGCCTTTATTTTCTGCAAGGCATCATCAGTGGCCTGGAATATGTCCATATGTTAGCTATTATATTTACATTTTTGTCACTGTGCCTATAGGTTATAAACAGTTCTGGTGGTTGGTATTTCCTATTAAGTACTAATGTTTTGAACTGTACTTACAGGTTGCGTGGACAATTTCTTACATATTACGCTCCTATTGCATTTTTGGTGTTGTTCTTCTTCTTATGATCGCCAATTTGCGGTTTTTTCGACATTCCACAGCACTAGGCACTGAACGCTTGTTTTAATGCAATGTTTTGGTTTCTGTTGTCGACCTTCAAATGTTTTTGCCAAAGATCGAATGTTATTGCCAAACTTATGAGTGTAACTACTGAAGTATCTGTGGTCTGTTCATGAACGCATTTATAACCTATAGGCACAGTGACAAAAATGTAAATAAAATAGCTAACATATGTACATATTCCAGACCACTGATGATGCCTTGCAGAAAATAAAGGCGAAACGCGTATGGCACTAAAATTTTGTTTTATTCAGTTGCTGTCAGACGGTCCATAAGTAAAAATTATCAATATACCGTAATATTACCCGCAACTGAGGAAGACAGGACTACAAAAGTTGAAGATGTTAATAACTGCCATCAATCTTGTTTCATGTTTTGCAGAAATGAGGAGGCACCGATTTCGAGTACATCGAATGCCTTCGCAAACTGGCATTTTAATCAGTATACAGTTTTATGTTAACCAATCGCTCCCGGACCCTTGCGTAGTTTCCTTACTACAGAGAACAGAAGCTGTTTATTCCCTTTTTATTACTTTTCTGACCAGCTTCTTTAGTTAATCACCAAAACGCGCTAAACACAAATACTGGCAATCCTAAACCGTAGAGGGCTTCTTCACTAAAAGCTGCAACGCCTAAAAAAAGGAGAGAGAAAGTTATTCTGAGGGTCAGAGACAAGTGAAAACAAGCATTGTCGTTTCTGATCGAATTTCGAGTAGCAATACGAAACCATGTGAGCCGACCAAAAATAGAGTTTTATGTTAAGTAAAGTAAATGAGTGGATTTGATTAATTCTTAGAATTTGCGAACTACGCTTTCTCAGAGGATGAGCATGCTTCAAGGAAATCTAGAAAGTTATTTTACATACAGTTAGCCAACACGAGACGCAAATACAATTGAAGAGATCTAACTGCTACTGTCCTATTTTATCCATGATAACTTCATCTTTCAAAAGTTCCTAAATATCTTCCTTCTTTCGTCTTAACTATCCATGATTCAATGCTGTGTAAAACTACACTCCAAACGTAACATGCAGCAAATCTTTTACTCAGCTCCATTAGCATTCTTCTATCGTCTAGTAACTGCTTCTCCTTATCAAATGCACTCTTTCCTCCTCATTTCTTCTGTAGTCTCCATTCCAAATCATTAAACTTCCCAGTTACAGAAAGGACTGCACTTGTTTCAATTTAGGAATATGTTGATTGGAGCTTCCTTATCGCTTATTCTCGCCACTTTTGTCTTTCCTGTATTATTGTTCATTACATACACCTTGCATTTTCCTGCAATACTCTTAAACATCTTGTGTAGCTGCTTTTCTGATTACTGCAGCACTGCTTGATCATCCAAGCATTTTATAGTCTTTATCCTCTGTCCTCCAATTACAATGGCTCTTGCATCCTCTAGGAACTTTCCTATCAGTTCTTCTCCATATAAAAGGTGTTCCGAAACAAATAAATGAGATAAATAGATCAAAAGGCCATAATCACATCAAGTAGACGATTTATAATGTTGTACTTTTTTCAGGCTTTAATACGTGCTAAACATAATGTTGCTCCTTGTGTGGATTATATTAGTACGAGTATTACATAAACGTACAGTTGTTTGATGATTAAATGCGGTGTTGACGTAAACCGTATGAAGAAGGAAGTTATTCACATCGAGAGAATGCATTTTTTCTAGACGTTACTACGAAATACAGCCGTAATTTGATTTGGATATGAAGATAAAAGTTTTCTTTCCCGCATGAAACAGCAGAATAGATAACTGAGAGTTCGATCACAGATGTTGACAAATCTCCTTTATCATGCTGCCGAGACGAGTTTCTAACTGTGCTGTACACATCATCTTTCGACAAGTAACTGTAATGACATTTCAGTGACCTCCTTGTGTTTTATGAACCATCAACAGTCACGCATATCACCTTAAGCAACACGTAAAAAATATTTTAAGAGGAAGAAGAGGAATATAAATATACCACTAGTCATTGAGATATATTTGTTTTATATTCCAAATCCATGGAATAATACTTGATAAAATTAAGGGTAGAGGGACGTTGAATGCTATATGCATAGGTTAAACGGAGTGATTCTAAATTCGTTTTACAATCTCCTAAAACGGATACACGGTGTCGGAAAGGTTATGATTCCAGTAGCGACTCCTGTCAGGGTTCCAGTGATTTCCAAGCTACAGTAAGAGACGTGTAATGTGTTTTAATATTCTGCGTCTACTAGATGGACATTTGATAATAATCTACCGTGACTGTGGTATTTATTACATTACCAAGGTAATAATGCCCACTCTTAAGCAACACATGAATCCTTGAGTAACCATGTCTCACATAACACTTTCTAAACTCCTTCTCACAGTGATAGCTTCCCGTTCCATCAGTACACTAATGTTTGTAAAAATCGCATCTTTCAGAAAGAATATTCCGCAGGGATCTAAACACGGAAAATGGGAAGAATATTGTACCTCCGAAATGCTTTCCTGACTTGAGAAAGATGGGGTGTACCTAGACCTGGCAGCGATTACTCTTGCGTGACCAGATATGTCAGTCTAACGTCATGCTGAGGGCAGGGAAGTGCTACCATGCGAAGAACGAATACGAAAACAGCTGTCATAGACCTAGCTGGCGTCAAACGGGACAACGACAGAATGACAGTTCGAGTGGGGCAGAGTATTTGATTTCGGAGAAAAACAGGTTTGTGACTCCGTGGTGGCTACGATGGTACATGCTGTTATTATAGTGCAGTGTGTGTGTGTGTGTGTGTGTGTGTGTGTGTGTGGATCCCGTAGATAGAATAGAGCCATTCCAGCGAAGAACTGATACTTGTCAATGCAGTGCGGTAACAGGAGAGCATGGCCACCATCTCGGCGGATTGATCTTAATGGACGGTATATCTCCGTCCAGTGTAGTACAATGTAAGTGTGATGCTGCTGCTTCTGCTGGTATGGAATAACCTGTGTGGACGTTTCGACACGATTTGCTGCGGTTTGGGCTGGTGGTACGCATGCAATTACGTTGCCTTCGGTTTTACGGCAACCACAAACACCTCAGCCTGCAATTAGCGCATGAACACGTCGTAAATGGCAATATGTATGCTTTCGAAACAGTTGCAGTTCAGCCGGTCGTATAATGACGGCTGAATACCTGTTAGATGCTATCATAGCAACTTTAACCGGATCGATGTTATGTCAGGATTGTTGAGCAGAATAGCATAGAATCATGGGATGCTTTTAGATACATCGTGTGGTGTCCACTCCTGCTCACTGAAGGGAATCTGAGCATCAGTCGCTATATCATAGTTTTAGAGGTATTGTTCTTCCTTAAGGCACCTCTGTACTCGAAATGCCAATCAATATGAGTCGAAGAATATTAAAGATTTATTCGAAGAACGAACGCTACGACTGGTCTCCAACCTCCATTTTCGAGTCAGTTACTCCCCATCGACCATGTCTCGTTACAGTCCCTGTGCTCTTAATCACTTCTATCATTTGCGCACTGTCACGTACCTAATCTGTTGTATAAAGTTCTTTTCCGTCACATGTATCCTTCTTTGGCGTAACTGTTTCACAAACCTTAATATACAATAAGTGTTCTCATGTGGCACTAATTGCTATCAAGCGATCAATTAATTGGTTGGTTCGTTAGGGGGAGGGGACCAAACAGTGAGGTCGTCGGTCCCATGGAGTTAGGTAAGAATGGGGAAGGAAGTCGGCCGTGCCATTTCAAAAGAACCATCCCGGAATTTGCCTGAAGAGATTTAGGGAAATAACGGAAAACCTAAATCGGAATGAACCATCGTCTTTCCGAATGCGAGTCCAGTGTGCTAGTCACTGTGCCAGTGTGATCAGTTAATTAATCTAATCTACAGTAGCGCTCAAAAGTATTTTGTAGTTGTAGTGTTATGTTGTCAGTACTGTTTGCATGCAGTCACAACAGAGCAACGCATATAAGGCCTGTTTCACAATGGGACACTGGTGACGGTCACCAGTGACGGTCACTGGTAATTGTGATGAACACTCCTGGATCACCGGTGTTCGACACCGCAGGTATTGCCAACTGATTAGTTAGTGAATTGGACTCGAGCGAGGAGGAACTTTTGTTAGTACTTCTAAGCAAGAGGAGGAGCAAAATCCAGACAAAACGTTCATCACACTTACATCCACTGCCACGAGGTCGGCTGGAAAAAATATTGTTTTACACTCTTTATGTCGATCTGAGACAAGATTAGAAGTAGTTTTTTTTTTTTAGTATTTTCGAATGTCAAAAACTTCATTTGATGAACTGCTGGGAGAAGTGAAAGAAGAAATCACAGGAATGGACAATAATATTTTAACTGTATTTTCCGGACCATAAGGCGGAGCGCCTAAAGCCGACGATAAGACGCAAACTTAATTTTGTCATGAAAATTTTGAAACATAAGTACACTCCTGGAAATGGAAAAAAGAACACATTGACACCTGTGTGTCAGACCCACCATACTTGCTCCGGACACTGCGAGAGGGCTGTACAAGCAATGATCACACGCACGGCGCAGCGGACACACCAGGAACCGCGGTGTTGGCCGTCGAATGGCGCTAGCTGCGCAGCATTTGTGCACCGCCGCCGTCAGTGTCAGCCAGTTTGCCGTGGGATACGGAGCTCCATCGCAGTCTTTAACACTGGTACCATGCCGCGACAGCGTGGACGTGAACCGTATGTGCAGTTGACGGACTTTGAGCGAGGGCGTATAGTGGGCATGCGGGAGGCCGGGTGGACGTACCGCCGAATTGCTCAACACGTGGGGCGTGAGGTCTCCACAGTACATCGATGTTATCGCCAGTGGTCGGCGGAAGGTGCACGTGCCCGTCGACCTGGGACCGGACCGCAGCGACGCACGGATGCACGCCAAGACCGTA